>NC_143576.1:208325031-208635031 GCF_048544385.1 Mastigoproctus giganteus | reverse complement strand
AATATTTATAAAGGCATTAATATTTTCCAAGTTATAAGTATGCAAATTAATTAAGAATGGAATGTTCGAAATGTGAAAAATTGTCATTCGTAAATTTGTAAATATTTTGTCCGAATTTTATTAAGTCAATGGACAATATTACCGACAAAAAAATTAGATAACATCATATTTTCATTCCTTTGAATGGACGAATGTATTAGTTGCTTCATTCTAAATATTCTGTGTGGTACTCTTGTTGGCATTTACCAAACGCTGCGAGGCAGTGCTTACATGCTGAAGTAATACCTTGCAGGATAAGGCACTATAGTTTGTTATAGATTATGTACAGGCAGAATGAAAGGGCGGATGGAGGGGACGATGAATCCAGCGACCCGTTTAGATTCTCTGTAGCATCCTCACCTTCTCTCTCTCGTTTTCTCACCTGTTCCTTTCCCACATGTGAATCTCTGGGCACAGTCCATAGTAGTCTAACTGGCGACAGTCTCATTGATCTAGTCTTGGTCACCGTGAGCATCGTCTGCCTTTTCCGTATACAACATTAGTGCGTGCAAGTTTGAAGCACCAATCTGTTACAAATGTCTGTGCAACCTATTCACTCACAGTTACATGTCTACATGGGAACTTTCCTTCAATGAGTAAATACATACCATATTGCCGGTCTGTGAATTTATGAAGGGATCTTCCATCATCTCCAGTAACTGGAACGCTAAATATTTCAATTTAACATTCCTTTGTTTTGAAAAGGTCTTGTATTTCCTGTGATACCAAGTTCTTATCTCTATAAAATATTAATGAATTAACGTTAATAAATATATTAATAATATAATAACCATTAATAGTTATTATATTAATATAAGTTATAGTTATACACGTTAGCCCTTGGTAGTACGGATCTAAAGAACGATACCTTTCTGGAAAAAGGGAGATATTTGCTGACAACAGTAACATAACATAGTTAAAATGGTATAAATCTCTTTTTGTGTGTGAATCTTAAAGCGTTGGCACGCAATTCTGCTAATATCAGCTAAACATAATGAAAAACATATAGTATTGGTGTGTTCCAGAGAATTTTGCAGGGGGGAAGAATAAAAAGGGGAGAGTTGAATAACTGTCCAGTAAAACAGCATGGAACATCTCGCGTACACAGCCAAAGCTTCTTTGTGTGCTTTTTGCATCGACAGCAAAGACTTTCGCTGATATCTTCGAGCTGTGGATGTGAGATTCCAGAAATGGGCACTATAATCTGTTGCTTCAAGGGACGTGCTCGGGAAAAAGGGTCACACGAGTCTTAACAGAATATTTTAACCGGGAATGATCCTTAGCTGAAGTTCTTCTCAGGCGAAATCCTTATTAATAAATTGGGAGCACAACCTGATTTTCTCCCGATCGATCGTCCAGGTAAAATTTCATTCAACTAACTTCCCACCTGATGGCTGAAATGAGACGCTGCTCCATATTGCCTGAAAGTAATATCAGCTTCTTTATGATAATTTTTCAGAATGATATCAATTCGAATAATAAATTGGTTTAAAATATATTTTTAAGTACTAGCATAAAAAGCTGCACAAAAATAGAGAAGTTTTTAGAAAAATAAAATACAAAAATAATAGAATTCCTAAACAACATGCCGCACTTTCACTACAGCTCTTGGTTTGGGAATTTGGAATCCTCTTGTGCGTATTCAATTAAATATTTTTGAAATATATATGAAATGAAAAAAAATAATAATAATAATCCGGACTTAATGAACATTACACGTTTTTATTTTCCTTTGTTTAAAATTAACTCCAAGGCAACTCAGATCATTAGAAATAAATGAATCTTTCTGTAAATCGCACGTGTTTAACTCAGACCATTATAAATAAACGAAACTTTCTGTAAATCGCGCGTGTTCTAAGGAACGAAAGTCGCTTTATAGCTGGCTTGTACAATTATGGAATGAAAAATGATACAGCTTCGCCTGACTACTTCGGGCCCGTTTAAAAGACCTCAATAAACTCTTCACATGATCAGAGCGAGTTGAACCTGCACCTTTCCGAAAGGGTGATAAATCCACTCAGCAAGCCATGGAAGCCTTATAAACAACAATATGGTGTCCTATCGATGATATATCGAACAAGGTTCTATAGAAATAGGGAGGTCATAATCCCACTGTAAAAGGCAATTGTAACACCGCATTTGAAATGCTTGTCCAAGTATGGACACTTGATCTAAGAAACAGACACTGAGCTTCTTGAAAGGGTCTAAAAACGGGCATGGTGAAATCACCAAAAGCGCTCGTGGAGTAAAATTCCAGAACAATAAATTAAAATCACAGGAGAAGAGATTTAGATCAGATTGAAGGAAGTTCTTTTAGTCATTGATATGATTCGATATATCACTGATTGCTGGAATAAGTTGCCTCTGCAGAAAGTAGAGACTAACAGTTTGAAAAAACAAATTAAAAGTCAACTGGATAGTTAACTACGTGAAGAGGTAAGCGCATAACCTACTTTTCTTCTTTTTTTTTTTTTTTTTTTTTTTTGTCCAGTGCAGCAAAAGCCTGTGGCTTCCTTGCACTGTATGGACAATATTAATACTAATAAACAAAATAAATCAATAACGAAGTTTCTATAAAAGTAACTCACATCTACATCTGCATATTTTATATTTGCATACAACGAAGTTTCTATAAAAGTAACTCACATCTACATCTGCATATTTTATATTTGCATACAGTAGTAAGAAAGAATTAAAACAAAAAGAATAGAAAATAATAAATTATGAAGAAAACATCACTCTTTCGAAAATGCCATGACAAGAAGTGGACTAGATTTTTCGAAGTTCCATAGATGCAAAAGCGAGTTACTTTTAAAAAAGCTTTACTATTCATTTTGTAATTGGTAACAAGGTAACTACGCGTAGAAGCTCTTTGGCTATAATTTAACAACAAAAAAATTGCAGAATCCGCTGAAATTATATGTACTAATACCAGAGAAGTTTCATGAGGTTTTTTCCCTATATAGTATACCATAAAAAGTTGGGGGAAAGAATATACAATTATAATTACCCGCTCCAAAGGTGATGTAAAAATATACCCACTTACCATGCTCAAAGCTTGATCGCTTTCGACTAGATTGATTTTACTGTACTAATCTTTATTGCATACTTGTAGTTTCAGTTCCTGTTTACAGGGGGAATCCCAGTTAAAGAACCAGACAAGCACAAAGCAAAAGTTACAACACTGTCAAACACGTATAGTATAATAGACATTCCAGTCAGAGGATGTCTGACGATACCACATTAAAAAAAAAGCATAACATAATACACTAAAATGACAGAATTCATGGGATACCTGGTTCCTGGGCAGTGCGATGCTGTCACCCCCTCTCATTAGTGGACGAACCCACCGCTTGGCAGGTATATAGGCACACTCATCACTGCATTCACGTAGACCGTAATTCGATGTCAGTATCGATAAATGTCGTGAGTTAACCGACTTTGAAAGATGAAAGAGGGATGACAGTGGGTGCCCGATTCATGGGTCACTCTACTGCGGAGGTGGCACAGAAAGTTCACTATCCCCGTTCGACAGTAGTATCAAGAGTGTATCGGATATACGCCATTGCCACGATGAGATGTTATTCCGGCAATGGCGTATCGGATATACGCCATTGCCGGAATAACATCTCATCGTGGACAGCGCTGTGGGCGGAGAAAGGTGGTGGATGAACGGGGCCGTCGACATTTGTCTCGCATTGTGTCAGCCAACTGGAGAGCGACAGTGGCACAAATCACCGCCGACTTCAACGAGGAAGGTGCCAGAAACATCTCCACCAAGACCATCAGGCGATCATTAGGCTGTTGTTGTTGTTGTTGTTGTTGTTATTTGGTTTTTAGGATCATTAGCAACTAAGGCCATATTGCTCCGTGATCATTAGGCGCAATAGGCTATGGGAGGCGCCGACCCACCAGAGTCCCATTGCTAGCACCACAACACAGGACTCTACACCTCAACTGGGAGAAAGAACATCGGCACTAGACCTTGGATGATTCGAGACGGGTCTCCTGGTCTGATGAGTCCCTTTTCCAGTTATTTCGAACGGACGGGAGGGTACGTATCTGGCGGAAACCGCAGGAAGCTATGTACCCGTCATGTCAACAAGGAACTGTTCAGGCAAGTGGATGGTCGGTAATGGTCTGGGGCGTGTTCAACTTGCACACGTTGGGACCTCTGGTACGTCTAGATGCATCTCTGAACGGTCCAGGTTATGTGTCCTTCCTTGCAGACCATCTACATCCCTTCATGGTCATCGTGCCCCCGCAGGATAATGGACTCTTCCAGCAGGACAATGGGCCTCCCCCACAGAGCCGTAGTGACTAGAACATGGTTCGAAGATCAGATTTTAAGCCTATGGAATGGCCTCCCCGTTCATCGGACATGAACCCTGTGGAGCATCTTTGGAATGCTGTGGAAAGGTCTGTTCGAGCTTTGGATCCTCCACCCAGGAATACGACAGTATTATTGACAGTGGTGCAGCAAGCATAGATGGAAATACCTGTGGAACGGTTTCTTGAAGTAGTGGACTCAATTCCTCGCCGTGTGACTACCCTTATCCGAGCGGAAAGTGGCCCTACCCGTTACTAGGTAGGTATCCCATGATTTCTGTCCACTCAGTGTACATTAATGGAATGCAAGGAAATTGCACTACTAAAAGATTATTAAAATTCACAGTATTTTAAAAAATATTTACATTTTTCTATTGAACGGATCTTCAATGGGCTAACTACCCTGTCAGCTAAACAAAAATGCAATTTTCTTAATCAGTTAAATTTCGTAACCCAAATAAGTTATTCTTACGTCACAGATGCTCGCGAATCCTATTAAAACCTGAATGAAGTCAGCTTAATTGGCATATTTATTATGAGCAGATCTCAGCACCTCCATTATGAAGGAGAAACAAAGTATATCTAAACAAGACAGTGAAATCAAGAATTGCTGTTTATATTTCGCCAGCCTACTACGTTTCATTTAAAAAAAATGCCCATAAATAAGAAAGCGGACGCAAAACCTTTACCCAGGTCAATTTCAAAGTCCAGTAATTCTAAGATTTATTACAGAACACTAGATGGCGCTGCCAGATTGTTAATAAAAACCAGTTGTTACAGTGACAACAACCGGAAGCAAGTTTTCTTTCATTATAACACCAAGGTCAGGTGGAAGTGAATCTCAATGGGAAGGGGAAGCGGGGGAGAGGAACTGTGGAAGACGGAGGTGTGGTAAACTTGGCAGCACAACGTACATTACTGGTCAGCCCTGTTTATGCAAATTAAAGAGCAGAATTGGAGAGTGCTGGAAAATACAGTTCCAGTTTTGTCGAGTTAGCGACCTGCATTGAAAATGATGCATTAAATTTGATGATGATGCAAATTTTAACGCACCATTAAATTTAATATCAGCAACACCCTGTATGGTTTTTTTTTTTTATAAAATGAAGAAGTTAACAAAAAACGTTGAGCGTTTTTGGTTCAAGGTATATATCGTACTCGTATATGCAGATTGTTGTTGTAGTATGGTTTTAGAAGCATCAGCGACTAAGGCCATATTGCCCCGTGTATATTGTCGGTAAATTGAGTGTGTTCTGTGGTCGACTTTCTGTTTGCTGGAAGAAACCCCGAGTTTCCAGGAGAAAAAAACCATACCACCCTCGCCTGAGATCAATTTAATACAGCCACGTTGTGAAAAAGGCCCATAAAAAGTCCTCATGTCATCGACGGGACCCGAACTCGGGTCTTTTTCAGCCGGTGTGGGGAGGATGGCGATTCTACCAATTGTGCTACCTACGAGGGCTATATATGCAGGGGTGCCAGAGCACACAGAAATTTGGTTTAGGGTGGTAAGTCTAGTACGTTCCACACTGGTAGCTTTTACAAGAGCGAACACGTGACAGTACAATTAATATAATATAAAACGAAATGTTCTTTGGAAAAGGGTTTAGCCCTGTTAGGCGTGTGTTTAGTCCGACTATGCGTCCAGGCTCCAATATACACTAAGTGCCCAGTTTATTAGGCACATTCTTCATGAAATACAGCGCTCCTTCAGTAACAGCATCATGTGTTCGTACTATGCAATATAAAGCAGGTGGAGGGATTATTGTGAAATTCAATGCGAAAATGCACAAGACGAAAGATTTCAGTGATTTTGAGCATGACATGGCAGTCCATACTATTACAACCTACGGCACATATAGTATAACTTGCACTGAAAACAATATCCTCCAGTTCTATAGTTCGCAACATCGTGATGTTTGTACATTGTTCAAGACATCTATCGGTCGCCACAGCAAATAACACAGGCGAAAAATTTAAAGTGTTACAATTTGACCCCGGCCTCGCCATATTTGTCGTAAATTTTTTCGAAATCGAGAAGTTTTGTTTCACTTATCTAGTACCAAACTCACTACTAATCGCATTCATGATGCTCTGAACGTTTAAGGTAGGCATATGTCATACATCTTCCACACCAGTTAACAATATTATTACAATACCATAATTAATAATATTACAATAAGAATGTTATTGGTGTCATGTAGTAATTGTTGAATATTCGTATTTAATTATTAAACGAAAAAAAAAATTCAACTATAAATATAAACCTGATAACAAAAATTAAATTCTATTTTGTAAAATGCCTAATTAGTGATAAGAAACTGTTATTGCGACTTGCGAGAATCCATGCGGCCCGTCTTAGACAATTTGTTTCGGTCCCTAGTGAAAAAAAAAGTTCGACACCGCTGAGCTAAAGCGAAGAGTGCTGTACGCATGACCTTGAGCCTCCACCTTTATCAGTTGTGTGTAAATCACTTCACAGCAGAGATCAGGTATTTATTCACAGGTGCAACGCGTGTCCATGGTTGATCTTTACGCATTGTAATTATGTCGCAACACATATAAGGGGGGTGGGTTATTTCCAGATTGTCCGTTTGCGAAAAAAATCGATAACATACCATCTCATTTATCTACAAACTTGTAATTACTATATGCCTAGCATGCTCTTTGATAACCTCCTCTTCCTCCTCTTCAGACCTTTCGTGATCCAAATACAAAACGCCCAGACATCCTGGATTTCCATGATTCAGACTAATGCGGTGTTTCAGCGTTTCCCGTTATTACCTTCCGTGCCTGTTATATTTCTGCCTTAACTGCGTGTTTTCTAGGCTGAGTTATACAGGGAACAAAGTCCCCAGTATAACTCATGAGAGGGAGAATTCCACACCAGACCAGCTAACTCAAACCAGAAAGAAAAATTCATTCAGTAAGTAAGAGAACTCGAATATAAACTTTTCAAAGGATTACAAGTAGTAGCTAAACCATTATATTGTAATCTATACGGAATCTTTCTCTATCAACTCCAATTTTTTTGCCAACCATCAATCACCAATACTGAAGTAACTGCTGATCCTTGGACATTATGTTTGTATAGAGTTACGTATACCTATTATTATCTATTGCAGTGGTCTCCAAACCTTTTTGGTCACGCACCCTTATTTTACTTAAAAGGACTAGCGCGCACCTCACAAAAAATATATATAATAATAAATAAATAATAATAATAATTAAATATATAAGTTTAATATATTTTTTATTTATAAATGATATCTCATATCTAAAATCACATATAATTTTAAAAGATCAGAAATAAAAAGAAACAAAATTAAATTGAAATTCAAATACAAAATGATAAGAAATCATTAATGTAACAAGTGTAGTAAATGTAATGCAATGTGGTGCAATAAAAGATTCTCTCTCTCTCTCTCTCTCTCTCTCTCTCTCTCTCTCTCTCTCTCTCTTTGTTTTATTTATAAATAATTTAAATTATTTATAAATTATAAATATTTATAAATAATTTACATGGTATGCATTATATCTAGATTATATATCAGTGTGGAAAACAGTCCTCACGATTTTATTGAGGATCATCTCGAGAACCCCTAGGGGTGCGCACACCCAACTTCGGATACCACTGATCTATTGCATGTACAATACGCAATGACTGAATTGCCATTTTTTAACATTTGAACGAAGTTATCAAATTAAACATCTCATAAAAAAAGAAAACATTGGAAATGAAATGATGTTTCTCTTATTAAAGTGCAATAGCAGCTTGAAATTAAATGATGAAACGCTGTATGTCAAACACTTCAGACCTTGTAATCAGTCTACTTTCACGGACTTTGAACTATCGTAATGTTTAACTTGTACTCAAAGTGAAGTCAACTAGCGTCATCTGGAGATTTAGGTTGAAAGCATGTTATACATACTTTCAACTGTCGGAAACAGAAACAATAATATAATAAAAGAACCAACATAAAAATTGCACATACTCACCCGCTTCACAATAGACGACGTTATCTCCGAACTGTTGCTCGGAATTTCTGTCTCGCTCTTACTGTTAGCATGCTCCTGATGGTAAGGAGCGATATTTTTAACCTCAGTCGATGTTTCTTCAAGTCCATCAGCTACAGTCCGAGCGACGGCAGCAGTTAGGATGACGTCATCCCGTTGCATCTGACCTTCGTTAGAAATGCTGATAACGCTCTCCACTCCAGCGGAGATTCTCAGAGACAAATTAACATCAGAGCACGTACTGTCAGCGAATCCGCCAGTCCTATCATTATGATGGCATTCCTCCATCGAATTTTGATCTTTGGGTGCCTTTGTATTCTGGCAAAGGTCAGTGCTGAGGTGAACATCAATCTTCTCATCATCGCTGACCACGGTAAAACTGTTTGAATCATCGTTATCAGTCATATAGTGGACATCTGTGGTAGAGAGCAAACGATCCTGATGTTTCTCCGCTATTAATGAATCAAGTTCACAAATATCTTCTAAATGTGTCATTTGTGTTGGTGAAGAATTATCAAGCAAGTCCCTCTTTGATGATGATTCATAAGTAGAACTACTGTTTTCTTGACTAGAGTCATTGTTGAAAACTCTAGTTCCTCGCCAGGTAGCACTATCTTCGCTCACACTTGTTTTCTCCACAATACAGTTTTCAGATGGATATTGCTGTCCAGGTTCTGCGGGAAGGTCGTCATCAGGCGATCTCTGAAATGATAAAAATGAAATACTGGTGAACAACATGAAATGCAAGCCTAATTCGAATTTTTTTTTTAAATTGATTTTATAAATATGTTCTAGAGCGGGGGGGGGGGATACTCGTTTTTCATATTACGAGTTATCGTCAAATTAGAAATTGAAAATATCCAAAAAAGAGCAATACAGTACGTTTGTTTTAAAAGTGGACTCGAATACAAAGAGAAATCTTACCAAGAGTGGTGTATATTTTTTGGACTTGAAATGCTGGAAGAAAGAAACGATAAAGCAGGCTTACTCTCCTATATAACTAGCTGTTAAATGGTACCATAAATTGCCCTCCTCTCGTCTCACAAAAAAAAAAAAAAAACTTCAACGCACGCACCGACAAGAGCTTTAAGAAACCACTACTAAAACCATCCTATGAAAGAATAAATTATGTATACTACAACTACTATAACAGGACTGCAAGATAAATCACAAAGAAAATCTAGAGATATTTGATATCCCTGGACACTTTTTTTATATATATTTTTTATGAAAACCCCAAACACGAACGGTATCAAAACCTATAGTACTGAGTTCAAGGAGATGGGGAGGGATGGGATGCCGGAAGCTCTGCTCTAGAGAATAAACATGGGTTTCACCACTTCAAGCCTCCAATAAGCAAAGTGGCAACTGAAATTCCTAACCGCAACCGTTACCCGAACCTTAATATTGATTCTTCTTACAATTTATAAGACTGTGATTCTGTATTGTGTGTGAAGAAATATCAGTGTTCAACCTTTCTCCTTCCTGTTCACTTCAGGCTGACTGATCCCTCCTCTGTTTATTTATTTAGTTTTATTTTTACCTGTATATTTTAATTTACTGTTTTGTGTTCTCTTTATATACACTTACTTTTTTTTCTTTGCATAGGAAATTTATACTCCAAGTCTCTACTTTGGAGCTGTGTAATTATGCTTTGTAGCTGCAGCCTCAGGCATGTTTGATTGCTGTTTTTTAGCTGTTAATAATATATATATATATATAAGCATTCGTGACAGGCTTCTTTTGGAACTGTTTAATAATTCCAATGTCGCGTTAATTTCCTCAGTCATTGCAAATCTGTGAACTGTCAAAGGGGCTTTACGCTTGAGAAACAAAAGCAAAATCACAGAAAACTAAATACAGTAAGTATGATGGATGGCGTGCCATAGTAATTATTCAGAAGATTCTTGAATGGAAAGCACCGAGTGTGCAGGGACATTGTCGTGATGCAACTGCCAATTCCTCGAAGCAACTTTTCCGTCCGTTTTCACTGATATCATCGCTACCGATTTCAAGCAACTCCTCGCCGATTGTTAAAATGAAGTCCATAGCTAATTGAAGTGTATAAGATAATGAAAGGATAGAATGAAATTAATGAGAAAGGTCAGTTCTCGCTCGTAGGTGAGCCAGAAACCAGGGGACACTTACAAAATATCGTGGAATAACAAAAATGGATCTCACTAAGTTCACCTATAGGCAGCTAAGCTGATCACGAATACAGTTTCGTTTTAAGCAACATTGAAATTTGAAGAGTGTCTATATTTCTTCTAAACGAGTTTTCTAATGGTACCTTTCGAGAAGAATTTTCCTGCAATTAAAAAAAAGTAACAGAGACACAGATATGAAAAACTAATCCCATCTCTGACAATTCTTCTGGCAAACAAAACAAAACAAAAGACTATTGTCGGATGGTAAAGCTGGTAGTCACGTGATAATTCAGATGAAGCGTGGCACATTTAGTAGAGAAACGGCGTGAGGGTTGTACAACCTCACCTCGCACCACGTTTGTAAAAGGTATGATGTCATTGCCATGAAACCTCTCTCGCTCTCAAACAAAACTAGTTATTCCATTGTAGGAAGCTTACATCCGCGACAAAATTTTCTTTAATGGGGATAGAGAGAGAGAAAGAGAAGACACGGGTTTGCGGCTTAATAGAACAAAATGGAAGCTATACTTCATACTACACGTACCTAAATTCTTTGTAGCATTTAATGTTCTTCCATCAAAGAGATTCAGAACGTTCGCTACATTGTCTTTAGTTTTAATATATAAAATGGGAACAGCAGAGCCATTATGCAGTTCTTTGTTGTTTTCCGCCTTTTCAAAAATGGACTCTGTTGTATTAGAAGGCACCACGGAACAATCAAGTTCCTTTTTCTAGAAAATATTATTACCCAATAAAAGATAAGATCTAATTCACCGACAACTAAAGCAGCAGTAGCGGAATCCTCCTGCTCCATTTTAGCTTTCCCTTCTTACAACGTTGTGAAGTAAGTTGGGCTAATGGAGTTAAACCCTAAAGTGCTTTTTATTAGATTTTTTTTTTAGAATGCTTTGCTACTTGCATTCTCGTTCTCGTGTTTACTACTAAAGCTTTCTTCATAGTTTTATGTAACACCTCTCAAGAATAATAAGAATTATTAAATCATAGATTCTTGCTTTTATTACGACAGATTCACCAACTGGTTTAATCCATAGAGTTTTCAGTTTAGATGTACACAGGGATGTGCTGAAGAGGACTCAGGGAAGGAGAGGCTCGCGCGAGCCCCTTGTTAACAAATTAGCAGTCCCCCCCCCCCCCCCGAATACAGACTCATCAAGAAGCTATTCCTGCAGTATTTCCACAGCTATTCCATCAAACTCCCTTTAAGCCAAAATTCTCTTTTACCACATCTCAACCAAGAGTGAATGAGATCGTAGGAGGAGGATCCCCAGATAAAATAATAGACAGGTGTATGTGGGGGTTATGTTTTTGTTTTCCTTTTTCTCCAGATCTCCAGCCTACTGACGTCTTTAACAGCCCTACATTACGCAAATCTGACTGCAATTCACAGAAAATTCTGGATTCTATGGTGTGTAAAGCGGGTGTTAGCAGAACATTAAAGACACATATTTATTTACAAAAAATTTGCAACCTTTTTAATGAACATTATATATAGCTTTCACATCAAAGAAACAAATAATTACATACAAGCATACCAATTTCCATATATTTGAACCATACTACAGTACACTCTCCCATCAACTATTCTCAATTTACAAATTATTAACATCAGTTTGTATCAGTTGTATCTTACTAAATATGAATTCTCGATGATTACTCAATCATTCTCTTACCTTACCAATTTTTATCATTGACATCAGTAACTCATTTCAGCTCTTATTACTCTTTTAGAATATTTGTTTCTAGCCTTTAACACATGAAGTGTATTACAACTGGTATCCTCTTACATCAGTAATATTTACTACAAATCACTCATTCCACCTTAGTTACTCTCTAGTTATCATCTTAGTCATCCCTCTTTACTCGTGAGATTCCTCTATTAATAAAATTTCTTTCTCTTTAAACCTCATCAGATATGGTGTTGGCACTTGGCTTAATTTAATGATATAGGTTAACATATCCTTATAATACTTCCCCTATAAATATAATTTCTTTACTAATTCCTTTATACTATTACTTTCTTTTTATTACCCCTGTGCCACCCTTACATTATTTCATAATCATTTAACATTCATAACAAATTATCTCAAACTTAGTAACTGACTTGCCTAATATAACATGAATGTTCCTTTTTTAAAAGGACTATAACACTCAATTGCTTACAGAGCTAGGTTATGAGTCCCTGAGTACAGGATTCGAGGAAAAAAAGAAAAAAAAAAAAAACAGGAACAGACTTACGTTCCAGAATGGCCGCTACTTCCAATTTCCTTGCGTTCCGGCTTCCTTCGTGGCAGACGGGCTTTCTTCCATTTCTTGGGCACACTGCCTTCCGATGCCGAGCCAGGCTTTCTTCCATTTCTACGCACACTGCCTTCCTATGCTGGACCAGGCTTTCTTCCATTTCTTGGGCCCACTGCCTTCCAACGCCGGACCAGACTTTCTTTCTTGCATGTTTACCTTAACCTTAAACTTTAACACTGCCTATCACTGCCCTCCGATGCCGGACAGGCTTTCTTTCTTGCGCGTTTACTTTAATCCTAAACTTTAACTTTGCCTATCACTGCCCTCTGATGCCGGACAAGACTTTCTTTCTTGCATGTTTACATTAACCTTAAACTTAACCACCGCGTTCACTGCCTATCACTGTTTCCCGATGCCGGACCAAGCTTTCTTTCTTGCACGTTTTTTTTTTTTTTTTTCCCTTCTTCTTCTTCATCTTGCTACCACGAGATGTGAACTCTGACCAAAAAATTTACTCCCACTTCAACCTGCAAACTCACGACACTTTCGACCACAGAGAAGTCAGATACAGAATGCACACTATCTCAAATTACTCCCCCCAGAACTTTACTCTTTCCTTCAAGTTTGGGACGCCTCCCCCAAGGACTCCAACCAATCCCCATACTGTTTAATATTTTCATTCCTTCCTATTTGCTAAAACAACTCACCCCAGCTGTCTCCCTAGCGCACAAACCAACCGTTCTCTAGAAACTTCTTATTTTTTTTTCCACATGGCAGTATGGCTTTTTCATGTTTGCCTGTAACCTCCACAACACCCATTTTCGTTTTTACACTTTTCTGCTAAATATGGCCAACTACCCAAATATCAGTCATACTGACGCGTTTCTTTTTAATGCGAACACTGGACATCCACTAATTTCCTGTTTATTTCCTAACGGTGGCTTAGATCAAAAGAGACGCTTCGTAATCCCGTTTCACGGTACTATTGTTCTTGTCCTCAGTAACCCTTTCACGCCTGTTCTCAAATGGCACCCACTTTCTTAGCCATTGCGCTGTCTCTGTTTGTTCTCTTGTATTATTTAAATTACTTGTTTACCTTTAGCCGCTATTTTAATTCACACAACTGTCCATTCCTAAATCCAGTGTTTCTTCAAACTTTAACCTTATTTACATTAAATCTAACTATTCAACTATTCCTGGATTTATTTTAGCAAAACAAATATTTGTATATACTGTATTTATATTTTATTTTGTAAGCTGTACATCTTACATACATATATATACGCACACAAACTTTTTTTTTTTCATGTGTAGATTCCATCTGGAAATTTTGGTCGTCCACATTATTAGAGCGTATCAGCATTATCAGAGCATCTGGTATATTATCTCACGTCTGTATATTTGTTTTAAAAAGACATGTATAAGAATTTAAATATATGTAAGAATTGAAAAGTCTGATAAAGTTCCTGTAGATGGAAGTGAAAAACAAAGTGTCAAGTGCTAGAAGGGTGAAGATAGCAGAAAAAGAAGTAATGCAGATTTGTAAAAGAAGAAAGAATGTGAATATCCTATAAGTTATGATAAATTAAGAGAATTATAAGCTGAATTGCAAAGCCAATTAGAGATGAGGAAACTGCAAAGTAAAATGATTAATACCAAATGATTAAAAAAAATAATAATAAAAGATGGGATAGCTGTCATCAGATATGGGTGAGCAAATTTAGTTATAACTCAAATATAGGGAAAGCAAAAATCTGATGCAAACTGAAGTAAATATTGATACATGGTCAAGTATTTCATCAGGGGACTACACCTGACTATGTATCAGGAACTGCGTTTCTATACTTGTCCATAACAGTGAGAGAGAGAGGCGAAATAAAGCAAAAAGATTAAAATTAGCACATTCTCTTACAGTAAGGACAAGGTAGTCTGTGTGTGTGTATATATATATATATATATATATATATATATATATATATATATATATATATATATATATATATATTTCCTCTACATGACGCTTGAGATATAAACTTAACTGAGAATAATGATTAAAATAATAAAAATAAAAATAAATAAAAATGCCAGCAGCATGGCAAGACAGAAGAACGAAAATTGTAAAATTATACGTAACGATCAAACCAACAGGGAGGAAAGAGAATAAAATTATTGCAGCAGAAACTCTGGAAGATAATTTAGAAAGCCTAAATACAAAGATAATAAAATATAATCAATTAAATTTTGAATAGCCAATTAAATAAAATTTAACGGCGCCCCCTCTGACGGGCACCAGGTCCAAATTTATGTTAAATATCACGGGCAGAGATGTGAACAAGTACAATAAAATAAAATAAAACAGAAATAGACTGACCATTATGCCCCATCTCAACAGAGGCCCACAAGGCCAATAATGGTCAGGGAATCGCTGCATTTCGATCGCTAGACAAATCGCCGCAAGGGCGAATCAATCGAAAGATCAGTACCACTATCCGATCTCCGGATTTGCCTATATAATCTGGTTAAGATTACTTTTGTCAGTGGTGTGGCTTTGCATTTGAGTGCTTGTATCTGTCCTATTTTTAATTTTCGCTGCACCACGACCACCGCTATTTTAAGTCCTCTGCATTGGCGGTTCAATCCGGAAGTGTATTACAACTGGTATCCTCTTACCTCAATAATGTTCACTTTAAATCACTCATTCTACCTTGGTTACTCTCATTAATCTGGTGGATAGGGTGCAAAATTGGGACGTCAATCCGTATCTAATTAATAGTGACCATCGAGCAATCACCTTCTCGATTTTACCGGAGGATAGGCAAGTGAATATAACAATAAGGGATTTAAGGCGTTTTCGGATGGACAGGGTGAACTGGACCAAGTTTCGTGAATATCTGAATACAATTTTTAATGGAGATGACAAAGTAATCATTAACACCTTAACAGCAAAAGAATATGTTTTTCTGGTTCAATATCATTTATATCAGGCAATGGCCTACTCGACGAAAAGAAAACAGACAGGAAGAACTTCTGTCCCATGGTGGTCTTCGGCATTAGCTGAATTGAGACAACAAACTCAACAAGCACGAAAAGCATACCAAAGGAATAGGCATCTATCGGACGCAGACACTCAGGCTTTGAAAAATGATTACAGAGACTTGAGGAAGAGGTACCATAAAGCAATTGCTGATAGCAGGCAAAATTATTGGCAACGTCTGGTGAAGGAAACAGGAAATGCTGACCCTTGGGGTATAATCTATAAGCTTTCAAGAAATAAACTTTTGTGTGGTGAAATTTACAACACGATAATTAGAGAGAATCAAGAAACTTCGGACTGGGAATCTACAGTCGAAGGGACAGTGAGTAGCCTATTTTCGGAAGATTTGCCGTTTATGGATAGCCCTGATCAAGCGGAAATTAGACGCAGTATTCGTGAATATAAGGGGACAACCGAAACTGCCATTTTTAATATGCTTGAGCTAGGTGCTGCAGTAGCTAAATTGAACCATAAAAAATGTCCTGGCATTGACCTCATTGAGAATCAAGTAATTGAAAAATTTTATGAATTCTTCCCTGAGATTTTATTAAACTTATTTAATAAATGCTTGCTAGAAGGGCTTTTCCCTCTCGAATGGAAGCTTGCGCTCTTAAAAATCTTGCATAAACCGGGAAAGCCAAAAACAAACCCCAGAGGATACAGGCCAATCTCTTTATTGGCAAATCTTGGCAAATTATTTGAAAGGATGATTGCCCCAAGGATTTTTAAATTATTTACAGAACATAAACTCTCCTCTGATTGCCAGTTTGGATTCAAAAAAGGACGTTCCACTGAGGACGCAATCTCAACCCTGCTGACTTACATTCAGGAGGCAAACAGCAAATATGTTCTTGCTGTTTTTATTGACTTTGAGGGCGCTTTCGATTCCCTTTGGTGGGAGAGTGCTCTCAGGTCACTGCAACTGGCAAAGTGTGATGACTACCTGTTCAGAGTCCTCAGATCTTACTTTAAGGATCGACAAATTAGAGTATGTGCAAAGCATTTATCATACACGACTACCGTTTCAAGAGGATGCCCTCAGGGTTCAGTCTTGGGACCTCTCTTTTGGAATGCAGTGCTAGACCAGTGGCTCACGAAGGATAGCGATGAGTTCATCAAAGTTGCATATGCAGATGACTTGGTGGTGGCGGTGCAGGGAGGATCAAGACAAATTCTCGAACAAAAAATTCAGTCAGTTTTGAATAATTTAGTGGCATGGGCGGTTTGAATAAACTAAAGATTTCTGTCACCAAGACCAATTTCATGGTGTTTAAACACCACTTCGATTATGGAAGGCCGCCAAAGGTAACCCTATATGGTACTCAAATTCCATATGTACAGAACACCAAGTATTTGGGTTTAACTTTAGATGATCGTCTCAGGTTTCATGTACATGTCACTAAAATCAATGAAAAAATCAAAAAGTTCGTAGCTGCAGTTGTTAGAATTTCCCGCAAGGAATGGGGTTTATCCAAAAAAACTCTGGTATTGTACTACAAGACAATATTTCTTCCCATTGTAGATTATGGTGCTGGTATTTGGTTTGCGGCTGCTACCAAGGTTACAACTAAAGCCAAGCTTCTGTCCCTGCAACGTACAATGTTGCTTACAGTAACACGCGCTCCAAGGACAGTGTCGACAAATGCCTTACAGGTTATTGCAGGTACCATCCCCTTGGATTTACACATTATTTTCCGAGGTATTGTATATAACTTAAAGAAGGGAAGGGCGTTACAAATATTGAATATCACCTCTAATCCAAATAACAATATAAAGGAGGAAAAACGTAGAATTTGGGGCGAGCTTGTGAATTGCTGGCAGCAACGTTGGGATTTGAGTGAGTATGGAACTATTACAAGGGGCTTCATTCCAGCCGTAAGCTTTGCAATGGACAGGAGGGTGTCGTCTTGGTTTGCTCCCACCATGACAACGAGTTACTTAATCACTGGACATGGCTTAAGGGCCAAACTATTTGAAAGAGGATTAGAACCTGACCCCTACTGTTCGTGCGGTGAGGTGGAATCTTGGAGACATGTCATCCTTGAATGCGGACTGTATACTTCAGACAGGCAGGAATTACTAAATAGGTTGCCAAACCTCACGGAGAATAATTTACCTCTCTTGGTTCAGAGGTGGGACATCTTTGCTTTGCTTCAGGAATTCTCGGCCAAAGTTTTTAAAAGAAGACAGGAGCTAAGAAATCTATTGCAGGATAACAATTAAGGGAAGTGCTGCACATTTGACGACAGAACACTTCGTGTAATGTCATCTTTATAGGATGTTTCTTGTTTACAGCGAGATGATCTTCTGCTCCTGGACACCCAATTGCAGGCTTGCATTTGTGGATGGACTCTAAAGTGGAGATAATGTTAATGTTAATGTTTCTAAGTGTTAAGTTAATGTCATTCTAAGTGTATGTATTTGCTATTTACATGTAGATAATCGTATAATGTTGCTTTTGTTCAACAAGTGTACATTGTTCTTAGTTGGAAAATTTTTATTTTATTTTATTTTATTTTTTTATTTTATTTTATTTTATTTTTTATTTTTTTCGCTGGCCTCCAAGTCTGGGCAGCCTTGGGGGCGGGATTGCTGGCACCTACCAGTATAGCACTACTTCCGGTAGGTGCAGGATTTGTGCATTACAGCACACATAGAGAATGGTGGATCCAGGTGTTAGTTAATCCCTGGTGGCGAAATGGCCTGACATAATGCTCTTTTTTTCAGGCCTGTTTTGCAGACGTTCTGAGCTTTCTCAGGAGTAAAAGGTGGAGATGGGCTTGTGTCTAGGAGCCACCCTTCATATCAGGACACACACAATCAATGTACAGAAAGACTACAGTATATATAAGAGCTTGTATATAAAATCTGTATATAAATATTGTATATAAATTGATTAATATTGTATATAAATTGATTAAGATATCTTGAGAATGTATATACAGTTGTGTGTTAATAAATAAATAAAAAAAAATCTAGTTATCATCTTAGTCATCCCCTTTACCACCCTTACGTTATTTAAAAATCAACAACATTCATAACAAATTATCTCAACCTTAGTAACTAACTTGCTTAATACAACAGGAATGTTATTTTTTTAAAAGGACTATCACTCAATTCCTTACAGAGCTAGGAGTCCTTGAGTTCAGGATTCAAGAAAAAAAAAAAAAAAAACAGGAACAGACTTACGTTCCGGAATGGACGTTCCTGCCAATTTCCTTGCGTTCAGGCTTCCTTCGTAGCAGACAGGCTTTCTTCCATTTCTTGGGCACACTACATTCCGAAGCCAGACCAGGCTTTCTTTCTTGCACGTTTACTTTAACCCTAAACTTTAACACTGCCTCCCGATGCCGGACCAGGCTTTCTTTCTCCCACGTTTTTTTTTTCTTTTTTTTTCTTCATCCTGCTACCACGAGTATGTGAACTCTGGCCACAAAAAAAATCTACTCCTCCTTCAACCCGCAAATCACGACTTTCTCTCCTTGACCACAGAGTGGACACTTTCTCAAATTACTCCTCCCCGAACTTTACTCTTTCCCTCAAGTTTGGGACGCCTCCCCCAAGGACTCCAACCAATCCTCATACTGTTTAATTTTTCCATTCCTTCCTATTTGCTAAAACAACTCACCCCAGCTGTCTCCCTAGTACACAAACCAACCATTCTCTAGAAATTTTTTTTTTTTTCACAAGGCAGTATGGCCCTTTCATGTTTGTGGGTAACCTCCAAAACATCCAGTTTCGTGTTCACGCCTCTCCTAAATATATATCGAGCTTACCCAAATTTATCAGTCACCCTGACGCCGTTTCTTTTTGATGGGAACACTGGACATCCACTCATTTCCTGTTTACTTCCTAATGGTGGCTTAGATCAAAAGAGATGCTTCGCAATCCCGTTTCACGGTGCTACTGTTCTTGCCCTCAGCAACCTTTTCATGCCTGTTCTCAAATGGCACCATCTACCTAGTCTTGCTCTCTTGTATTATTTAAATTACTTGTTTACCTTTAGCCGCTACTTTAATTCACATGTCTAAAACTGTCCATTCCTAAATTCAGTGTTTCTTCAAACTTTAACCTTATTTACATTCAAACTAAATATCTAATCTTAATACTTACTATCTTTAACTTAATACTCGGGCATTAATGCTAATTCTCACTTTCCATTGCCCTACGTGGATTTATTTTAGCAAAAGAAATATTTCTATTTTAATTTGTAAGATCTTTCAAGACAAAGATACATGAATTCACTTATATAATATACATAAATACATATATTTAAGACACAGATCCGGTTAAACCAGTCCAGCTCAGGAACTACAACTCCATTAGATAGGAAGCGCAACTAAAACGCCATCAGTCCATCAATTATAAAAAGTGCACATTGATGAAGTTCAGACTTAACAAAGATGCCACCACGTTAAATAATAAATAAATTTTCTGTGTATACTCCAGGACGACCACACAGTCAGGAGTTCAGAAGATAGAGATAATACATGGAAACAAGTACCATATTTAGCAGCCAGGGGCTTGAACCGCGGTCGCTCAAGGCACGTGTACTTATGCACCCTCGCGCATGATCATTCGACTAGTGGCAAATTAAAAAAGTTTATAATGTTCTTGTTTATACTCCGGCACGACCACTAGGTCAGTGGAGTTTACAATAAATCATCAATACAAACGTTAATCGTATTTAGTAGCCACGGGTTTCAACCCCAGTCCACCCAAAGAGCACGTGCTACTGCACTCACACTCATGACCACTCGGCCACCTCAGGCCTCTAGCTAACTTAATTCAACGAAGTCCAAAAGAAGTGATGGGTTCACCAAAGATGTGCTCTCTCATATAAGGTACACTCGGCAGACTGTAAACACTGTTAGCAGCAAGTCCAGATAAATAAATTGTCCTCCCATCATCAGCAGTCCATCAAGTGTATATGATCACTAAATCAAAATGTAGTCCAAGCCGAAACTCTTGGCAACACACAACTCAACAGAGGAGATGCAACTAGGTGAACAGCAGACACTGGAAGATGAGGAAGGTAGAGCAGAGCAAACTCCCACTAGTAATCAGAACAGTACCCACATCCTACGTCTACTCTGCTAATAAATATTAATCTATTCTGATGCACAGCCTGTGAACCCGCACAGATTACAAGCCGGTGCGCTGCACAAATTTGGGCAGCCTCACCATATAGAGAATGGAGTACATCCATTCAAAGTAGGCAACAATGTCCAAAGTCCATCCGCACAAGAACCTTTCAAGATGTATTTCTCTCTGAAACGATTTGGGCATCATTGCCCAAACAGGGTAAGCTCCCACCAATAATTAGAACGGTACCGCACATTCTGCGCCTACTCTGTTGAAATATTGAAATCCGTTCTAATGATCAGCCAACCAATTAATTGGACTATATTTAAAGAATTTAGATTACAACCTATTAGATTATAATCTATATTACAACCATTACATCCGCAGTTCTGTTGGTTCTGATGCATATAACGGAAACTACCACTGTACTGTGCCATTGCAGGTTGCAAAGTAATTAGTCAGTTCAATAATCAGTTTCCGTGCACGCTCATATTCCGGATATTTCCTGTCTCTTACCGAATGGTTAGATCTGTTCCCCCTTGCGATATGTGTTACCACTCCTAGCACAGTGACTGCAGATTGGCTCGCGGCGCCTACTGGTTTTCGAGGTGCGTCCGTAAGACTGGCAACTGTAACAGATTGTCACAAGATGAAATGAATTGAGTCTCGTATGCCATCATCCCCACAAAAATGCGACCTTGTCCAATAAGATAAACACGTAACACGTAAACTTGTAAACAAGGCCCGATACTTTCATTATCCAATTTCTACCAGTTTTTGCCGTATTCGCAGTCCCGAAGTGCACCAAGACCTCACCCTCCATTTCCGTCCGTGTTATATTCATATAACTGAGACTTCAGTCATTCAACTCATTCATCAATTTATCCTTTCCGATCTCCGCACTGACGTCGTAAATGATCACTTTTGGTCCCGGTCTCCTAGGCTTGGAGAATGAGACACCCAACATCTCATTCTTTCTTTCGTTTTTATTCGATCAATATGCTCTCACTCTCCACCTCCATGACAATTCCTTTCTCGCTATATGTCGAACCTTTCTAACTCTAACTTATTTAAACATTCATATCATCGTCTTACCAACAGCATCATACACTTTCTTACAACTCTTTAATCAAGAATCATCATTTGTTCTAATTACAATGGTATGAACCTCTGCCTTCCTCATCTTATCATCGTGCTCATTTTCCCTAACTACTACGTTTGTCTCGGCCTTCTTTACCATATCATAATACATGTATAAAGCATCTCCCGTACGCAAACCAATCTGCCCACATCCAGCATTTACTGTCATTTTCCGTAAATCATTTATTTGTTCTTGATAGGGAGCGACCATCTTTTCCAGGCCGGATACCCTCTCTTTCAAACCTTCATTCTGAGCTCCCAGTTCCATTTCCTCATTTTCCAGGACATTCTACATAGATAAAATTTTGCCAATCATACTTTCGCTTATTTCAATATACTCATTGAACGGAAGCTCCTATATAATGGTTCGGAGCATTCCTGTTAACTCAGCAACCGAGCACAGAAATACATGACCCGGATTTTTAGATGGGCACCACTTCTTCAGCATCTGATTTTAAGATTACTTCATTCGGCTCAAATTCCGGGTTAAATGCAAGGAAATGTTAATCGATATGCAGGTCTAACTACACCTAGATATCTATTAACAGAATTCGGACTGCAACCTATACACACAAGTTTCATATAGCCAAAATCCCCCAAACGTTTGCTGTCTTTCAGGTCTCTAGTCAAAATTCCAGCCTCGTTTTGATCTTTATGGTAGCTAGACAGAGGGCTGTCTTCAAGGGTAACCCCAGAAACCATATCTTGCCATTCCCTGTCCAGAACTGTCATTTCCTCATGTTCGAAAGCTCCAGCATCTCCTTGTTGCTCCTTAAGTTTCAGAGGCTTATCTGAATTTCTGAAATTCTCCCTACGTTTCTAGTGTGACTTCCATTTCTTCTTTTTTTTTCTGTCCCCCCTACCTTTTTGTTACTGCTACCACGGCGTCTGCACCAACGTTACTTTTAGATCCCACACTTGTGTTATTCTCCTTCACTCCTTTACCGCTTGCTGCAGTCTTAATATAATAATTTAATTCAATATAATTTATTGACAAGGACGTGCTGTGTGGTGTATACTCCAAATCTAAAATAAATATATACTAAGTTAGTTTTGAAAACTGAAGCGTCCCACTGAGGTGGCGCTATAACCTTCCCTTTTCTCTACCGTTATTCAAACTAATCAGTAATGGTCTCACTAATTCTAAATAGGTAGATAACATATACAAAGAAAAAATGTATCTAGGAAATCTACTGCCTAGGAGATCCCTAAAACACATGTTAGTATCAACTTTAAATACCACTACAAGATCCAAGAAGTCCCCAGTTGGAATAAACTCATAAATTTGAAAACCAATGCACAAAGAGTAACTTCCAGCTCCCTATGCAATAGCATAAGCAGCCATTGTCACTTTAAGTAGTTAGAGAATAGTCCAACTGCCAAAATATATTTTCACTTTAGTATCTGTATAATTACCAGATTTTTGAAACATTATAAACTCAGATAGAACTTAACTTCTTGAATACAATCCACGTATCTATTATCTGTTATACTGCATTTTTATTCATAAAATTACCATTTAAATCAGTGCGCATTTTAGTATGCCTTTCACTGACAATGTCCATCGTTGTGGTAGATGGCAGCAAAACTGAAATCATCGCGGATTTTACCAACCTCGAGAAGGCGCAGCCCATATTCTGGCTGAACGAGCTGGAGTCTGCCACTGCCATTATGCGTAAATTTCTAACACGGTCTGAAAAAAGCCACGAGTAGATCTATAGTTCTGCAATAGTACAGAAAATTCATAAAGGCTGCGTGTTTGTGCAATCATCCCGGCCGAGATGGTGGTGGTGGTCAAGTAAAAGGCAGTGAGGGCATAGTGGTGCGGGTTCGAGAAGTTTTACGCGAAGCCCGGGAATATCCTACGACGTGCCAGTTGCGAGTTTAACATGTAAACATCAACAGAGTGTAACGCGTTATGTCGTCATCTGTGGATGAAACCACACGTTACCGCTCGTACAGAAGCTGTCGATCGAACAGAACCAAGAGGACGGAAATTTGTTGTTAAATTCCACCATGATTATAGTTTTCTGATTATGATGCCATCTACTGCAGCGCACACATTTTCCAGTTGAAAAAATAAAAACTTGAAGATATTCTCTATCACCTGTAGTTGTTTCAGATTTGTATCGTGTATATCATACCCTATTCACAGAATAACGTTTTAGTCTTGTAAAGGAGGACTGTGGACACCCTGTATTTATGACCCTTCTGACTAGAACGATCACACCGAAAAATACTAATGTATTAATCTACATATTACACTATGTAATATAAACAGAGTTCTACAATACAGTTACACCGTATTTCATTAGTTTCAACTGAACAAAATTAAATGTTTCTATATTAATCGTGAAGTTATCAAAAATTTTAATCTTGAACTTACGAATATCTCCCCTCCCCGGCACGATGCACACCACTTGGGAAACATGCTAACTTTATTTTAACTGCGAAAACTTGTGAATAGCTAAAGCGGTAAAAACTACACAATTAAAATCGTGTTCTATTTTAAGTTTAGCAGCATCTAATGGCAGAGAGGCAACTAGTGCGGTGCAAGTGGAGCACTTGCCTCAGATGCATTAAATCCAGAGGCTTTAAAAAAAAATTTAGAGGGTTTAAGAATTTAAAAATAACATACATATTTATTTATTTTTCTTTCTTTTTTTTTTTTTTTACTTTGAAATAACGCAAAATGAATGAGTGCGACACGCATTTTGGAGTACAGTATTTAATTATTTTTTAC
Organism: Mastigoproctus giganteus; assembly: GCF_048544385.1. Lineage (NCBI taxonomy): Eukaryota > Metazoa > Arthropoda > Arachnida > Uropygi > Thelyphonidae > Mastigoproctus > Mastigoproctus giganteus. Next base: position 208,610,238 of record NC_143576.1, on the reverse strand, counting down.
TATTAATTTATGTTTACTTGTGAGTTCTAGGGGGTACAAAATATATTTTGTCATGAGGCACAGGAATACTCAGTTATGGCTCGTATAATAGTATTAGGTTCTATTGTTTTGAAGTTTGTGAACATGCAGATAATGCCATGGAGAATCAGTACACTGTGCCCATAAACTTCAAGTGTTCAATGAAGAGATTTTTTGCTGGATGAAAGACCCATGTTTCCGGGAATAAGAAAAAAAGGAAAAGAAAAAAAAAGGCGGAGAAAAACTATCATACCATCTCTCGAGACCGACCAATTCGGCCGACGACGGAAATCGAAAACAGGTCTTTCTCACAAGGAATGAGAAACCAGAATGCTATCCACTTCGCTACCTGCGAGGCATCTAATGGGAAAACAGATAATATCCACTTTCGCTCTTCTCTTCCCATTATTTAAAGATCACGGTAACAGAGTTACAAGGGTAGATGTTACAAGGTCGTTCACTTACCCCAGTAAAAGTAATTCTCTATATATTACTAACGTCCTTCATTTTTCCTACCATAAGAATCATCGGTCCTTCAACTGTTGCAACTATCATTCCACATATTGCACATAACAAGCATTCGTGAACACAAGAAAATATTAAAACGGTAGTAATTTCATCCTACGAGTCAGATGATCATTGTCGACAGAGCCTATCGTGGACAGCCCCAAGGTAAAATATACATGAACTTTAAAAAAAAAGGAAAAAAGGAAGGGGCGGGGGAGCTAAACAACACTTGCTCATGTTTTGTTCGAGAAATGAGCTGTTTCTGGAATGTCTACTGCTCTTTCAATGCACGTTGTACCAGTTTTCAAAGAAAAGCCTTCATTATCGCATTTCGAAGCATGTACATAATGCACGAGGCCATCACCCTGTCGACGCTTTAAATCAGACTCCGTCAACCGAAATAACCACGTGGATCATTACTGGAGAAATAACAATGGTCAGGAAGAGCGTGTTGCTATGACAACTACGAATCACCTGCCTTTAGCGATCAACTTGAACACCTCATCGTTAACCTTGTAGAAATTTTTACATACCTTTGCAAGAATGTCAACAATAACAGGTTTGCCTCCGAATTCTATGTCCCAGAGACTTATTATGCAATTATTAAGGAATGGACGTTTTCCTATGACTGGAAAAATTGTTATAAATTATATACCGTGAAATAAATGTTACTAATTAATTCTTAAGCCGTATTCACAAGGTGTACAAATTAACGTTGAATGAAACCTTCTTTCATATTTGCTCAGAGAGTAGAAATATTTAATAAAATATTATGTACTCCAGATACTTGCCTCACTAACCTTTGGAGAGTAGATGGTTATTTGATTAGTTACTTGGCGCCTTATTTACATTATGGGATAAATGGTCAAATCATAATCCCTCTCTCCGCCACCCAAGAAATAATTAGTGAGATTGGTTTGTGGTAACATGACCAATAAATGAAATAACAGAACAACCACTGAGTCCCCCCATCTCGTAGGAAGACCATAGGACATTTATTTCATTCGTACAGGACTTGTTGATGATGAAAGATTTACATGTGATGAAATAGAATGCGGAACATGTCCTGTTTGAATGTGCTGAGTATAGCGATTTATGGATGCAGATGAATAGGCAAGTACCATGGAGTTGCATAATAAGTTTTAGTAACTTTTTCATAATTTAAATGAATATAATGCCGTCTTGGATTTTGGATTATATTAGAAGGCGTTAGACTATAGAGACCAATCCGTCATAAATGTTAATATGTAGGTAGATTTTATAAAAGAGTTTTATTTTGTGCAGTGCGTTGATAAGTCTGTTTGCATCCAGTCTGTTTTGTAGGTGATGAAAAATTAGGGATAACTGACAGGACAAACTCAACTCCCTTGTTTGAGATTGGCTAACAACAACTTCAACTGTAAAGGCCTTTTGTTGTTATCGTCGACATATAGCGTATTGGTACCTTACAAAAAGAATTTTGTTGTTATTGTTAACATAGCGTATTAGTACACACAGCATAACACAACAGCGCCATGTTCAGACATGACACTCAACAGCGGCTGCACAGTGTGTGCTCAAGGGCTGTTTTCATGTTGTGAGGGCTGAAAAGCTCGTAATAACTCAAGGGAAAAACCTAATCTCTCTGTCTGAGATCAGCTAGCTACAGCCACAAATGAAGAGACCCTCAGCAATTCCTCAAGTCGTCGATCGAAATCGAACTCAGACCTCACCCAAATAAGCAACACGTGGAGAAGCCACTATACTGTCACAGAGGATAATTGAATAAGTAAAGAACGAACTGTCAGGTAGATGCAATGGATTTTATTCTTACCCAGCTGAGTAGCCATTTTTTCTTTAATATATAGAGAGAAAAATTGAAATTAATGATGTTAATATACACTGCTGCCTAAACGTTTGGAATCACATTTCATTTTTATTAAATTTCAATTTTTTTCTTGAAATAAGACCAACTTGTTTACTAGTTTTTATTAAAATGTTTTCTATTATGTATAAAAATTAAAAAACTTAAATAATATTTAAGAAATATTTTAAAAAATTTCTAGAATATTCCAGAAAGGTTAACACAGACCTCCCTCACCCGTGTAGGAGACTCTTGAATATGGTAGAACATTCCGGAACGTTGTAGATGATTTTAGAATATTCTACAAAATGGGAGTATAGTTTCAATATTATAGAAAATTCAATATTATAGAAAGTGTGAGTATTGTTCCAATATTACAGAATTGTAAATGATTCTAGAGTGTTTTGAAATAATATAAATTGAGGAATAAAAGTTGTAACTTATAAAGTCGAACACCCGTCATTCAAAAAGAGAGTTTGTGTAAGTTTTGGGTGTTTCGTAATAAACGTGGCAAGTAATAAGAAACTGAGTGTTGAAAAAAGTACTATTATAACTCTGTATAAAGAAAGTTATTCCATGAGAAAAAATGGCAAAAAAACTGTTTCATTTAAAGGAGTACAAACTACTATTCGACGATTCAAAGACAATGGCAGTTTAAAGAACAAGCCACGATCCAGAGGACTTCAACTTTGTGGAAAAAAATTTATATTACAACACGACAATGAGCCAAAGTACAGCTCTAAGCTGTGCAGGGACTTTCTAGAAATTCAACAACAGGAGAGCATTACAAATTATGGTGTGCTACCCAATAGAGCCTTTATGGGATCATCGAAACCGTGAAGTCTGCCCGAAATTTATGGGACTCCTTGAACATCGCATGAAATAATGTTAGTCAAGACACTATTATAAAATCTTGTGGAGGGTATTTTGATTAAAAATCAGTATAGTTGTTAATATTAATTATTTTAGTATTTTTTGCTGTAAATTTTTCAATGCTTAATATCCTAAAATAATTTATAGTGTGTTTTTTTATATTAAATCTTACATTGTCATAGCTAATTTGAAAAAAAAAAAAAAAAAGGGGGAAAACTGGTGTCATACGCTGTGATTCCAAACTTTTAAGCGGGAATGTGGATATTATCGAAAAAATCGTGCTACCTGAAAAATTATTTCAGATTCTTTGCGCTTCATTCGAACTCACATAAACTAGTTGAAAATAATCAAAAACACAGTTCGCTTTTTTTTTTAAGGGTTTGAGATTGGTGAGAAATTAGATCAGTGACAGAAAAGGTCAACTGAATTCTTGAATTGAAATAGTTGAGTTGAAATTTGAAATTAGTATTTGACACAATTCTAAAAAAGTTTCATGTCGCCACGGTATCAGGCTATATTGAACAGTCTAAGTAGGGAGCGTGTTGAATCTTATCTCCTGCTTGAAATCCTTGAACTGAGTCAAAAAAAGTTCATCCTTGTTTTTTTTTTTTTTTTTTTTTAAGGCAACGCACTCTATATACAGGGTGTCTCAAAAATATTGGTACAAACGTTTAGGGGAGGTAGGTAACATCTAAAGGAATGTGAATCGCATAGGAACCCATAACCGGAAACGTCACTGTAAGTCGGTACACGGCGCTGTTCATCAGTTCGCGAGAAGGAAAATTTCTGGTTTACTCATTCAAGCAGTAGTCGCCGGACGAAGAGCATGCATCGATATACGAACTGTGAGCTGGCAGACATGCACTTAGTGTATGAATTAGCAGAGGACCCACACGGTGTGCGCCCCCATGCGGCACAACATCGCTTTGCAACAAATGTGTGGGCAGGTATGGTCGGTGACTGCTTAGTCGGCCCATACCTGTTACCATCCCGCATAAACTCCGTTAAATATCGGATCTTTCTTGAACAAGTTCTACCAAGGTTACTTGACGATGTCCCAGCAAATGTGAGACGCAATTTGGTTTCAACATGACGGAGCGCCTGCCCATTATGGAAGGTGTGTTCTTGACCATTTAAACAGGCGTTTTGGGCGTCGATGAATGTGTTCGTGACCATTTTAACAAGCGTTTTGGGAGTCGATGGATTGGCCGTGGTGGACCCATTGCCTGGCCCCCACGCTCACCTGATTTATTGAGCCTTGATTTCTTTCTGTGGGGAAGGGCCTCAAATCTATCGTGTATGAATCGCCTGTGGAGACGGAAATGGATCTCGTGTCGAGACTCGTCTGCGTTGCTGCTACTGTCAAAGAAACTCCAGGTGTGTTCGACCGTGTCCGCCAATCCGTGTCACGGATGCATCGGTGTCACGCATGCATCGCGTCTCATGGTGGAACCTTCGAGCATCTGTTGTAACATCATGAAATGCATCCATCTCGTACTCCATTGTTAATATTATGTCAAATAAATGTTTGCCACTAATTACTGTCTTGTGTCATTTCTGCTTCTTGTGCCTCTGCTACTACAGTACTTTCCCGGTTATGGGTTCCTACGCGATTCACATTCCTTTATATGTTACCTACCTCCCCTAAACGTTTGTACCAATATTTTTGAGACACCTTGTATTATGACAAATGTAATTCTATGAGTACGCACATTATTGCAACTACCGTATTATACAGCTTATCCAAGTAACATTCAACCTAGTTTGGAATATAACAATATTTGGTTAAAACAAAAGCAGGTTTAATTGAAATTGTTACAGAATATGTTCGTGCAGGTACGTGTTCACCTTTTTGGTGTGTTTTCGATGCAACTCTACGCAGAATATGTTCATTAAAGTTCTCAAAGCATTGCTCTAATCTTATTTGATACAGGTCTTTTGGATATTTATTACTGAATGTCTCTTGACCTGTAAAATGTGAATTGGATGCAAGCTAATGTTCCAAAATAAAGATATTACTTCTTCGAAAAACAAAAAAAAAATAAATAAATAATAATAATAATAAATAAAGCACCGCTTTATAAATGCTGCATTGTCTACACTCTACACAATGAAACTACCTTCTGCAACCAGTTTAAAATATCTCATTCCACTTCTTATAACATTATATAAATAAAAATAAATTTTCTGTTTATACTCCGGGACGATCACACGGTCAGAGGAGTTCACAAGATGGAGAGAATACAAGAAACTGTACTTATTTAGCAGTCACGAGCTTGAACCCCGGCCACTCAAGGCACGTGTGGCTTGAGTGGCCATTTATACACCCTCACACTGACCACTCGGCTACGGTGGCCTATTGCCTAATAGGTATTTTGTACTCACCGTTGATCAATGGATTGTGAGGAAAATGGATATCCTGTATAAGTAATGATATTCTGGGTTATCCATTTATGCAGGGGTAATGTTGATAGAGAAATTGTAATAATTAATGATAACGCCTACATTATTATAACTCATTTATTATACAGGCAGACATAGTTTTATAATCCGTACAGAACAGATATTATTTATCTGTTCTGTACGGATTATAAAAAAAAATAAATGAAAATGTGTACAATTAATACGCGGACGATCATTATGATCTATACTCCGCTCTACCTTGAATGAATAAATGAACAAGACTTCAAATAAAAAGAAATAAAACGTCAAAAATAAAACTGGGAAAACCCCAGCATAATAAACAAATACGGTACAATCTAATTACAGTATGCTGTAGCTCACAAAGAAATCGATGGGTGTTTGGGAAAAAATGATCGCCAGATAAGAGACAAAGATCGCCAGACTATAACTCTACGAACTAAACAAGAGTTGATTCGAAATTCCTTAAAAAGCTTAATTTTTTTTAAATATTCAAAAAGAATAAAACCATCCTAAAAAGGTTTTCCATACCTTAAAGAAGGTGCAATGATGATACTATTAGCCCATCATTACATCATTACAATTTCTCTATTTTTTACCTATATTCACGAAATAGCTACTTTAAAATATTTCCTGAAATGGTGATAATTAATTTTCAAGGATAGATATGATATTAGTCATAACTAAAGGAAATCCGTTAACACCACCCGTATTCGCCCTTACCTCAAATAGCAATAATGTCAACATTGTGACTTCATATCCTGCTTTTATCCCCCCCCCCTCCTTTGGACTCTGGTTGGATGCGTTCCAAGTATAGACGCTGATTTCAGTCATATGTCGGTGCTTTCGGTGACCATAATTTTTAGATCCCTTAGCTACATGGGGTCCACGAGTAATTCTCTGAACCCCTTATATATAATTGTACATTAGACGGCGATTAAGCATAGAGAAGGAAGCAGATCCGATATTCAGTATGCTGTTTTCTATCGAAACTACACACTAGTCAATTTTTAGTGTCACACTTCCACTTAGGTATCGGTTTCTGAAAACTATCGTATCCACCGGCGCAAAGTCGTGATAACTAGGCCTCTACCTCTACTAAAGGGCCGAATAGTTTGGAGTTAATAAATAAAATATCGACTTTTCACTCGCCGGTGTGATGGTACAGGCACGCTGATCTTACAGTTAGCGATGCGTCACGAGCGTGAGATCTTCTTGGCAGGTTGGCCGCACCTGGTCTCTTCGTTACGTGAATGTCGCGTGGCAAAACAGAAACGCGGTGAGTCACACACACACAGTTCATCGAGTCGAGAGCAATCAGTCGTTCGCTAAAATAACCATAAAGTAGTTTACAAAATGCTTTTCTTTTTGAGATAGAATTTTTTTCAAGGAGAGGGAATACAATTGAAGCAAACTTTTCATCCTTATATCCAAGGTCTACATACAACTTAAGTAAGAGCATCGAGAGAACACACACACACACACACACACACACACACACAATGAAAATCATACAGAACTTTATCATCATCAGCTATTTTCAATCCACTGCAGGACGAAGGCCTCTTCATCAACTTTCCAGTTCCTTCTGTTTTGTGCAATGGCCATCTATTAACTACCCACGAACTCTTGAATTTCATTTGTCCATCTCCGTTGTTGTCTTCCAGTTTTTTTTAGCTCCTCTTGGGCACCATTCTGTTATTTTCTTAGTCCATGTCATCATGTCTTCGAGCTATGTCCTGCCCAAGTCCATTTCAGTTTTTTAGTCTTGTTAAGAATGTCTTGTACTTGAGTTTTCCGTCCAATCCATGTGTTTCTTCTTCTTATCCAAGGCGCCTCCGTAGCCAGATGAGCAGGAGCAGCAGTGCGTAGCACACGCTTCTTGATTAGACCGAGGTTCGAGCCCGTGACCACCAAATACGGAGGATGCGGAAAGGTCAGGGAATGACCACCGCGTATCCCCGGAGCAATATGGCTTTAATTGCTAATGCTCCTAAAAATCAAATAACAACAAACAGTCTGATTCCTAATACAATTCTTTCCATTCTTCACTGCGCAGTTTTCAGCTTCTCCTCCATTCTTTTGGTGAGTGCCCAAGTTTCACTTCCATAAGTCATGGTGGGGACTATACATTGGTACATTATTTTACGTTTCAGACAAATTGGGACATTGCTCCTCAGTATGTGACTATATTTCCTGAATGCTATCCATCCGAAATTTATTCTTCTCTTGACTTCCAGCCATTTATCATTGTTACAGCTAATGACTTGTCCAAGATAAGTACTGTATATGAATTCACTTCGGTACATTATACCAATATTTAAATGATGTTGCTTTATTTGTGATTGTACCTTTTTTCTTTTTTGTATTAAGTTTGGATAGGCGAATCAAGAATGAATGAAGGCGAAAATAAATCCACGTAAAAAAAAAAAGTTGGAACTTCTCTTTATAATGAGCGATATTCTAAAGGGAACTTAATCCCATCTAGAGATCAAGTTCCTAGACCCAGTAACTTGATCCCGAGTGGTGTGTTTTTAAATAATAAATATTTATTCACAGAGAAATTCATTTGCTCTTTATTAATATTCTGTACGATTAGTAAAAGATAAATCGTTTAGGAAATAAAGAGTTTGTGTTTCAATGTTTGCTTCTGCAATTAGTTACCTACCTAATGCTGCTATCTTTCAAAGAATACATTAGGGTTACATGAAGGTTTTTTTTTTTTTTTTTTTTTTATAATCTTCTGGAAGAGTCTACCACGAAATAATCCTTTCTGATGTAGTGGAAATTTAAATCTAAATTGACAAGCAAAATAACCCCATTACCTCGTTTTTCTAATTATTGGTGAAATTAAAGGCGCTTATGATCTAACTAATTAATTTTAGAATTCGTTTATTCTCAAGCTTAATGCCTGCGTGTCTTTCTTATTTTACTATGCGTTCTCTGTTCCTTTAATGTAAAGATCGATATTATTCTTGAGAGAGTTTCTAAAATTAGTACAGTATAGTATTTCAAACAATCTCATTATGCTTCAATCAACGACAGAATACAATCTCTCTCTCTATATATATATATATATATATATATATATATATATATATATATATATATATATATATATATATATAGTTTTTCCTTATTCCTAAACAGGTAAGCCACTAATACCATGAATTTTCAATGAATAATGACCTCCCAGCAAAGTGCATACTTTCGTATTTTTCCTCTTCTATTTTTTTTTTTTTTTTTTTTTTTTTCATATACCGGTATATCACGTGCCATACAACTGTAGCATATGCGAGAAAGGAAAATTTCTCTGTTCGCGCATAACAGCTGTTGCTTTTCTCTCTCTCTCTCTCTCTCTCTCTCTCTCTCTCTCTCTCTCTCTCTCTCTCTCTCTCTCTCTCTCTCTCTCTCTCTCTCTCTCTCTCTCTCTCTCTCTCTCTGTTTTTTTTTTTTTTTTTTTTTTGTTAAAAATCATGAATTATACTATTTGCTAACGTGCCTGAAACGTCACACACTGCGTACATCAGCTAACTTTTTTTAACCTATGAATCAAATTTCAACCTTTGGGCAGAACGCTGATTCACAGAAATATAGTAACCTTGACAGATAAGGAAACGATCCATCGGAAAAGAAACCAGCCCAGACACATCATGTAAAGAGAATTTATGAGGTAGACAGTTTCCGATGGTGTAGGTAGGAATATCTCTGGGTGGGCAATCAGACATATAGCGGCATTCTAGGAAGGCGCACCTTCCATATTCTGTAAAACGATGTGTTGGGAATCATGGCGAATATGACTACCTAAATCAAAATAGCACCAACTTATAATCATATAATATGTATAATCACAATGATTTCGGCAATACATATACGCTACCTCTTCTTCAGCGTGCGTTTGAAGACAGCACAGAGAGAGAGAGATTGCATACTAAAGAAGGGATAGTATACATCTCTGATAAATTAGCGTTACAGATTTTATGTATTTTTATACGTTTCTGCTACATTCATGTTATCAATCGTATTCGGCATCTTGAATATTCTGGAATAGATGGCATCCTGTAGCCACTAGTTGAAGTTAATAAACGCATGTGAGGAACAAAAGTTGAAACAAAACTGGGAAGAAACTGAATTTTGGTATTATGGTAGTATCAGAGTATCATTATGGTATTATTCACTTGGAAGGGCTAGTCCATTTTCCAGGAATAGAATAGCATTCAGAACGTCTCCCAGAAAGACTGATAGCCGAAGTTTAAAAACAATTCTGCTATTTCTTTTCTTTTTTTTTTTTTTTTGCCATTTGCATTAGTTGAACTGATCTCAGATGAGGGGTCTCTGTATTTTTGTGTTTGGCTCAGTAACTCGAAATTTTAATCTTTCACTTCAAGATTATAATGAAATCATCCACTGCGCCAAATGTATAAAAAAGTAGTATGAGGAATACGAAGAAGATTTCAAGTGTCTGCACTAGCGAGCCAAATCGCATTGAGTATTTGCAGGATACACCGGCAAAGCGTGTTCATCAAGCACAATCTTCTGACACATCACTCTAGAAGATGAGAACAATTTGGTTACGCAAATGGTCCAGTATTCCTCGTGTCACTTTTCAATATTTTGTTGATCCCATGTGACGTTGTATTGCAGCGGAGCAGTGATTCCAAATTTCTAAATAACGGCAGTACATGCTATTATTTCATGGTCCTCATAAAGTGACCAGACAGCGTACAACCCAGTGAGAGTGGCCAAGTTAAAAGCATCTTGCTCCAACCCTCTTCGTCTATGAGTGAAGAAATTTCTAAAGTTTTCTTCAATCAAAGCTGCAGTTAGCTGATCTCAGATGGAAGGGGGTAGTGTTTCCGTCATGAGTTATTTCAGCTCCCCCACAACATCCAAATCGGCTCGTGAACATACATACTTAGTCAGATATAATATACAACGATGCAATATACAAGGTCTAGGTCGCTGATACGCCTAAAACCGTACAAAAGCAGCAACCAACCCCTCTCTCCCCCTTAGCATTGAATTCAGATTTTCTACATTTTGTTATACAATATCGTTGCAGAAAATCAAATGAGTGATTTAAAAATTTACGAGTACTTTAAGCTAAACTGGGATTTTAGTTGTATCAACGGCGGTAGCAATAAATCAGTCCAACTTTCTCTTAGAAATAAGGCACAGTTGGTCTGCTTAGAATTTTAACCATGACAACCAGAACATGAGGCTCAGTATGAGTATGGCCGTCCTAAATTTCTACATTTTGTTGGGTATTTTGCGGTCGATTTCCTGTTTTTTAAGGATGAAAAAACAGAGTTTCCGGTAAGAATGAAGGCAATACAACTTTCGCCAGAGTTCGACCAATTCCGCTAAAAATGGGAGGGGGGAGCATAGAGGTTCCTTCTAAAATAGCAGATTCTGAGAAGCACTTAGTCGGGATGACAAAATTGTTTCTCAATTTCAACTTTTTACACAGAACAGGAGAGAGAGAGAGAGAGAGAGAGAGAGAGAGAGAGAGAGAGGACGATGATGTCCATGAATGAGGGCGCTTTCAGAGAAACAAGGCTTCATCAAGAGTTTCCAGTTTTGATAATAGAATTATTTTTCCTCCTTTTAGATCAATTACATTGGTCTTATTGGCATCTGCAAGCATGATTGGAGCTTCTATTTTCATGTGGGACTTACAGTGCGGAATCGATCCAGAACCTAAAAAAAATTTTATTTCACATAAAACCGACACTGTGAAACGATTTACAGTTTAGTCACGGTTACAGTTTAATGGGCTTATGAAGTTTCAAAGAGGTTTATCGTCGCATGCCATGTCATGTCAGTAATTTATCACAGTGTGCTACAGCCACAAGTTTGAACTCAGCAAAATCAACAGTAGCTGATGTAGTGAAAAGATGGAAGAACGAAGGTAACGCAAGTGTGGAAAATGGCTAGGAACCCCGGAAAGCTGACAAATTGGAAACGTAAATCCTTGAGAAAATGCTGAAAGAAAACTGGGCAACGTTACATTGGAGCTCCAGATATCCACAAGGATGTTTCTAAGTGCGTCCAAGTCCTTAGCAAGTTGTACGGCATGGGCTGCCACTGATAAACTCCACTTCACACCAGCGACCATTGCTGCTAATACAGTGATTACGGATCACACTGCGCGGGAAAAGGCACAGTTCGGATCGCATGAAGATGGGAGAATTTTTAAGGTCTTTTTTCAGCCCATGGCCAAGTCAGTGTCTCAGGATGGGCTACATAGTCTGTCTCCCTGAAACTCGGATTTTTCATCCAACAAATAAGTAAAGCGAGTGAAAAATACATGCAGTTAGAGAAACAATATGTCATTCATCACTTTTACTGCCTTCGGGCGGTCAAAGTGATGTAATCACGCATCATGGCCTTAGCTACCCTGGCACTTACACACAAACAAATTCAGACAGAATTTGTAGTGTTGCCTAGTTCATCGTCCTTGGACCATGGTGCTGTGATATAAGTCCTATGGAGCGACAAATAGCAATACACAGTCTTCAGATTACAGTCAAGTGTCGGTGTGGAGAATGCCGAGAAATAGACCCCCAGGGGCTCACATCTGGTGAGTATGGGCATGGCACACCCAGGGTCCTGAGCTGGATATCATCATTCTTCTCTTTCTTGGTGATTCCTTTTGACTTCTCTCTCTCTCTCTCTCAGGGTAACTCGGGAATTTTTTTTTTTTTTTTTTTGGCTGGTGCAGCATAAGCCTCAAGCTTCCTTGCACCATATGGCTAATAATAATAATAATAAATAATAAAGTTATCTACCGTAGTACAGTAGACTGTGTCACAGTGAAGTTCAGAGAAGACAAGGTCGTAGTGTGGAACTACGTTTCGTGGTTTAGACTGTTGGATGTATTGCCAAAAACCATTAATGCCGAATCGTATAGTGTCTTCGTTGTGACATGATAATGCTCCTTTTCATACAGCCAGCAGCATAAAAACCTTATTTGAGGAAAACTAAGTTCTCCAGCAACTTAACTGGCCCAACCAAATCTGATCAAACACCTTTGTATGAATTTAAATGCCAGATTAGGAAGCCCCTCTTTTACAGCTGAACTCGAGCAGGAATGATGAATAGATACAAACTCCTATTGCTTACTATAAAGAATTGGTCGCCAATTCAGCTGGATCTGGCTTATTAATTTGTTTCATTAAAACTGGTTCTCTTTTCTGAATACTTTTTGTAGGATAGTGTGGTGGTGCTGCTGCTAAGCAAATAGTTGACTCCTTAAAAAAAACAAAAAAAAAAAAAAAAAACATGCTGTTATCATGCAAAGCACATTTCATTGTTAAATGGAAATTTTATTAAGTCGAGTTATAAATATACAGATTATTGGTTAGGAATTTTTATATCAAAGAAACTGAATGTCATCTAAGTCTTATTTGGGAAAATGTGATCAAACGACATTCTAAAAAAAAAAACACACATAAAAGTCGAAATGCATACAAATATATAATGAGAGGAAAAAAATAGCACTTTGGTATCCTCGAAATGAAGTCTGAGGGATGCATTTCATTCCACTGGAATAATGAAGGCAGTCAAGAAAGATAAGTATCAATAGACGACAGTAATTTCCTGCCTGTGTTTCCAATTCATATAGGATTAACGCTTGTATCATTCACCCTTGATGAGCGAGCAATAGGCTACTGGTGAGGTCAGCATTCACACAGTACTTGCCTACAAGGAATGTCACGGCCCCAGGCTCAATGCAGGAGGGAGCTTTGAACTATGTAACAGTGGAAGAATAGAAAAAAGAGTGGGGTTCCGTAGAAAGAAAGTGAAATTAGCAGATTAGACTTTGATGCACAGTTCCGAAAAATATGTGTATGACCACTGACAGTCACCTATTTAACACTTTATGCTCAGTCCTATTTAGTTACGTCCGTTATCATTATTACATAACTTATTAAACAATTCTAAGAAATTTTGTAATGCATTCAAAAATACTAAGAACTCAGTTCGCTCAGTATTTTATAACTTAGTGAGTTACTTAAAAATATATGGAAAAAGTACGAAAGGTAAAAACTCTGAGGGGTGTAAAGACACATAGCGGAGAAGATGAGTCACAGACATGCAGACGCACTCACCAGCGACAAATCCAGGTTAAAAGCGAACAAAAGACCTTGGCAAGATCCAGTGAACCACTTTATCGACTACAGCAACGCACGAGCGATAGTTGGTGGTAGAAGTGGTGCTGCTACTACTACAACACTTTCACGCTGTCACTGGTGGATATGGGAATAACAGTTGGTTTATTCATAGCACTAGGTTTGTTTGGCCTTTTAAAAAATAAGCAAATGTATACATTATGCATACACATATATTTTTTTTGTCGAGCTTATTGGCTTCGTGTTGTCTAAGGCTGTATCAATTACGTCTCTATTTATAAACAGGTTAAGACATTTCTGCGAAATGATTTTCTATTTATTAAATTACTCGGTTCTGGTGGACAACAATAACAGACTTTCTTGGTGTATGCTGTGCCATTTTTGTTTTCAGTTAAGTTCTTAAAACGAATGAAACTGTTACATTATCAAAACAGGATTGTTACGAGTGTGTGACTCCAACTTGCCCACTTGTAGAAATTCTCGAAATCATAAATATAAAGAAGAGATAGTTGTTGTAATAGTAGGATTTTAGGAGCATCAGAGACTAAGACCATACTGATAAGTGTATACTGTCTGTAAATTGTGTGGGTTCTGTGGTCGATTTTCTGTTTGCTGTATAAGTTTCCGGGAGGAAATTCCATGCTACCCTCACCTGAGACCGACTAACTCAGCCACATTGCGAAAAAGGCCCATAAAAATTTCTCACGTCATCATGGAGACTCGAGCTCAGGTCTTTTCCACTTGGTATGAGGAGGACGGCGATTCTACTATGCTACCCACGTGGGCACAAGAGGGTTAAGTAAAATCAAGATTACAATAACATCAGTGATAAATCTATAATCACTGCGAGGAAGTATTTTCATTACACACAAAGAACAATAATTATAAATATTTATAGTAATCGGAAAGTACATTTTACAAGAACAATTACATTATAACAAGTGCCTTGTAGTTAATACATTAAAACTTACATTCGCCATCATTCAGTATTGCAAGTTCCTAAGTAAACATGTTTAATGAGCTTGAAATGTCTAACTAGCAAATGTAACCTTCAGGGTCCTAAATAATTCGGTCAACAAACTGCAGTTACATGCCTTTCTGCCTAAATCCAGTATCCCGATGTACTGAAATTATAAATGTTCGTCGTAATTTATTCTTCGCCTAAAATACAATGACAGTTTCACCGGTAGAAGCATTCCTGCCCTGAGGAGGATCTCGTCGAAGCGATAAATGAATACTAAGCGACTATTTACTTAAGAACCAGGGAAAACGTGTCAACCCATTTTATGAGTGCTGCTTCTCTGTCGCGTGTAATGTACAGTAATAACTGGAGTACCCGAGGAAAGCCTGACATAACTCAGCACTGAAAGTAGCAGGTAAAAAGAATAATGGAATACATTGGCAGTGCATGTATATCCCGTAGGTATTTAACAAAGCAATTGTATCTTTTAGACAAAACATTTTGATGGTATAAATAATTTCGATTTTGAAATGTGGAGAAACAGTGTTATGAATATATATTTTTTTAAATAGTAGCACGTTTTACTATTTAGTATAACCATTTCTGAGGTATTGGTATTCGTACATCGAGAGTTCATTGAACTGTGTCAGTGAAAATCCGCCAATATAGTACATCGCGGACCATCACATAATTTCTGAGATACCATTATATTTCCGTTTTCCTTTCTTAATTAAAATAACTGACAGCAAATAACTATCGACTGATGGGTGTTCGCTGCAGCTATTAAATTACCAATTCAAAATCTATTTACTCGATTGAAATAACGAGAAAATCCTGGAGGCGCCTAATTAAATTTGGAAATTTATTAAGAAAATATAGGAAACTCTGCACCTATATAATTGCGATATTTTTCACTGAAATAATGCAAATTAATATGATAATACTGTGTTTTCTTCAATCACAAGTTCTTTCCGATTAAATTTTAATATTCGAACTGAACTAAAATTATTCATGATGCGAGTCCCCGCGAATAGCACTGCTATAATCGCTTCTCCCACCTAGGTGGAATAGGTCTAAGCTCGAATCCCGGAATTTTTATGGGCTTTTATTTTTATTTATTATTATTATTTTTTTTTATTTTTTTTATTTTTTTTTCACAACATAGTTGAGTTAGTTGGTCTCAGACGAGGGTTGCATGGGTTTTCTCCCTGAAACTCGGGTGTTTCGTCCAGCAAATAGCAAACCGATTGAAAAATACAGTACACGCCTGATAGCCTCAACTGCTTTGGCGCTCAATACATACATAACATAATCAAGATGCAAATGATGAAGAGCGATACGATTTCAATTTCTTCTAGAGCTAAGAAACTGAATTCCAAACAGAATGTTAACTTTTATTATGACTGTATTAAAGTGATTGTTTGATGTTAAGATGACACCATTCATTATAAGCAAAAAGTGGAGTTATTGGAGGATTCCGATATAAAAGAAATAAAACTTAATAACTACCTAGACAGCTTTGGGGATGATGAAAATAATTTTTATTCTTTATTATTTTCTCTACCCTTTTAATGAACAAAGTAAAGACATTTAAAACATGGCTTATAGTTCTTTCGATATAGAAAGTGATAGATTGCCTACCACTTTCTTCAGTAATGTCCTTTTAGTGTATCCCAAGTGGCTCTACTAAGACGAGTGGTATTAGGAGTGGCCAAGCTCTTCGTTATCAGCTTTTCTCCTTTCCGCCAAACCCACAGACCCATCGACGTGCTTCGGTCTGCAGACACACACCGATCGTATGCCTAGAACATCAGGTCAACAGCCGGGCAAGGAAGTAGCAGGGGAGATGCATCACTGTTTTTATTTCCTCTCCCTCCCTCCCCGCCCCAATTGCTTCATAGAGATGGAGTATTATCATCTCCTCCCACCCTAGCTCCTGTCAAGCAGTACATAGGTGGCTGGTAAGCTGTCAAAGACGTCTTTGTAGGTTATTCTTGTCACTATTTACATGGCGAAGTTAACGGAGTTTGCCTATCAAATAAAATGGAGTGCGAACATCCGTGTTTATATGAGCGTCCAAGTTAGAATCTGGCACTTTTTGTGTACCATTCTCTTTCTATGAGGTTTCTCCTTTCTCCTCAGACCATTTTATTGATTATCTTAAAACAAAAGGAGCCTCATTCATAACCCAAAAGGAACTGAATTCCGGTAAAATTGAGTATGAAGTAAAGAACCTTTCTTAAAAATTCTGTTAGTGCTAATTTTTAAGAATTTCAAAGCTGCAACATCAATAGCTCTAAATGTTCCATTTTCAGAAGCACTCCAATGTTAGCCTTGACGAAGTATAGAATAATTGTTTATAGCTTAGGAATGGGCAAGAAAAGATATCACGATGTTTTCTTTTATTATTGTCTTTTTTTCTTTGTCAGTTAAGCTTACAAATAGTCTAGTTAATGCAATATTTGGAATTTTTATGATGCAGATAAGAGAGTACTATATATCAAAATATTTTAGCAACTTATGTCGCAAATCTCGATATCAATCAATCAAAAAAAAAAAACCCCCCCACAAATACTGATTAAAAGAGAAAATACTTTTTACAGCAGAAGAAAAAAGAAAATATCTTTAAAATGCTGATCTGTTTTGAAGTTTCCTGCTTAAATCTTACTCGAAAATTGCACACGCTGCTCAGCAGTGTCTGCCATTTCTTCATAACTACTGCGTAGGGAATTTATGGCTAACAACTCCAGGGACCAATAATAAATTCTCAAGTTTTATACATTCTGTGACACTTTTTTTTTTTTTTTTTTGGTACTCAGTGCGTTAGTTGAACAAGCTGACCAAGCGACTACATATGCCCCTGATTGTCTAGCTGAAATAAACTTCAATTGAACCCAGAGTCTTCTAACTGCTGTCTTATATACATCATCTCTCTAACCAGAATCAACTCTTCATTTAATCATTTTTAATTTAATAGTGCTTCAAGACTCCTCAACTGTACTCGGACGGATCTTCCCCCACTCACCCCACCACTTGACTCGAAAGAATTCCAAAAGTATTTTCTTTCCCCTGTTATGAGCATTAATTCCTTTGACTGTTCGACGATTGATTACTATGACATTTTCTTAAAATATTATTCTTCTTAATTTTTATTAACGGAGATTCCTTAGTTGTTATGAATTATTTACTGTTATATGTGAACATGATTTAGCATTTTTTTTTTATTACATTTCCACACTTATATGTGTGTATGCGCTAAGCGCCAAAGACAAAGCAACTAGGTCCATGAGAGTCTTGTGTCTGTAACTGCGTGCATTCTTCGTTTAGTTTGCTGTACGAAACACGAATTTTAGGGAATAAAAAAGCCATGCAACCCCTCGCTTGAGACCGACTAACTCAGCCAAGTTGTAAAAAAAGCCCATAAAAATTCCTCTCATCATTAATGAGATTCGAACTCAGGTCTTATCCACTTTGTGGAACAGGCTGGCGATTATAACCACCGCGATATCAATTCCCACCTTCTTTAACTGATTATTTATTGTTACATGAATTGAAATTTGTCTCTGTTTGATAATAAATAAAATAAAAAAGTTTGTATTTATTTACTCATTTGTCTATTATAATACTTTAATTGTAAGGCGCAAGTTTTAAACCCAAAACAACCTTTCCAATATTAAACGAAAGGACAGTTCCGATTTGATAAATAGCCCATTTTGGTTTATTTTTAATTAGCTGAAGTGTCCAGCTTCGTCCATTATGTTCCTTTCAAAATCATACTAAATTTTTGTCCTTTAGTCATAATGATATCCTCTTGTATTTATAAAATGTCCATAACTGCTGTCGAAATTTAGTTTTCGATAGCAAAGAAATCTTTTCTAAGTCAATGAATTTAAAGCTTCATTGTAATTTATGAAATGAAATATTAACTTTTGGTTTACTAATAGAAGCATTTCTGTTTTACGACATGATGTCAATCGATAATGAAGCTCTCTTACAGGAGAGAGGAAGTCTTACAGTTTTTCGAAATCTATCAAATACAGTAATTAGAATTTAGAAATTTTTTATAATTCAAGGAAGAACCAAATTTCAAAAAAACTTAATTTTTTTTTTAAGTACAATTCCTTGGAATTCCAGGACCGTTCATCTAGGAAGTTTGCAATTGTGTACTATAATTCGGCAGGGAACAAAATCCGGAGGAAAAGAAGAAGACTACATATACCTCCTCTTTAATGTTATATAACTTTTAAAATCTAAATTTAAATATTTTAAGTTGTTGAGCTGATTTAAAATGAGCGCACGGAAGTAACTCATGCCACGAAGCATCAGTATGCGCTATGTATGAATGGTACGGTCAGTTTTCATACAGTCCTCGCCTGCGATGTGGTAAAACCTATAAAAGTTCCTCTCGTCCTAAATGACTCGAACTCTGGCCTTTTCCTGGATAGTGACAAAATAGTGACATCATAGCCGCAAGGGAATTTTCTAAGTAGTAGTAGTGTCATGTGATGCAAGAAAGCATGTGTATGAGCTTATGCAGCATCAGCCAAAAAAAAAGTGATGGAGTAACTTTCCTTTATTTAGGACAATTTGCATAACGTTAATACTGTGTAATGTAAATTGACCTAAATTTTCTATAACGTAAATTATAATGTGAATTTTCAAATAGTTTAATGTAAAGGCGGTCTTGAGACCAAATCCGAATTTATCTATATCTGTTGTTTTCCATTTGAATGTTTACATTTTATTCAGTTTCGCAGTATCAGTAGACCACTATAGCAATAGGAACATAAATCTCACTCCTACAGCGTTTCAAGTCGATACGTTTCCAAGGACTCATGCCTGGTAGCGATAAGACATTTATCTTTGTGTGTGTTGACCGTTCGATTGGAATATTTACATGCTCTCTTAGTTTTTAATAAGGTTTCATTTTCTGCCGCACAATAAATTTCTATTAGTTTCGTAATGAAGTTTCAGAACCATACACGCTTTTCTGCAAGTTAAGAAAGAAGTTTTCCGCAGTTTAGGACAAAATGTATATGTACAGCTCCAAATCGAACAAATCCAGTCGCCAGGTCACCACGGGCCATTACGAAATCCGACATGGTAATTAATATTTTACAGTACAGTCTAACGGCTCCGAGGTTTAAATGCGAGTCCTTTGTTTTAAGAATGTTGTGGTCTGTATCTTGCCAAGAACTGCCACGACTTTCGAAAAAGATACAGTAAGATGGAAGTACAGATGCTAAATTATCAACAGAACAACTTGAATTGTTCGATAATAATTAATTTATCATTTATAATTCAGTTATATAAATTATTTAAAGGAATAAAGTTATATTTTTTTCCATTTTGACAGAGTTTAATTAACAACGGACCGTCTAATATCATAACGTTAATTTGAGTGATATCGGTTGCTTTAGGAAGTCGACATTATTTGAATTTAATACTACTAAGAAAGATAAACGCTGGTGTTTTTACGCCACTATATGACACCAGGAGGAGTTCTCCATAACGGCTATTCCAGTAGACGAGTATGTATGCCACTTTCATTACCGCCCCTCCCACACCTGCAAATTTCGCAGGTGGTGCCTAGAGCGTGAACAAATTTGTCGAGGACTGCTCATATACTATCACAAATTTAATCAATCATGTATGACCAAAAGGATTAGGACACGAATATTGTATACTGTTGCCAGAAGTCCACCGCACATATTTGCTGAGACATACGAATATAAGTTTCGTTGGTCTCTTTGCGCAGAAGCAGTACGTTAGAAGCCAGTATAGTTATGAATCAGAACTTACAACATGAGATGGTGGTTGTGTGCCTTAGTAACCTTAGTGTGAGTTCAATAGCGATCCTCTTGAAGCTCCCGACCGAAACCACTGTGACGAATATTACACTACGATGAAAGTTGTAGTGTGATAGATACCTAATCGAAAAAATAGTCTGGACGGCTTCCAAACTCAGAATGTGTTCGACGAACATAAAGAGGGCATTTCGTGCCAAATTAAACATTTCATCTGCGGTAAACAAGATTGAGCGGGTTCAAGGGGAACACCCGTCAGTACGTCAACTATCCATGGAGAGACATACGAATATAAGTTTCATTGGTCTCCTTGGGCAAAAGCAGTATGTTAGAAGTAAGTATAGTTATGAATCGGAACTTACATGAGATGGTGGTTGGGTGCCACCTTACTGTGAGTTCAACTGAGACCCTACATGGTCTTGAATTTAATAGGACAGTTGCGTATAAGCCCAATATCATGCTCACCAAAGCGAAACATCGAGCGTTTGGAGTGATGCTGTTCCCAGCGACCGAGGAATCTACAACGGTGGCAGAAGGTGCTAAGGTGTGACGAACCGCGGCACACAATTGCGATGATCCTACAGAACTGCTTTGTGGCGAGTGACGTCGAAACATTAGACTGGCTTGCTGAAACAGCGGATCTCAGCCCCACAACACCTGTGTGACGAATTTGAGTACGATGGATTAGGCTGCGGCCAAAATAGCCCTCTTCCATACCGGCTCTGGTAGCTGTTTTACAAGAGGAACGGAGACAAATTCCAGCAAACACCGGTTGTTCGAAGAATGTATACTAAGCAGGGTTGAGGTTGTCATACATGCCAGAAGGACTATGCATTAGGATTTTGAATTAAAAATCCTTTTTGAAATTACCCTTTGTATCCGATGGCAAGGCGGCATCGCACAGTCATCCAGATAACAATCTGGCTGATTATGAGCGATGGAAATGGCCCATCGCCAAGTTTTTCAATATTTCATTTTAATGGAAACAACGTAATGAATGAAATTTTCTGTTTATACTCCGTGATGGCCACACTTGTTTGATTTCATCCAAATAAGCTCCAATTTCGCATTTTTAATCAGAATTTTTCTATCAATTTTATTGATCACTGTACTAAAATATACGGAGCATTTACAGGGTTCTACAAGTGAGAACCCACCCCCGAGAAACTTACTTTGCTGAACTGCAGATTGAAATTACTATATTATAAAATGCATTATACAATTATTATAATTTATTTTGTGTGTGAAAAAGAGTGCTGATGTTCGGAATCAGTTTGATTGAAACTCTTGCAAGGACTAGGAATTTTGCTCTCGCGGGACTTTGGCTCACAGCGTCATGAAAAAAAAAAAAAAGAGTAGTAAAACTCAGAGTGTAGTTACGTTCTTTTTGAAGACCAACGTTTTTAAATCACAGAAATGAAGAGAAATCTCGCTGCAATGTAGCCCAATGTTTATGCAGTACTCTGAACATGAGAAGTGCCGTGTCACATAGTCCACTGTGTTGCAAAATGCATAGTGACAAATCGGTGTTATTTAAAAGTTTAAGAAAGATAGTCGTATTAGTGGTAAGAATTTGGCGAAAAAATATGGAGTAAAGCAATCGTTAATTTTGGCTATTAAAAAGAGAAGTCAGTTTTAAAAATCTGCTTCCGAACTGACTGATTATCAGGACAAATTACTCATTTGAAATGGTCAACCATCATTTAGTTTGGATAATGATTGTTCCGCTGTCATACAAAATTACTTGGGAAATTTTTTTCAGTTTCTATGTAAATTAAGGATCGATACCACGTATATTACTTCAATCTTAAACGTTTGTATGGTACTGTCATATAGTCACCTCTTCATCAACCCTAGTTTCTTGACTCTCGTTTCTCAACTCATTTCTCGGCATTCTGCAGAAATGTTCCGTTTCCGGATGTGATTTTCTCTTTAATGACTTCCTTTCTATAATAACATTGACCATTACTGCAGTTCTCCAATATTTCTAAAGAAACATGGAATGGTCCACTTTATACCTTTTATCTGTTATCTTTAACTCCCCTGCATAGGTGGTCGTGCTCGAGTATGAACAGAACATTCTTCATCCTTTTCTCCTTCTGCCGACCAGGTTAGCCGGGTGGGTAAAGTGCCTGCCTAGCAACCCAAAGGTCGCGGGTTCGAATCCCGCCTCGGGCTTGGATCAAAGTACTGCAAAAAACCTTGAGAGGTGCATTATGGCCACAGAAGCTGATGCACCAAGAAAAAAAAAAAAAAAAAAAAGATATTTTTTCTCCTTCACCATAAAAAGATGAGATGCTATCGCCAAATGAAATAAGCATGGATTCTTTTTATCTTTCTTTCTTTCTTTACAATCGGGTGATTTTCCCACCGAAAGTATAAAAATCACCGGACAGAATCTTAAGAAATCATGATAATGAAACCAAAAATAGGGTCAACTTCAATTATCAAAATTACTTTTATCGATCCTTTTTACTTAAAAACTAAAAACCTAAATTGTTCTTTAACTTAAAAACTTAGGACATGCGAACAAGATGGTTTTATGCTACGTAAATTACTAAACTGAAACATTAGGTTTATATTGTTTATTTAATCACCAGTAAGCTCTTGGTTTAGTAAACTATACATTATAGTACACTCTCGAAAAATTCGGATGAATTCATGAAAATACTAAATAAACGAGACTAACGTCCTAATTCCGGGTTTTCAGCATGTGCAACATTAAAATCCATCCGTGAAAACACACACACTCCCTATAGACATTATTGTACTGGCGCACAATATGGCCTAAAATGCTGATGCACCGTAACAATCAACAACAACTTTGTAGCAAGGTCTCTCGTTTTCTTTTACTGTGAAGATTAAATAAGTAAATATTGCTTTATTATAACCTAAGATGTTTACATTCAGATGCTAGAACGGTTTTAATTATCTCGTATGAGTGCCGGTGGTCTTCATCCTCTCTGGTAGAAAGCATTATCGTTATGCTTTCATGAAACCACCTGCCAGCAAGATCAAAATGTGATAGGATTTAACCTCTATACTGTTCGCCATATTCTGTGAACTTGACCCACGGGCAACGGGCTACTTGTGAAGCGTTGAGCAGCGTTATGAAAATGCACGGCTGTAATTCCGGTGTGTTTATCTATTCTTTGAAATGCATGAGTACCTACTTGGGTGCATGGTTTTCTCTCTACAGTAATTACATGTTATTTTTTTTATTTGGTTTTAGAAATTTTGAATATATTTAATAGTGTTTACGAAAATTCCAGGGATTTTTCTGTGGAAATGGGACAATCATTCATTGTTACAGAAGTCAGCAACCTCGCTCACGATGGATAACTCCCCATCATTAGTAAGTTTGAACTTGGGTAAACTTCAAAAATAAGCAATTCTGTTCAACGAACCACACAAATAAAATCGATATAGTCATTTAGAGAAATGATGGAATATCTCAAAATGACCATATGCCAGAAAAATATTTGTAAGAATCTTTTTAATTGCTATTTTATGACCAAAAATAAAAGGAACTGCTATAGAAAAAGAAAGAACTATACTATAGCCATTACTTCTAGGAAATTTAAGTTTCGCTGGAACCTCGGGTAGGTATTATTAAACTCAGAAACGTTACTTGGTATAAAAATTTGTGGCTATTGATGAAAACAGCATTTCCAAATATGTTACATGTGTATTCCTAGGAGTACAAGACGTGTCTTCAAAATATACGCCACATTTAACCAACACAAATATGCCTTCATCGTAATTCTTAAAATTGGTTGTTTAGAAGTTTTTACAGCATTCTCATACTGCATAAAGACAAAAGACATTGAATGAAGCGTAATTGTATTTAATCGAGTTGGTTATATTTTTGGGCTTGTTTTTTTTTTTTTTTTTTTTTGTCAATCATATAATAAATTATCTGTTTGTTTATACTCCGGGACGACCAAACGATCAGAGGAGTTCACAAGATAGACAGAATACAAGAAACAGCACCGTATTTAGCAGTCACGGGCTTGAACCCCGGTCACTCAAGGCACGTGTACTTATGCACCCGCGCGCCTGACCACTAGGCTACAGTGGCCTTTATAAGTATCTTACAAAGGCAAACACAAATGTCACCCGATCTGCATTCTGTTGCACCAGACTTCAAAGCTTGTACGCTTCTAAAGATATTCATGTGAGCATTACAATTGCTTTTACTGATTCTAAATTCAAAATTTTTGGATTAGAGAATCGATAAAATTGGATTAAAGGCACGATGTAGGTTTATTTAATAAATAAAATAATACTCGTACATTATTTATAAGCGTTGTTTCTATCTACTGCCCAAGAAAGCACATTTTTTTCTTAATATTTTTCACATTAAGTCACAGGCAAGAACAAGTCTACAGACCACGGAGCAATTGCTTCGCTGTCTTGTTAATTTTTACTTCATTTTATTCATAATTAAAACAAATATATATTAATTTTCGCTATTAAAATTAATTAAATTAAATTAACATTTAATTAAATTTAATTTTATATTACAATTAATTTAATTTATATCTCAAATTAGCCAAAACAGTAATATCAAATCTTTTTTATCGCATAGAAAATGCAGTAAAAAGGTTTGATATCAGCATTTGTAGTGTTGCAACAACGGTAAATTAAACACACCTTATACATTTGAAATTTTCCACAGTATTAATTAATTTCACAGACACAGTGAATTCGTTATTGATAAAACCATTTAAGGGAATTCGGGAATTCTGATGTTGTAGATAAGAAATTTTTCTAAATGAGAACTATATTATTACTCATTCGTAAATGGTGCCATCCTCGGAACTTCGTTTCGGTGACTACTGATACCTTATTATGTATTTCTTTTAGAAAAATGTTCTACATTCGTAGTGTAGCATTTAAGCAGCTCCTAATGGTAGCCTTACAATTTGAGATACCGATGTACTTTTGGTTTTTTATTCAACTCTGCTTGTGTTATAAAAAAAAAAAAGAAAAAAAAAGATGGGAATTCCATTATAGTAATAATACTTCTATAATAATAATAAATTAAGATGCATTCTATTATTTTAATAAGACCAAAGGCCGAAAAAGATGACTATAGTTTCCTGTCTTTATGAACCACATTTCTCCTATCCCCTTTTCGAACCGCCTATTCTAACCTTTTCATATCACGTACCACGTATTTCTAGGGTACACCAGTGGTCTAGAATAGCAGTTCTTGACCGCGGGTACGTGTGCCTTGAGGGTACAACGTTTAAAGCATATATTTTCTCTTTAAACCAGTACAGATATTTTATTTATTTTATTAACTAACTTTAGTCACATAACTCACATCTGTACGGCCAAAATGGCTAGGAGGGTCAAGATTGTAGGTTATTTTATAAATTGTCATTATTGAAGGGCTGACATTGGCACACATTTTAAAGTAGGCGTTGATAGCTTTTATACCCCTTTCATATTCAAGAACAAAATTAGAATAAATTTGATAATATTATTATTTTACCAGTTTATTACTAGTGCTAGGCAACTTTTGTTACTTTAGAAATAGCGTTATAGCATGGAATTTTTTATAAATAAAATAATTCGTTGCGTCCAGTTATAAGTTCGTACTTTGAAATCCCATACTTCACTTTAAGAGGTAAAAAATATCCATTGATTATTAACAGCAAAAATATAAAGACGTGATTTTCGCTATCTGTACCACTGTTAAGAGTGCTACTTTCATTTCCGTAGGAATAAATGACAACAGTCAAGAACAAGAACAAGGGTTTGGTTCAATACTTCCTATGAGTTCTGCAATTACTGAACAACCTAATTGCCCTACACACAGGTCACAAAAGAGGAATGTAGGTTAACAGCTCCGTATATAATTTTAAAATTACCACAGTATTTAGGTTTTTAGTGTGAGCGGAACCCTTTTACTTTTGCTAGGCATAGAGCTAACCAAATATTAGTAAAAACGGGCAGAACAAATCTTATTTCAAAATGGTTAAATGTCTTTAATATTATCGGTTACATATTTCGTATATCATTGAGGTCTAAACGCTTTATGTTGAACACTTTGCATCTTGGGACGGTGTTAATAAATGTATGATGATAATGAAGCTAACCTACTTTACTGGATTAGCTAAAACAACTCAGGACAAGATGTCTCAGTGCGTAGGCTGCATGTGTCCTAAGGTTAGTTTGTTTGGGCGAATGAAAACAGCCAGGATAAAATTTTAAAATAAAATCATTCGCTTCACTGTCTGTGATTGGTCAAGCTTTTGAAAATGACTGTCTTTGAAAATGACTCAAATTTCTCATCTTATCGATGAAATTTACCTCGGACCTATTCGAACAAGTGGCCAGTAACACCAGAAGAAATGATTGAATGCTTGCTTTTATTTATAAAACTAAAGATTCTGGCTTTTCACTGAGTATTATTTTCCTTCAGATATAACATTCTCACAAGAGTAAAATGAGTAATGACTGTTTCCTTGCTTAGTTGTCCAGAGGCACTCATTAAAATCTTGCTACTGATACCAAAATGAAAGAAACCAAGTTATTTGTAGCATCCTAATTAATTTCCTTCTCCTTTACTTATCTTTCCTTTTTATTTTATTCAGAATCAAAATCTAATTTCTGTTTCCATGTTTTCTTTAAGTCTTTCCTACGGATTTCTGATTATTATAGCTATTAAAAATTAATGCCGCAATATATTTTTTCACACAGAAATGGGATTGTTTATATTACACTACAACGTACCATCTTTAGTTTCATACTCTCGTGTCTTCAGAGTTCATTGTATTTTTTAGTCAGTATGCAGAAAAGGCAGTGATTGTTTAATTTACACTATAATTCCATAAATTATTGAGACACAATACTCGACCAGTCAAGTTTCTGACGGCTGGCAATAAAATATAGAGGAGCTGTAGAACGATGAACTGTTTATCATAAATATACCAGCTTCATGGCCATTTGAAAATCAATGGTCCTTGTATTCGTAGGTGTGATCCAGTCGAGCACTGGATTATTTAAGTAAGTGAGCAATCAATTATTACGTACACAATCGATGTTTATTGAGTGAAAAGCGAAAGTGGGATGGAAAAATATTCATTTGGTAAACAATAGATATGGGTTGAACAAATATTCATTGGGTAAACAGTTTCGATAAACAGTGCATACGGGACCAACAGACACTATTTGCAATGCACGGTGGAAAAGCGTGGCGGATGATCAAACGCCAATAAATATCACCAAATACTACTGTAAGCGTGACGGACGGACAAACGGAAATTATCCTCTTCTCTCCAGATGAGGATGTCAATGAAGAAAAACAGAAGGACCTGTAACCAACCTACATACACTGCTCGACAAAATTAACAGAACATGTAGAAAACGTGGTGTAACTCGTGCAGCTTGCGATGAAGCAGGACAAAATTTTGTATGGCAGTGTACCACAGAATAAGGATGAAATGAGACAGCGAGAAACTGCGAACAGAACAAGGGATATTTACAGGAGTTGTATAGGGATTACCAAAAAGGTCACATTACAGAAGCCGATACAAGATGATCGAAAATATGGTCACATGACATCAGTACGGCGTATGATCCCCTCCAACGGCTTAATAGGCCTGACAGCGATGAATCATGTTCGATATGAGGGTGTCTATAAGATTCTGTGGCAACAAATCCCATTCTTCCACCAGGCTGACCTTAGCTCACCAAGTGACCGAGGAGTTGGCTGTCGCCGTGAAATGTGACGCTCAAGGGCATCCCACACATGTTCAGTAGGATTTAAGTCTGCTTATCGTGCTGGCCACGGCAGTCGTTGGATATCTTCAGTTTCAAGGTATTCCTCCACCACATGAGCTTTATGCGCAGTGGCGTTGTCGAGCATGAAAAGAAAATCTGGGCCAACTGCACCCCTAAAAAGTTCCACATAGAGTTCGAGGATCTGTTCTCGGTACTCTGCGCAGTTACGTACCCGTCGGACTCCTATCAGACCGAAGGCAGTTCATATCTGCGTTCGCCTTAATTTTATTAGAGCGCAATTTTCAAGAAATGCATATATGAAGGAACGTTGTTCCAAAGAACAGAAGTAAAAGGGACAAATGAGGAAGGGGAAAAACTACTTATTTAGTTATGTGAGTCTTAAGGTGAACTATGGTTGGATTTTCACTTGTTGCCCAAGTTCAGACTGCTTTGGAAAAATAAATGGAATTATAGATCCTAATTCAGAAGAACAGTGCCCATGGAAATAGTTACAGAAAATGTATACTGCAAAAATGAAAGTGATACAGACTGAAGTGAGTTTGTAAGCAAGGAATCACTAAATACCCACGTTGTACAAAGTCAGCAGCTGTTCAGAAGAAAGCAAGATCGAGAACTTGGTAGAAAAATGTAGGTTTTTTTTTTTATGCAGGGGAAGTAATATTTGTGATATACTTATGCAAAGAAAGGCGAGAAGTGGGGGTTATTCCTAATGAAGGTATCGTGTCTAGAAGTCTGAATGTCGTTGAAGACGAGAATGGGAGCAGCAGCCTATATTTTGCAAGAAATAAGACAAGATTGGGTTTTAGAATAATTGAAGTTAACTAAAAGTTTTTTCCTCTGAGGAGAATTGTCCCTAAGAAACTCGTAGTGGACATTCTAGAAGTTGTACCTGTTTGTGCAGAACGCTGTTTGAAAAGTAGACTGGAAAATAGAATGGAGTGCGCTATTATCAGTAAAACTATGGACCGAATTTCCAGTCAATGGAAGGTTATTAAAATACAGGTGGGAAAAAAAAGGAAGGTGAAAGAACAGAATTTGGGTGACCTACCACTAGTTGAGCAGTTAAAAGATAGAGAGCCATCACAGTTAGCAGAGAGCATATAAGCACCGTTGACCCAACGCCCAGGGAAAAGACCATGGTTCGTATTTCGTCAATGACGCAAGAAATTTGGGCTTTTTTCACAAAGTGGTTGAGTTAGTGGGTCTCAGGAGAGTGTTGAACAGTTCCCCACCCCCGGACACGCGGGTTTTTCTTTTAGAAAATAAGCATATCGAACACAGAACACACGTAATTTACAGGCATAATATATGTGGCGCAATATGGTTTAAGTCGCTAATGTGCCTTAAATTCTATAACAACAGCCATCAGAGACTAAACTAAACTAAACCTGGTACAAAGTTGTAAAAAAAAAAAAAAAAAAAAACAGAAAGCAGACCATAAGATGGATGCTTATTTAGAAAACACTCATATCAAATAAATCAAATGCCTTTGAAACGTGGAGAGCAGCTACTTGAGTTTCTCCGAACTTTTTTCCAAAGATGAGTAACACATGCTAAGATACCGCCGATGCATATACTGACGGAATCTATACTGGCGATTCTTAATCACATGGAAAATTTCAAGAGTTGAGGTCGATAGATTTCCATTACTTTGGAAAAAGTTCAGCTAAGTGCAATGGGGCGATAATTGAAAGGAAGAAATATATGTAACTCTTTTCAGGAATTGGTTAGACATGAACAATCTCTAGAGAAGTAAAAACACCCGCGGAATAAGAGAGTACAAAAAAGGTAATACAAAACAAGAGTTAACGCTGCAGAAAATGTTTTAAAAACAAGTGGAGAAATGCCATCAGGAAATTTTGAACAATCTCTCAGAGTGGGCTGTGTTGAACAAATTAAAGATCTCATCTAAGAAAACCAGGATGATGGTATTTAAAAAGCACTTTGATTACAAGCGCCCGCCCAGAGTACTGTTGAATGGAAGGCAGGTTCCTTTTGTGTCTAGTATTAAGCATTTGGGTTTGATTTTGGATGACCGGCTGGGTTTTCATCTGCACGTGTCACATTTGAGGGATAAACTAAAGAAATTTACTTCTTTCGTGATGCGTATTTCCAGGAAAGAGTGGGGTCTTAATAAACGCACGATGCTATTATACTACAAGACCATTTTCTTGCCGATTGTCGCATATGCTGCGGGAGTTTGGATGAATGCTGTGATCAAGGTCAAAATTAAAAATCAACTTATGTGGCTGCAGAGATCTATGTTGCTAGCATTGCTGTATGCTCCTCGGACTGTCTCGACGGTTGCACTGCAGGTGATCGCAGGTGCTCTTCCAGTTGATTTATATGTATTGTACCGTGGTATGTTATATGCACTAAGAAAAGGAATTTCGGCTCAGTGCCTGGGCATCTCTATTGACCTGACTGCCAACATTAAAGAGGAAAAAGTCAGAATTTGGAACTCCCTCATTGCCATGTGGAGGATTCGATGGAGCTCTTCTGCATTTGGCGAGACAACAAGAAGAATTATTCCAGCGGCGGATTTTGCTATGTCAAAGACAGTGTCTTCTTGGTTTTGTCCTACGATGTTTACAAGTTATATATTGACCGGACACGGATCTTTTCGTGACAAACTATTTTCAAAAGGATTGGAGCCTGATCCGTGGTGTTCTTGTGGTGATGCAGAAACTTGGACGCACGTGTTGTTTGTTTGTCCTTTTTATGGATCAGAGCGTCGTCGACTTTTCGACGAGGTTTCTCCCTTTACTGAGGATAACATGAAGATCCTTTTACAAGATGCATCTAGCTTCCGGGCTCTGCAGAGATTTGCTGCCGCTGTGTTTGCCAGAAGAACAATCATAAGGCACTTTTCAGATCTAGAGTTGGCAGCATATGTGAATCATGCATGATTGCATCTGGGTTCGGGTGCTTCAGTCTGGGAAGCTATTTGTCCGGTCTGTGGCTCCTGAACATGTACCACTACGGTGGTTTTTTTTTTTTTTTTTTTTTTCCTTGGTTCTCGGGTTTGGGCGGCCTGAGACCAGGGATGTTGGCACCCAACAGTATTGCACTTCCTCTGTTGGGTGCAGGTTAGTGCCTTGCACTTCAGTATACAATAGTAGAGACAGGTCCGGCTCCACGTGCCCAGGGTCGGGCATCAGCCTACAGCTGAAGATATCAGCTGTTTCCTGATGGCAGAGTGACCTGACATAAACAACATACTAAGTTCATAAACATTTCTTTAATACAAGTTTAACCTTTCCTATACAAAATTTGACTATTTTTCTTTAGATATAATTAGTGTAATTTATATCTAAAAATGCTCTTGTTTTGAATATTCAATTTCTTAGCTATGTTTCAGGCCCACTTTACAGTTATCTGTTTTATTTAAAGAATTAGGTGGAGATGGGCATATGCCTGGGAACCACCCCGACACAGTATACACACACACACACACACACACACACACAGGACCTGAGAGAATACTTTTTGGCTTCAAGATTTTTGTAATGTGTTTCTATCGGAAAATCAAGAGATACATTGAATGGAATGTATTTGATACTGCAGAAGGGGACCCACCAAGATCACCGATGCAAGAATAAAAGTAAGATGCTAAAAAGTCAGCCTTACTTTAGATGAGGACGCCATAACGGTAGTGGAGGTATGAGTATACAAAACTTTTGGCCAACAGTTCCAGACAGAAACCAGAAGACTCCGCTACAATATGGACATGAAACAAGTTTCCTACTCTTCGACTGTTTCAAAATCGAGTTTGAATTTATTAGCAACCCTTCTACTACTATTTCAAACTTTAGCGAACATAGCAATTGACATGTACTATATTCTTATCTTGCACAGCCTTGGAATATTTATTGGGAAACCAAGGTTTGGATCAAGGAGGAGATCGGAATTAGGAATAAAGGATTTCATTTCTACAATAATAATCTCACTGACACGTCTGGACAAAAATCAGAATCAGAGGATTTAAAACAGTAGTCCAATCAAGAAAAGGAGGGATAGATACGACGCAGATCATCTTATTTCGCATTCTTACAATGCCAAAAAGACACGAGAGTGAAATGGATATTGGAGAAGAGACTATCATCAAGTTGTTAAGTAAGATAACCAGCACACAACTAACATTAAATGTGCATTTTTAAGGGTTGTTGGTGAGAAAACAGATTAAGATTCTTGGTTGAGGATGAATAAATAAAGAAGTTGTCCGTTTATCCACTTGCGATAACTAACTAAATTGTGCTTAATTGGTTAATAAGTAATCATTATCACTGTAATTCCCGAAGGTCAATGCAAATTTTCCTAATATGTTTTATGAGGTCCTTAGTAATAGGAAAAAGCCAGATCCAGCTAGTGCGGTCTCTCCTGGCTAACTCGTAAGTCTAGAATATGACACTAACTGGAGTTATGGACATTAATATCACCAAGAAAAATTACTTCACTCTTAATAAAATTAGTTTGGAGGAAGTCAACTGTAAAAGAAAGATCTGGGTGAAAAGTTTAAAAAGTTCTAAGCAATTTATAGAATTGGGAGAAAGACTGAGAGAAACAAATGAAATTAATGGAATAGGTATAGAGATTCGATGCCAATTGTAGTCAAAATATAGAGATTCAAGACTGGAAGTCTCTGATAAAGAGAAGACCACTAGCATCATCTTTAAAATGGAAGGAATCATAGAGTGAATAATTACAATAAATAAATGAGATGAGTAATTGTTAAGGCAACATGAAAATTGAGATTTTGTAAGAAAAAGTAGTTTTTCTGACAGAATCTCAAAATATTTACGGTTGTGGTTGTTTTTCAATTAAATTACTCGTAAGGCGTCAGTATAATAGTTTTGTAATTTATATGAATCCTATGGTCGGTTTGCTCCTATGAGAAGTATTTTTAGTTTGTTCAGTTAAAAGTGAACCTTTCAAATTAAATTAACTGAAAACTTATAGCTTTAGTTAGAAAGGTTATAACTATAAACTAAACTTAGCAATTTATGTATGTACTATTTATCTAAGTTCAAAATGTTTCTTTATTCCTCCTCGAAACGGCCTTGCATGCACAGATCTGTGAGAACTTCTGTGTGTCTTTCTTATCAAAGTGAGAAGTGATAGCTAAAAAGTGAAGGTCACGTGATTTTCCGAAGAATGGGCGTGCAGTGTCAACATAGGGACAAAGACGGAAACAGCACTACCACCTGAACACCTGCAAGTGATGTGTTAGCAGGGCTCTTAAACGAGAACGAGGGAGTGGGAATTGCACTGTGACCGAGAAGGCTGAAAAGAAAACAGTAATAGAACGGCATAAGGAGAAATACGAAGCCCAAATATTAAATTAATAGAAGGTTTAGATAAAGAGCAAAAGAACTCTGAACGAGATGTTCGAATTGTGACTGTGGGTAGGAGATTTTCCTGATGTGCTAGATATTTTGGTTGCTCCGCTGAAGCATATCACTTATTCCACAAGGTCCTTTTTAAGGAAATACAACTTGCTAAACGAAATATAGAAACTCAACTGCAAAATGACGTGCAATCTATAACATAATACATGGATGGCACTATTACATTACTTTTTCACAATTTTTCTGATAATTTCTTTCTGTTCGTGGTTCTGTTTGCAACTACCTAAAGGTAGTTGCAAACAGAACCATGTGAGGTCTGCATGACGTCACTCTTTGGAGAGATATAAATTTGAATCTCAAAAAATGGAGGAATTTTAATTGCCTTTTCAGTCGCGATTATAATTAGCCCATTTTAGGCGGAGAAATGGTTTCGCAGATTAAGTTATTATAGGTTTTCAGGCAGAAAAATATGCAAATCGGTCCACGAATACAAACACTTGTACAGATAACGCGACAAACCCAAAGTGACACATGAATTAGTGCACTATGACCCAAGTAGTAAAACAGGCACACACACACACACACGCACGCGCGCGCGCACACACACACACACACAGCATCTGAGAAACTAGCTCTCGTCAATAACAGAAGGAATATTTTAATAATTTGGTACGTAAGTTCGTCAGTGGTGAAGGTCATAAAGCTTCAACGCCTAGAAACTTTTTCGTTTTATTCCATAAATCTACCTTAAGAACACCACTTACAGACCAATATTTGAAGCATAATGGGGTTGTTTTGGCACTGACCTAATAATTCAATTCAAGTTGCCCCTCAACTCGACATGCCTGAACACTATTTACAAAGGGTAGCAATATACTATGTGTGACCTTGAAAAATACATCACAGTTCAGTATCTTTCAACTATCTGATTCCACTTATAGCATGACAAGTTAACACTAAAACAATATCATCAAAATAAATAAAACAGTAAACTTCAAAATCAGTATTGCCTCCTATACCAAAAGACATATTCCGAATACATATAATAATTATTAACTATTTTAATTTCGGAGTGCTTGTTCTAAAATAAGTGAAGTTTCAATTGTTCCTACTCCACTTCAAGTGCAATGGCATCGTCATCACATTTGTTAAGTAATAAAAAAAATTAAATTTCTGTGCAGTTTTACCGACTCTTTATGACTTCGAAATTCAGGCCATACTGTTGTTCCAATTCCATCAATGGAACTGAAGCGTAATAGTGAACAATGATAATATAACTATATAAAGGGTCATCCTTAAAAACAGAAAATATCAAATAGGTTAAAACCAACCCAAAAAGCTTTATCATTAATTACCTTATTTTATTTAAGATACGTTCCATTTAAATGGAAAGGAGGTAATGCTAATACGTTATAGCATTACCTACTAATACGAAAAGTTATTGTGAATGTAATCGATCATACATAAAAAAAATTGCATAGAAAGATAAACACGTAAAATGATGTAGCAATGATATGGAAAAGTATCTAAGATTCTTGACGTCTTTCTGATCTGGTAGGCCGATAATAAAAATTGGAGGAACGGGTTGCACAGAAAGGATTTGTCTTCATTTTTGTTAATTTGTATGATCTAAGGTTAGTCAATGTTTACGAAATTTAACATATTAAAATCATGAACAGCGACAACTGGTATTCGTTGTCATGATTATAAAGGGACTTGCTCACCTATTTACAGCAATGATTTCTAAATATGTAAGAGGTCAGAGACTTGCTCAGAATCACAGCAGCACAACTCAAATATTGCACAGCTTTATCGAAGTGCTATTCTCTTAACGACTTTTCCCCCCTTAAATTTAAATGCTAAACACACCCATATACGCATCTTAAATCACTTACCATTCGTGACGTATAATCCATGATAATAATCCACAGTAGTGGCACGAGTTGGCAACAACAAACTAAACACGTTTATTTTCACTTCCACGTGCGCCACCAATTCTGAACGTCACTTGACAAACCAAACAACCATATCTGAAAGCAAGCTTTGCGGTGGTTTCCATTCGTTGGGCAGCTTGAAATATTCTTCAAACTGTAGCATGGAAATCATAAACGATATTGTTATCTTACTTTGCGTCAACAGCCTGAAGCGTGTGAAGAACAGAAGGACGAGCCATAAACCACTACAATACTTGACTTGGGTCTGATCGAAATGACGTTAAGACTGTCATTTCTCCGCACAAACAAAAGTCGTTAAGACTAAAGGAATGAAAGACACTGCCCTCTAGGGATATTTCGTATATTGTGAGCGTACCAATTCGTGCACCTTTTACACCAGATGAACTCCCTCTCTGTCTCACAGACGCAGCGACAAACAACACACACGAACCATACCCAAGCTCTTGTTGCGCGCGCTTTGCTAGTTGGAAAACGGAGGAGACAGAGAGGAAGGAAGAGTCGATTTGGTTTAGGGGTTTACTGTGTTCGTCCTATATCGCTTCTTTTGACTATTTGTATATATATACATATGTACATGTTGTACACACACATACTTAATTTTTTGTTATCCAGAGAGTTTTCATATATTTCACATGAACAAAAAATACATATACGTCACATGCAGGCAATGTCTTCGGAGATGTACATTAATTGAGAAGCAACGTACTTTTCATTTAAATTAAAGTTGAAAATTTAGGACTTGCACCATAGTATGAGGCAGGTTCGGTGTATTGATGTCTTATATAATTTATTTCGCTTCATTAAATAATGTAAGGAATTAAATTTACAATTGCATAATTAATTACAAACATGCAAAAACTAAAATATATAAATCGGATATCTTACAGACTTAGGTCGATAACCGACGACACTTAATTTAAAAAAATAATAATAAAAAAAAACAGAAAATACATATAAACCGTGAAAATCATGACAAAGAAAAGTGAAAAAAAAATTAAAAATCACAAAATTTGGAATCGCAATGTTTCACAAGGACAATCGCCGCTCTCTCAGATAATTTTTTTAGAGTTGTTCATTCCAGAAAACAGAATTGGAAATTAGTGAGAAAATAAGTACAGTACTTCAATCTGCACAGAGTGTGCAGATTGTTTTAATTTCTTAAAGGATTGCGGATTATTCTCAGACGTTTCGTGGTACTGTACTTCCTTTACCATTTCTTCGGTGAATGCCTGAAATAGTGTCCTTAGTAATATCAGTAATGTCTGATAGTAATATCAGTCTCATATACCAACCTTCGTATGTGAGGCTGATGGCGTGAGGAGACTTCGTTTATCCTTATTACACCATCAATTTCATCACATACTAGCCTTGGTATGTGAAGCTGATGGTATAATAAAGGCAGAATTTCAGCCAATCACTGAAGAAGTGGTCTTAGAATAAATCTGTAATCCTTCATTTCTGAATAATTTCCATTTGTTTATTTGCCAGTTCATCATGCAGCTGAAAGAACATCTGAAAAGAAAATGCTTTTTTTTTGTTCGTGATTATAAAGATGTGGTGTATTCGGATTCAGTAAGCCGACATGCAAAAGTTGAATGTAAGCAATCAAATGAGCCTCTGTACCTCTTTTTTTTTTTTTTTTCTTTTTTTTTTTTTGTGGAAAGGGAAGCCCTCGCCTGATGCACATTCGGACGATAATAATGTCCTGAGGCTAAGCGTGCTTCTAAAGTTCGGGCTGCAAATTTTGCGGAGGAAAATCCGATTACCAATAAGTAGAATTAATAAAGTTTCAAAATTTCATGACGCAAATACATATTAGCGATTTCAAAACAATACATTATTAAGCTCATTAACGTTTCAAAAGAATCTGCATACATATCTTTCTCAGAGTATAGCTAAGTCACTTTGAGAAAAAACTGCACCGTAGTGTTTCAATGCACCACATTCGTTTCAACCAGTAATCAGCCAGATAACTGCATATCAGAACGATAACTCAGCATAGAGCCAACATGAAAACCAAGTACTGTATTGGCAGAAGATTGTTGGAGTATTGCCCTAATTGTTGTGAAGAATCCTCAGAACCAGTTTACCTCGGAATGAAGTCTACGAAATTACGACAATATTTCTTCAGAATTTTTAACCTTGTTGAACTGCACTGCACTGCAAAATTCCTGGAGAAAGGGGAGAAGTGGGTTTATACACTTAGTTGTCCTCTCCGCTTTATCCGGTTGGGATCTAGTAACTGTGCAAGTCATATCCCTGGATTACTATATGATGCGGATCTGATAACAATATACTATTGCTGGAAATACCATAATGATGGCACGAGAAAAGTTAACCTGAAGCGCCTGGCAACACCATAACTCTCCTTCACTAGCTTTCATTGTCTTCATCAAGCACATGAGCTGAGGAAGAGAGAAGGATGCATGAGTGCGAAGCACAGGGTTTGGCCACAGAAAGGATCCCCTAAATACTTATTTGTTATAACATAGTTATAAGTAAAATGTATGGTAGTCCAAAACCAACCAGGCACTTGGTCCCCACAATAAAATTGCAAGCTTTTGATCAAACATAACGGGGCCATTGTTTTAATGATCCATAGATTCCTCTGTATAAGATGGCAAGCCCATATTAGTCCTACCGTCTTAACGATGCTACTAGAACCAGTATGCATTGGACTAAACGATTATTTTCAAACTCTTCAATGTCCAATTCTGGGGATTGTACACTGCGAGCGTTTCTTCCTGTCACAGGCAGATAGCAGGGTGGGAAGAAAGGAGTCAGGTCGGTATTTACTACTCTCTTCTAAACTGGGCAGTTCCATTGACATCATAAATTAGTATAGCTATCATTGCAATTCACGGCTATTTTAAGCTGTTATTTTGGCCAAGCTGACTGTACGTTCGAGCAAACTCACTGGGCTCAGTTCGCTGGAGCGTCAACCACTAGTTTCAGGCCATGGTTTTCTTTTTATTTTTATTTTATTTTATTATTATTTTATTTATTTATATATTTTTTGTCTCTCAATGCTTATTTACTCTTCTATGGGAGTCATTGGTGGTATGTCCTTGATACTGCTGCGAGTGACTATGCCACCAGGGCTGCATTGCTACGGTGATACTGGTGCCACCTTCCCTAATACCACGTTCAAAATTGGTTTGATCACATTTACTTTCCTATTTGCACGTCACAAATGCACCGTAAACAACTGTGCGTTTGTCTGTTATTACGTATATATGTGGCACGCTGGCATTAGCGATTACTATATTTATAAGAATATGGCATTCCCAATAAGTTTTCCACTGAGTTCACAGAAACGACAGAAAATACACACACTAAAGACCTTTAAAAACCTTGGTACTTGTAATGGATGTACTCATTTTATGAATTTTATGAATTATTTTTATTTAAATTATTTATAGGAAAAAAATAAGGACTATAAGCTTCATACGAGAAAAAAATAAGGACTATAAGCTTCATACGAGAAAAAAAAAAAAGTGATTATTGCTGTGTTATTGTTGGTTGAAACTCGAATAACACATGTTTCCATTCCAACAAGCAACATTTTCTCCAAAAGAGTACAATCGAGTAAAATAAAAAGGAAAGGAACTTTCTCACAAAAGAATCGTCCTAATGTTATTGCAAATATCTTTAGTTTCTAATAGGAAATACAGGTATACGGAAAAAACGAACACATAACTTCCTATTTTAAGTTTAGAAGAACAAATTTGAACAATATTAGCTGAATAGAATTCAAAAG
Source organism: Mastigoproctus giganteus (assembly GCF_048544385.1). NCBI lineage: Eukaryota > Metazoa > Arthropoda > Arachnida > Uropygi > Thelyphonidae > Mastigoproctus > Mastigoproctus giganteus. The sequence continues at coordinate 208,570,852 of NC_143576.1, read as the reverse complement.
CAATAAATGTTCTTGTTATGTTTAATGGATAATAGCAGTAAACCTTCCCATCGAATGATAGCCATTTCACCAGATTGATGTGCGCTATTAGCCATGCCTAACCGAACTCAGTGAGGGTGAATGGCTGTTCTTACCGCCCTACGAACAAATACTTCTCTAGCACAGCCTTCCGAGGTGAATGAAAGCATGTAAGGTGGTACTGACCGATCCTGATGAGAGGAGAAAGTAGAGTTAATTGGATGACTGGACGAACAGTATTTTGTTGTTTTCAAGAATTCCCGTTGCGGCAGGCTTTAAGTGATAGAAAGAAAACCAGGTTTCACTTTTCTTTTTTACACGCGTCTTTTTTTTTTTTTTAATCTAATCTAAAACAATCTGCTGAACATTTTGAAAGCATTTATTAAAAATAATAATAAACAAACTTTCGTAAGGCAAACAAGTCAACATTTCGCAAAGTGTTTTTTGTCTGAGATTTACTGCGTACATGCGTTCAGATACCAATTGATCTTTACCTGACTTCCATTTGTTGAAGAGTGATACCATTTTAATCAAAAAGAAGCATTCAAAGTTATCATCCTAAGAAAATTAGGTCACATAAATAATTTTATGTGACCTAATTTTCTGTCTAGCAAGGGCCTACTTGTTTCTTATTTAAGTTTCTGCAACTACTCATCATTAAATTAAAATACTGTATTGGATTTTTAACCTCTCTAAATTATGATAAACATTTGAGTTCGTATTTACTCTTTGCATACATTAGCTTTACCAAAAATAAATTCAGAAACAACAATCACGTGTTTATTGTCAGTAAAGTCCACAACATCACCGCTCATCCACACATAACTGGGTCTGTTCTGGGACGAGAATCTCACTTTCACACTTTCAAGCATAATCTTAAAACCAGAAAAACCAAAACCTATTAGAACCACGTGGAGACCTAGGCAGCAGTTTCTTGGATTAACTAACACCCAACCCACTGTTCACAATGCACAAAGGTATTATCTACCGGTAATCATGTATACGTCATTTAGTCTGCTCCACCAATCACCTCTCATAGTTCCCAAAGCTGAAATAGTGGCATAGTGTTTGGGTAAGGCGCCACCGGCGGTTTCCCACATCTTCGTCATAGCACTCTTGAGAGGTATATAGAACCTCTGTAAAAGCCAGAAAAGGTGTAGTGTGTTTGTTGTACGTGAAAAGTGTTGTGTTGGGTTCTGTTGTTATGTTCTGGCTTCTTAGCCGCAGGGCCCTAGTGTGACTCCACGTTGCCCGCCACCACAACTGGGAGGTGAGCCAGGCTGTACATAGTACTCTGGCTGCTCTCCGTCAGGGGTAGTCTGAGTTTCCTGACGGAGAAAAAAAAAAAAAAGAGACGGTGAGAGTGAATGGGGAAGATAGTGTGAGGAGTGGAATCAAAGTCGGAACAAGGAGGAGGATGAGGAGAGAAGGCATCCTCTGGGGAAGCAAAAAGGTGGGAGGGGAGAAGTAGAGTGTAGCGTGTGTTTAGTGTCAAACGGCACCAGGGGTTTCTCCCATCTCCGCGTGCTATATATTTTGGGTGTGAAACAGAACACTGTCAATGCCAGAGGTTTAAAGTGTATGGATTTTGTACATGTGTAGTGTCGTGTACCGTTGTTCCTCTGGTCATTTAGCTGCTGGGCCCCTAATGGGACCCAACGTTGTTGCCCCACTCCGCCCCGTGGAGGCAGACCAGGTACATCAGTATCATAGTTACTTACTCTGGCAGGTCCTGCCACCTAATTTCCTGAGATTTCAGTGGCAAGGACCTATAAAAAAAAAAAAAAAAAAACACCGCTATAGATAGGGGTCAGCAAAAACAAAAGGAGTACTAGTTGGGCGATTTGATGTTATTAAGTTGTTGGGTGTAGGGCTCAAGCAATTTGGAGTTGATTCGGACGCTAGTTGTAAGTTAGAGAAGCGGAGGGAGACTGAAGACTGTGGGGGAAAGATAGCGATACGGGGTCCATAGAGAAGATTACCCCAAGTCAGTAGAGCAGGCCCATGCCCCACCAGAGTGAAAAAGAGGGGCGCCGAGGGGGGAGACCAGGGGTAACCTCCCCCTCCTGCCTGGGGAGTGGAGACAAAGGACCACGCAAGGGAGCGTGGCTAGGGAGGCCTAATGGCAGCAGCTGAGCTGTGCTGGTGGTTGTGTCACTCCTTGGACGAACGAAGGAAGATTCCCCCCCCCTCTCTCTCTCTGAGAGGACTGTCATATCCAGGAAGTTTCTTATTTTGATCTTCAGTGGGTGGTGTTTGGGTGCCTAACCCGTCTAGCAGTGAAAACAGACTGCGAAAACTCAGTAAAGGCGGCGTAGCGCTGCTCTTCCATTATAATCAGGTTTTCACAATGCCGAGGATTATCTTGGATTTTAGTGGCAAACCTTAGCCGGAACGCGTCATATTCATGGCAATCATACATTACGTGATCCTACGTTTCTTCAGCCCCGCAGTGACAGTGAATCATCTTCAGTGCCTAGGTATGTTAGCTTCCCTTTAAAGGGTCCGTGGCTTGTCAAGAGAAATGTAGTATGGAGGCCTGGAGGGGAGAAGTGGGAATCACCCCGACATTGGAAACCCACACATTGCCAGGGAAAGGATGACAGTTTTCAGAACAAGGGAAGTCTGCAATGGAGAGCGCCATGATGGCATCCTACATCTGGCAAGTCAGATGTCAGCGGCACTCGATCAACCCAAAGGTAATCAGGTCCAAGAAAAGTGCGAGGAGTTAGTGTCATCAGTTGGATTGTCCTGCAATTGATAATGCGTGCCTCAGGTGGATAGAATGCCTTCTCTGGAATATTCGTACGTCTTAAGCGAACTCAGTTAGAGCTATGTAGAAGTTTTCTTCTGTGAGAAAAAGGTGCTCATAATTTCGGAGATTTTCCTGTATCTTAGTAAATAGTCTAGTCCTGTAGTCATCATACTGGGGACAGAGTTAAATGACATGACACGTTTCCAGCTTTCTTCATCGCCAGACACAGAATGAATTTTCTTCAATTCTGAGCGTGATTAATTTATGTCTAAATGGGCTATGCCCTGTAAGCAGGAAGGTGACCTGAAGTCCTGGTGCAAACCAGGGAGGAGGCTTTTGGTATGTCAGTAATACAATTGAAATAAAATTTTGGTTACAGCACCTTTTGTTGTTGAATCCCAGTGATCTTGCATATTTCACGCGGTTTGTCTGCTATCCTTCTCTTTTCCTGTTTTGGGTCGTTTGCCATGTCAAGCTGAATGCCAGCGACTGTGCAAGGGATCCCTTTTCTGAGTTTATCTCAGAGCTAAAATGGGCTTGGAGGTAGTTAAAAAAATATCGAGCAATCCCTTTACCATCTCAAAATCCACACTAGATTCCACCTAGGTTTCCCGCCTTGGAGTTTGCTACAACATCCAAAAACATCCCTGTTCTTGTCAGATCCTTACAAACCAGAACGGCTCTCCTGATGTTTCTCAAGCAGTGAAACAACTATATAAGAGATGTGCCTCCGATGGATCTCAATACCAGCTACGAAGAAAACTTTGCAATCTGTCAAGCAGCCAGATTGTTTCCTGTGAATGCAATTAGCCTTTCCAACACTTCGGAGCTTAACTTCGAAATGTTCTGTGAAGATAAAACCTACAAGAAGATAATCATTGCTGATCTCTATAAATTTACATCTTGTCTCCTGACTGATGTCTATCACCACAAGAACTTTTAAAACTTACTTCCAGCTGGACTTCACTGCGCATCTTGTTATGCGCGTTACCTTTCTGTTCAGTATTATTGTTTACATTACATCCTTTTATTTTATGTATATACTCAGTGACCAATTTATATGGGTCGCTTCTTCAGTAACAGCATCGCATGTTCGTACCATGCGATATAAAGCAGATGGACATATAAGTATGGATGCCGTATATATGCGACTCAGTGCTGGAATGAGCAAGATAAAAGATTTAAGCGATTTTTAACGGGGAATGATAGTCGGCGCCTGGATTACTGGCATAAATATCTCGGAAACTGCAACCATGCTAGGATTTTTACGTAAGACTGAGTCTTGGTTGTATCGTGATTGCTCCAATAACTAAACATCCAGAAAATGGCGATCCTGTGGTTGAAAACAGCTCGTTGATGCGAGAGGCTAATGGAGGGTAACAAGCAGTCCTGCTTTCAGGCTGCCCACGCCTGAGAGTGGTATCAGGAACACCAACAGTCCACTGTTGGACAGTGAAGGATTAGAAAAATGTTGCCTGATATGACAAATCCTGGTTCCCGCTGTTTCACACTGACTACAGAACCCGCATAAGGCGATAACAGCATCAATCCATGGACCAATAATGGCAGATGCCAATGCAGGCTGAGAATAGTGGGGTAATGGTTAGGAGTGCTTTCTTGATGCACATTTGGTTCCCTGGTACAAGTGGGGCAACATTTACATATAACGGGTTACATGGAAATTGTTTCCTACCAGGTACATCCCTTTGTAACTGCAGTGTATCCACCTGGGAATGGTTCCTTCAACAAGATAATGCACCATGCCACAAGGCAAGAATTGTAAAGAAATGGTTCCGAGAACATGACAGCCTACTGCGGCGTCCATCCTAGTCACATGTCCCAAGCCAATTAAGTACCTATGTGGAATGAAGTCGAGAGATCCGCAATCATCCAATTTGCAACTGTGAGAGTAAATGAGTCAACATAAAGCAGCATTCGTTTCATGCTTTCGACACCTCGTTGAGTCCATGCAATGACGAATCCAAGCTGTTCTGAGAGCTAAAGTGAAGGATCTATTCATCATTAGGTAGATGCACCTAATAAACTGGCCACTCAGTGGGGATTATATATTTATTAAAAACTTCTTTTACCTTATGTGTATACTGAATGTAATGTACTACCTTTTTTACACCCATTTAAACCATATGGCTATCCCAAGGTCAATGTAATAAATATTTTTCTATTATATTTCGATTCGAATTGTTTCGAAGTAGTATTCCTAAAGATTATAATAATGCCTGGCTGTGATAGTAAAATAGTTACCAGTCACTGCTCTTTATTTCTCAAGTCATACACAGCGGCTAGCAGTGGTTCTCGTCTACTTAACAAGGTGAAGTTAAATATAAAAGAACGAGAAAAAAAGTATACAGTGAACTTGTGTTTACTGATAAGTGTCCACTCAAGAAACCAACGACCAAGTTATACTACCAAAACAACTTTTTTTAACAACATTCTCATTAAAGTGAAAGGTATATTGTTAGGAAAATCCAACCACTCGTTAATGTAAAATTATTCAAATGTTAACTTATTTTTAGAGCGCAGTATAGTGAGAAATTAAGCGTTTTGTTGTTGAAAATTTAATATTAACGAAGGTACCACTAATTATTTTAATTAATTAATTAGGCTTTTTATTGTGAGTTAATAAAGAAATGGTACTGTTAGCGCCAACATGCCCATTACGGCTAATAAAGACCAATGGTTTTACAAAAGGACGAAAAGAAATCTATAAATTTAGGGACTATAGTATTTATATAGCTCCTGTCACGAAAAGTTTAAGGAGTAAAAGTGACAGTAGTGAGATAGCAGAGTAATAGTAGTAGTTGCTGTACAGTTTTAGGAGCATCAGCGGCTAAGGCCATATTGCTCTGTGTATATTAGTATTAGTATTAGTATTAGTAACGGCCGCATGGTGCAAGAAAGCCTATGGCTTATGCTGCACCAGCCAAAAAAAAAAAAATAAATAAATAAATAAATAAAATAAAATAAAAAAAAATATAAATCCGAACAAAACAATGATAAAAACAAAAAAAAATAAATAAATAAATAACTAAATAATAATAATTAATAAAATAAAATAAAATAAAAAATAAATAAAAAGGAAATTAAACCTATCATCCTATGTGCTTCCCTTACCCGAAAGTACTATCCAGATGACCTTTGAATTTCCCCAAACTGTCGGCCTCTACCACCCATGAAGGCAACTTATTCCAGTAATTTATAACTCGCTGGCTAAAATAGAACTTCCTGCAATCCAATCTAAACATTTCCCCCCGTAACTTGAATTTATGTCCCCTAGTTCTAGCATCATTTGTAATCTTGAAAATTTTGTCCTCATTCATTTTACTGATGCCTCTCAGAGCCTTAAACACCTCAATCAAATCTCCTCTAAGGTGTCTAGTTTCCAAACTCTGCAACCCACATATTCGAAGTCTTTCTTCATAAGGACGCCCTTTTGCCGATCTCACCAGGCGAGTTACCCTTCTTTGCACCCTTTCAAGAAGCTCGATGTCTTTCTTCAGGTGCGGTCTCCATACTTGAACACAGTATTCCAAGTGTGGTCTAACCTTATATAATGGGATTATCACGTCCCTATCTCTACTTGCAAAAGTTCGATAGATCATTGATAGGACACCATGGGCCTTCCTTGCAACCTGTTTACAATGCTCAGAGAATTTCATGTCTGACCGTATCGTAACACCCAAGTCCCTTTCCTCCAGTACTGGCTTTAGTTGAACTCCACCAAGTGAATAAGTTATTTTGGGATTACTGTTTCCCAGGTGTAATACCTTACACTTTGTTGGATTAAAGCCATTTTCCAGCTGCCATTTTTCTGACCATTCCTGAAGTCTATCTAGGTCTCTCTGAAGAAGCTCAGCTTGACAGTGATCATTAACTACTCTACCAATTTTAACATCATCTGCAAATTTAGACATCACGCCCTCTATCCCTTCATCAATGTCGTTTATGAAAATTAAAAACAACAGTGGTCCTAATACTGATCCTTGGGGAACACCACTTCTTACATCAACCCAATCTGAGGAATAGCCATTTATCACAACCCTCTGCCTCCTGCCCTGAAGCCATCCTTCTATCCATCTAAGGATTTTCCCAGTGATTCCAACCTGTTCCAGCTTATAAAGCAACCGCTCATGTGGGACTGAGTCAAAAGCTTTGCTGAAATCTAAATAAACAATGTCGAAATTATTCCCTAAATCCAGCTCGTGAGTGACCCTTTCGAAATAGCGAACCAGATTTGTTAAACATGATTTTCCCTTTACGAAACCATGCTGAGTATCCTTGAGAATTTCAATTCGATCCAAATGATCCTGAATTCCACCCTTGATCATTGCCTCCATGATTTTCCCTACTACTGAAGTCAGACTGACAGGTCGATAATTTCCAACTTCACTTTTAGAGCCACCCTTACGTATGGGAGATACATTTGCACTTTTCCAATCCAAGGGAATCTCCCCAGAGTCTAATGATGCTCGCATAATTAGCCTCAATGGTTCAATGCACTCGCTTGCCGCCTCTCTTAAGATTATAGGGTATATTCCATCAACTCCAGGAGCCTTACTGGTCTGTAGGCTCGAAAGTTTTTTCATTAAATAATCTTGCGAAACTTCAATATCATTAATTACATATTTTTTAACTTCGCTCCCACAATTTCCCTTTGCCACAAAAGGCTTTTCATTTGTAAATATCGATGCAAAATAACTGTTGAGTTCATCTGCAACGGCAGCTGGTGTATTTATTACTATCCCCTTTCCCTTACATAAAGGTCCGATCTGGTTTGTCCTGCTCTTCTTGGCATTTATATATGTGAAGAATTCTTTATCCCCCCTCTTTGCTCTGTTTGCTAGTGATTTCTCATAAACTGCCTTTGCCTGTCGAACCTTTTCTGTAAATTGTCTGTAAATATTGTCTGTAAATATTGTGTTCTGTGGTCGATTTTCTGTTTGCTGAACAAAAAACCCCGAGTTTCAGGGGGGGGGGGACATGCTACCCCCTCGTGAGACCGACTAACCCAGTCACGTTGTGAAAAAGGCCCATAAAAATTCTTCACATTATCGACGGGACTCGAACTCAAGTCTTTTCCACTCAGTGTGGGGAGGACGGCAATTATACCGACTGTGTTACCCACGACGGCTGCGATAATCACACGATGGAAAGTTGATTACGGCAGAAGTACTCAAAATGGCCTCTGGGCCGGTTCCGGTTCTCGACAAGGTTATACTGACCCCTGAAAGAATTTTGAAATTTATCACTAGTCAAATTAAACATTGTAGAGTCAAAATATGGTACTACAACTTGACAGGACATCAGGTAACTTCAGGGCCCTTCAGATAAAAATCATGCATCCAACGTTTTAATATCAAATACACGTAAAACTGTTGCAAGTCCCTTGAATCATTATTAGAAGTTTAAGTAGCAAAAGTTCTTTTTTATTTTATTAATATTCATAATTAAATAGAATTTTTTGAAATATTTTATTTAAGAGAGCAAAACATCAAGATGGTAAACTAACCCAGGGGCGTCTAACCTTTTTTGGATACAAGCCAAATACATAAAATAAAAATGCTGAAGATCGCAGGCCGTATAGGTTGTCGCGACAAGTGGGTCTAATACTAATAACATTCCTATTATACGGTTATAATAATATTGCTAAATTTTAAGGAAGATACATAAAACATGAGAAAGCAATATAGAAAAATCGAATATTATTAAAAACAGATATTTTCAAAAGTCAGTATTAAACAGTATTTTGTAACAGGTTAGACTACAGGGACGGATAACATTTGAAGGCTGCCTACATGGCGCGCGAGCTGCACAATGTGAAGAAGTGAGCCGTACGGGCAGCGGTTGGATATCCGTGGACTAGCCCTTAATTAACCGGTCCCCCCGAGTCTCAAAAAATCTCTAATGTGAGTTCTTTTGCACAAAAGATTGAACACTACTGTATTATAATAAAATGAAATTGTGTACTTACATCAGTAATATTAAACTTACCTGAAATCCTGAACAGAAAAGGAAAAGACTAATAACACAAAAGCAGAAAATGAAAGTGAAACAACATGATAATCCGGTGTCATCGGGTTCAAACATAGACACAAAATGTAAAACCAAAGTGTGCCAACATTGATGTAAGAAAAACAGTGAATTAAAATAGAAATCACCCCTGTTGGACAAGCGCTTTTGGTTACTGGAAATGGACAAAGGGCAGACCTTCTGGCAAAACTTCATCACAGGAAATGGGCAAAGGCCATTCCCTCTGAAAAAGCTTCAGCCGTGAAGAGCCATTTCCTTTCATGTGGCGGCAATGGTGAAAAGTGCCGATTCGCTTAAGGGATAGTTTTATTTTCATTCACCATCATTGTTGCACCAGTGGTGCCAAACTTTGGGTTTGCATTTTATGTCTTTGTTGTCCCGATGACCCCAGATTATCTTACTTCTTTACACTTTCATTTTTGCTTTTGTGTTAGTTTTCTCTTTCCTTTTCCATTCCGGACTTCAGATAAGTATGTCATTGTCGATGGAAATCTAAAATTTCAATGTACCATATACAGTTGTTAGCCTGTGATTAATGTCCTCCAACTTTTTCTCACTCAAAAAAAAAAAAAAAGCAACAAATGTCAAATGAAGCGAATTTAACAAAATTGGCATTATCGCAAATCAACTAGTCATTTAAAAGTACAGAATTATGCACGCCACGTATTCGAATCCATGTGATAAAAAAAAAAAAAACATACTTGTCTTATAAGCAACAATCTTATTTATTATTTTCTAAACTCCACTGACTCTAAGAAAATAGTATATTTTTATTAAATTTTATTAATGATGATTAATAGAACGAATGACTGCACCAGCAGAATTGATTTTACCGTGTATGTCTCGGTCAGTTTGAAATATGCCATGATCTTCAAGCAAGCAAAAACAATGAAGAAGCAACTGTTGTTGAGGTGACTGATGTGTGGTAGCCAACTGTCGCGTAACTGTGCAGAAGATTATCAGCATGCACAATATTATTCCCTGGCCATGAAAAGTTTGTACAATAGCACTGTTGATTTCTCGTTGTGCAATCAAGGATATTTATTTATAAGGGTAGTTAGTATTTTGGTCGCACACCTGCTGTGTCCACACATACTCGGGGGAAGGGGGCCTGACTTGGTTATCATAAAGTGTCTGCTGGGTGGGAGGTGAAAAGTTTCATTGAGGGAAAAGCCACACACACAATGCATGGGTTTGTACATAGAACATCTAGTGCACTATCAGATGATAAATCGTTGTTCCATTTTCTATGATCCGAAGAAAATGTTAGAAAGTTCTAAGCAGTAAATGAAATTGGATCCATGGCCGTAAATCATCTCTTGTTGACAACTGTTACATTCGCAACCTCGTCTGCGAACGTAGCAGTTGTCAATTATACACGACTTTATTTTTAAACTGAAGAAGAAAGTTGGGTAGGAAACAGCTGGAACACAAAGGACGTAGGGCTGCTGGAATGAGTACAGAGGGCAGCGAGATTGGTGAGGGGAACAAAGGGTTGCGCTTACCAAGAAAGCCTTAAGTTCTGCAAACTGCAGCGTCTGGAGACTAGGCACCTTCGATGTGGTCTGACTGAGATGTATAAGGCCTTGAATGGTTTGAGCAAGCTCAATGCTGATGGGATTCTTCTTTTTGCACAGATTACGCACTTGAGGAGGCATAAATTCAAATTGAGAAAAGACAGTTGCAGAACAGATGTGAGGAAATTTGCCTTTAGCCAGCGGGTGGTTGATTGCTGGAACAAACTTCCATCTGTTGTTGCGGAAGTGATAGCTTAAATAAATTCAAGGAAGAACTGGACAGACTTTTGGAACGAATGGGTTTTTTGTTTATGCTTTCTTGCGTCATATGCATCTACTAATGCTAATGCTAATTAGTAATATTAAAATTAATACTAAGACGCTCTTTCTTTCTTTAATGAACTTTGCATAAAATTAGAATAAAAGGTAAACTGTAGCCATTATCAATCCACTGCAGGATGAAAGCCTCCTCAGCGATTCATGTTGAGGGAAATGGACCATAATCTGCCACGCTGGTTCAGTGCGGGTTGCAGATCGACCGTATTTAGCAGTCAGGGGTCTGAAACCCGGTCGACTCAAAGAGCTTGTACTACTGCACTCCCGCCCCTGAACACTCGGATACGGAAGCCCCTTGAACGTTTTTTTTTTTTTTTTTTTTTGTTTCGTAGTTGTATTCAAGTGCAATTTCAATTTGTCACATAAGAAGTTTCGTTTCATTCGAATATGAGCGGATTGTTCTAATTTGTCGCCGCATCTAACTGACGCTTACACAAATTAATTGTAATGTAGCATTTGACACACAAATTTTAAGAAAAGATAAATAAAAATTAGGTGTAGTTGAAAATAGTCAGTTGCCACTTAGTAGAAAATAAAATCAATTCACCTCTTTTATCATTCAAAATGAAGATTTGCTAAGAAGACTGGTCTATCATCGATGCCTACACCAGCTAACTTGTGGCGTGGATATGTCACAGTAAATTTTTCGCACAATCGACAAGAATCAACACGAACCTTTCTAAACGGGTGAGAAATTACCAACTCATTCAGTCATGGACACCAAAATTATTTGAAAATGTCGGACAGCGACATCAATTACACTCGCCCTCAATATGTATAACCAGTGTTTGATTTATAAATAAACGAAAATGCATTTTTTTATGCACGCTATAAAAAAAATATAAAAATATACGTGCTATATGATGAAGGGGAGTGGATTGATGATGTCTAAAGAGAGAAAGTTGTTGTTATAGTAGGATTTTAGGAGAATATTAGCCATATTGATCCGTGTATACTGTCAGTAAATTGCGTGTGTTCCGAGGTCGATTTTCTGTTTGCTGGACGAAAAATCATGCTACCCTCGCCTGAGACCGACTAACTCAGCCACTTTGTAAAAAAAAAAGGCCCATAAAATTCCTCCCGTAATCGACAGGACTCGAACTCGTCTTTTCCACGCGGTATGGGGGGAGGGAAGGACGGCGATTTTACCTACTGTGCTACCACGAGGGCAAGAGAGAAAGCGTATTCACTGTGTTCACTAAACTTTCAAGTAAAGAGTAAACATTATTTAAGATATTAACATTAAAATGGAAAACACATTACGAAATGGTTAATAATTCTCAAACTATTTATCAAATCAAATCGAAATACACATTTTGATTTGATTTGAAAGCTTTATTTTCTTTACATTAATTTGTAAGGCAGTCCACAAAAGATTCAAGGTACTGATTGGGAAGAAAAATAAGAAAAGGGGCCTTGGATCAGAAATCATATCGGACGATAGGCGTGTGTTAGATGCGTTAAGCGCCAAAGCAATGAAGGATAAGAATCGTCAGTAGATGTCTATAATTGCGTGTATCCTTCGGTCGATTTGCTGGACGGAAAAATTCTGAGTTTCCAAGAGAAAAAGCCATTCAACCCTTGTCTGAGATCGACTAATTTACTCACATTGTCAAAATAGCCCATACAAATTCATCGCGTCATTGACAAGAGCATATATTGAGATGATGTACTCACATTGTGAAAATAGCCCATAAAAGTTCTTAGCGTCACTGACAAGAGCATATCAGATCCTTAAAAAAAAAAAAAAAAACATGACACGCCACAGATTACTACTTTCAAGACTGGAAAGCTATTGATAATAATAATAAAAAAATGAATTAATTAATTAACCTTGCTATTATGTATCCAGTGAATGATTTTTTTTTCGCCAAACTAAAACCCATGAAAGCTATGAATGAAAATAGTTTAAACAGCAGTGGACAGGTGGAAACTTGTGTTATCTCATCTCTGCTAAATAGGTCAATGGCAGAAGTTTACTTATTTTTGCAACGATGTCTAATTATACCTTAATCTGTAGATCATGAAGGGGTCGTGGACAGCACACATGGAAAGGACATCTTTTGCAAAATCATTATCAGTTTTGTAAAATCCTTAGCCTTCTTGGCTGTGACAGGTTTAATTGTCTTTATACGTCTTGGAGTAGAAAAAACAATAACAATTCTTTATTTATTTATATTTCCATCGGCACGGATGAAGTTTTATGATAGTTTTCTGCTACTGCCAGTTGGGCTGAATTTGCAATGGTTACATGTTTTTTCTTCCAGGTAAATCGAGTTTTCATTTTGCAAAACAAGCAACAGAACGCAGAACACATTTATTTGAACAAAATCCGTCAAGTCCTCCAAAGTCTATCGAACTCGACTAAAAACCTGACTGCTATCTAATAGGCGAAGAAGAAGACTTCATCTTCGTCTACTAGATAGCAATTAAAAATATATAAAACGACAACAGTTTAAAAAGATACAGAAGACACCTAAAAAAAGATAGCAGGATAATTCAAAAGGATGAAACTGTCCACTTCAATGATTTTAAATCCTTGAAGATGATGAGATCCTTGAAGTGGGCAGTTTCTTCTTGACAGATGTCTCTGCAAATCTTGCGTCTCTATCGTGGAGCCAACTCTATGCAGAAAATTTACTCAATGGTAGAGATGCAACTGAATCAAACATAATACCAAGGAACGAACTTCACTTGGACTTCTGCGTCTATTGTTCTTGGATCTACAACGATGGAAAGGGGGCCTATAGAGTATACTGGACTTGCAGGTCAAACGACACCGGTAGTTTCCCACAACTGTGCTGGAACATAGTGTTGCTTGTCAAGTGGCACAGGGATCTCCCCCAACTCTGCGTTTGTATACTCTGTGTCGCAGTACAAACTCTGTAAGGCTAGATGTGTGTGTGTGTGTGTGTGTGTGTGTGTGTGTGTGTGTGTGTGTGTGTGTGTGTGTGTGTGTGTGTGTGTGTGTGTGTGTGTGTGTGTGCCGAAAATCCATTCGACCCTCTCCTGAGATCGACTAACTAAGCCACGGGGTGAAAAGGCCTATAAAAATTCCTGGCATCATTGATGGGATTCGAACCCATGCCTTTTCCACTAGAAATGGGGAGATCGATGATTATATCGACGATGCTACCTTCTAATTTAGGTGGAGCACAAGAAAAAAACAGCTGGCTGAGAAATACTGTTATAGAGTCAGGAATCGCTCTACACACTATTTAGGTCAGGCTGCAGTGTGTGGATCTCGAAAATGCCTGGAACTTTACTTGTATGAGTGATCTTAGCAAACAATTTGTTTGTTTAGGGGTTTTATTGCGCATCAGCATCTGAAGTTATATTGCACAAAGTCAGCGGCGTATCCAGGTATCATCGTAAGGGGGGGGGCATGGAAACCAGGCTTTTAAGTTTTTTTTAGAACGCCTCCTGCGTTCTGTTTCTTTAATTTCAAATTTTTGGTTAAAGGGGGCGCGCATATGCCCTCTCTGCCCACCCCTGAATACGCCTCAGCCCCAAGTCAAGATTTTAGCAAACAATGAAGGTTAGGGGAGATATTATGATATTTCTTTGGCGTGGACATCAATGGTTCTATTCGTAGACCCGTTGGTGATCATTTCAAATCGTGGTTAGCAATTGGTTAGATCCTTCACTGCCAAGTCCTAAATTGGCATTCTCGACAATTTCACACTAATTTCACTGTGATAATTCTATGGAAATAGAATTGATTTCCATAGAATTATTTTAGCGAATAAGAATCCATTTTCTTAATTGTATGGAAATCAGTCTGCCTATCCGTGTTGAAACTTACCGGTAGTTTAATTTTATACAGCAGTCAAATATAAAAATCAAATAATAATAAAATTATTATTTTATTTTATTTCCCCTGTTAAACCCCTAGCACCTTCCGTTGCTGAGGGCACTGCGATAGTCCTCTGTAAACCCTGTACTATAGACAATAAACATTTATCATTATTTACTTTTTAAAAAAATATTGTTGTTCAAATAGCATATATAGGATGCAAGTGTTGAAAACTCTAGTTCACTTTATTTTACAAAAAAAAAAAAAAAACCCTTTACTGAAAAACAGATGGCAGCTTACTACAGCATCTTAGGAAGTTGTGAAGTGTCCAGCTTACTTATAACACAAAAGTAACGGACTACGTAAACACAGAAAAGTACTTCAAGATGTTCACATCTATTTATTACAGTAACTGAAAATTAGATATATTTCAAGGGCACGATGGTTTTGGGAAACTTGTTGAGTAGATTAGTGAAGGAGACCACCCACGAAATGAAAACCATATTCTATCACTTATTGCAGCCAGAAAATTGAACTATAACCTCTCAGGCGACGATGAAATCGTCTTGACTGAAAGAAAGTCGTTGAAGTTTCTAATTTCGTCCCGGATATTCTCCCACGTTAACTGAACCTCTCCACGTTTTATTTCTAAAGTACTTTCCCAGTAGTGAAACCCGAGAACAACGACAATGTCCTTCGAAGATAAAATTGCTTCAAAAAATAAACGAAATTAAACAAAATAAATGTAAATATCCGCAAGCTGACGAAGGTCACAAATGAAAAATATTTTTCATTCACATTAAGTAGTGAGATAGCAGAGTAGTAGTAGCAGCACCAGCAGTTATAGGGTTTTAGACGCGTCAGCAACTAGGGCCATATTGCTCTATGTATATTGTCTGTAAATTGCATGTGTTCTGTGGTCGATTTTCTGTTTACTGGACAAAAACCCTGAGTTTCCGGGAGGAAAAACCATGCTGTCATCGCCTGAGACCGACGAACTCAGCCACGTTGTGAAAAAGGCCAATAAAAATTCCTCACGTCATCGAAGGGACTCGAACTCCGCTCTTTTCCACCTGGTGTTGGGAGAACGGCGATTTTACCAACTGTGATACCCACGAGGCTTCACATTAAGAAAAAATTGCAAATTACTGTGCAAAGAAATATCCAGTGTACTAAATCAGTTAAAAATGCAGTTATAGTTAAAGATTTTTACAACTCAAATAGGAGAGCCAAACAGTTTCGGAATTATTGAAACAGCAGCTAAAGCATATCTTCGGGGAATAGCATGTACGCATACAGATAGTCGATGACTGGTTCGGGCATGTGTATTCAGTCAGTTTGTGGAGGCAGAAAAAGAACAGACGCGTGTTTGCGTGTGCTTTACTTCGGAGTGAACTGGTTTTTGTGCTGTCCGCCCCCACCAGGATGCCACAATTTGAAGTGTTTTCTGCACCTGGCCAAAACTTTCTCACACACTTTCGAAATTTCTGACATAGAACCGGAAGTACCGAGACTCATTCCGAGGAAGAGCGAACACACATAAACCTTACCTAGTCCTCACAAACTGACTGAGCACACATGTCCACAGGCGGAAACATGATGTACAAAGGCGCAGCGTACTTCGACTGCTGTTCAAAAGATCCCACGTATTTTAACTCTATTAAATATAATATTAGTAGATAAACTATAACTTCAGGCTGATGTAGCCAAGTGGTCAACGCGGGAGGGAAATAGTACAAGCGTTTCAGTTGACCTTAGTTCGTGACCGCTAAAAACGATTAATGATAATATTATTCTCAAGTAAATGGATGTAAACTCCTCTGACCGATGTAGTCGTGCCGGAGTATAAACAGAACATAATAGTAATAATAATAATAGGGAACTCACATTCTGTATTATGTCGCGATAGAAAATAAAATTTAACAGTACCTTTTCTCTCTAAACAGTATAATGAAACGTAATTGAAAAATCTAAATTGTGAACTGTGCTGTACTGCAGCTTCTAATCCTTGTATGCAGACGAAAAAAAATTTCAAGAAAAGGTTCCCTTCAAGGAAAGAATCCTTAAAGGGAACCTCTCAAATTTAGGCTGCATACCCAGCAGAAGTCTATAAGCATCTTTTGAGCCTTTAAAAATCGATTTTTAACTTTTGAAAATCGAACTTCAATTTTTCCAGTTTCAGACAAAAACAAAAGGTGACAGTACAAGAATTAGTTAAGATGAATATCAGAGACAGTAGAAGAATTAGTCGGCGCCTCCATAGACAGGAGCAGCAGTGCGTAGCACACGCTTCTTGATTAGACCGGGGTTCGAGCCCGTACCCACCAAATACGGAGGATGCGGAAAGGTCAGGGAATGACCACCGCATATCCCAGGAGCAATATGGCCTTAGTTGCTAATGCTCCTAAAAACCAAATAACAAACAAACAAGAATTAGTTAAGATGAATATCAGAGACAGTACAAAAATTAGTTAAGATGAATATTCATCAAACAAGAAAATAATGAATATCTTCGGTTTCCTAAGGCAAGGTAAAATATTTAGAATAAATTATAATTCAGAAAAACTCTTTGAACTTTACCAAATTATGAAAGAAAAAAAGAAAACATTGAGGGGATGAACAATTTAATTGCAAATCCTTTACTAGCTTCTTTATCTTCATATCACGATCTTCAGCATCTGTCATTTATAGCCATTGTGTAACCATCCAGAAAACACAACGACGGAAGGTCGACATGCTCACATTTTCATCTATAAACATATGAGATGTCTTCCTGATCGTGATCTCCTCCGGATATCATGGTGCCAAGCCAGACACTTCCTGGAGAGAACAATGCCAGGTCTCTATCATTGCAATTATCACCTTGGAGTGTTCGCACGTTTACCTGATAGTAATTCCTCTCCAATTATTTATGCTTCCTATTTTGTAAGACAATAAGATATAAAAAAGAGGTTAGCTAATAAATGTATCCAAATGCAAACCAAACAAGTGTTTAAGGTCAATTTACCGATGTGAACATCTACAAAATTCCTAATTTTCAACATTGGGGCACGAAAGTACAAAATGCCAAACAAATTAAAAACATAAAAGCATTATCCAATTCTCCTAACAAAAGAATGCTATTAATTTGTAGGTTAAAACTGTTGAACGTGTATTTTTCATAAATGTTGAACAAATGAGCAAATTGTCTCATACGAGCAAAGCTTTTGAATTAGTGCCGGTTCAAGAGAAGTAGTCGACCAAAGCAAATTCTGCCATGCTAGGAAACTTATTTAACTTCTGACTCAGAAATCCCCATAGGAGCACATCTGATACAATCTTCTTGTCTATTTCAACACTACCCACGCGTTGCTTCAAGGCACCTCCCAGGGAAGCGACACTGATCCGTTTAGAATATTTCTCCGTGATAGATGACAGGATAATGAAAGGCCACTTGACAAAACACAACGATAACGAATACCCATAACTTCAGAAATAGGATCTTATCTCTATTCAATGAAGATGGATAACAGACAGTCAAGAGTATTCACCTAAACTAGCTCCCCCACGTGTCCTCCTACACTGAAATAATCTACCAGACAGACATCGATAGTGTCCACAACCTGCTCATTCAGAAATAGAATTACAACGATTTCTGCAGAGTAACGGTTTAACATTGCATGTTAGAAACAGCAAATTATGTTTCTTCAATGTATTGTGCAGTAATTCATTTTAGAAGACGTACGCAAATTATTACTAAGAAATATTAAAACGGGCACAAAAGATAAACTGGAGAAAATGGACAAAAATATATAAAAAAAAACAAAAAAAAAAAAAAAAAAAAAACAGAAAGGATGAAGAAAGCAGTGAAATGTAATTTGAGATATAGAACCATAGGGTACTTTGGAATGCAATTAAGGAAACCTTTGGTTACGCAAGAACCAACAACGTTCAGACAGTCTAATCGTGTCACCCATCGAGATACATCCTCAGTGTAAAACTCTGCTGGCTGCTGGTGAAACCGATGAGTGACGATTGGTTGTTCAAAATTAGTGCCAAGGTCATGGGACGTCAGTGTACTACGTTTGTGAATGGCATGCATCTGTAGTCAGTTTGCCAGCTGAATGAAAAACTCAAGGTTCTAGAAAGGGGGGGGGGGAAACATCCGATCCTGTTCTGAGACCGACTGATTCGGTCACACAGTGGAAAAAAATATAAAAAACCAACAATTCTTCCATTAAATATCCTCTCGCTTTGAATCCCATCGATCTGGATTGGGGATTCGAAATTAGGCCTTATTCACATGGTTCAGAAAGACAGCGATCGTAACCACTCTTCCGCCAGCGAGGCTCAATGTGTGACGATCCGAATTAATGCGACAATGATTGAGCGCTTTCTTCAAGGTGGGTTGAAGATAGGACAGTCTCATGGCGGCAGGTCAGGCCAATAGGCTGGACATTGAAGCATTTTTCATTGTACCGCTGCAACCGAGCCTGGGTATCGATGGCTGTATGAGTTTTTATGTTGTTATGGAGCAACACTATGCCATGCGTTAAGTATCCCAGCCACTTTGCCTTCATGGCTACCGACAATTGCTCCACTCTATGCCTTCGTGCGTATCACAGTTGGTAGAATCATTCTCCTTCCCACACCGGGTTGAAAAGACCTGAGTTAGAATCCCGTCGATGAAGTGAGGAGTTTTATGGGCCTTTTTCACAATGTGACTGAGTTAGTCGGTCTCAGGGGAGGGTAGCATGGTTTTTTTTCTCCCGGAAACTCGGGTTTTTCATCCAGTAAACAGAAAATCTACCTCAGAACACACGCAATTTATAGACAATATACACAGAGCCATATGGCCTTAGTTGCCGATGCTCCTCAAACCATATTACAAGTTCCATTCTATACATAACTACAATGTCCGCCTACTGCGAATCCGCGAATGACAATGTTAAGTACCTTAAGGTAATTAACATTGTCAAGTACCTTAGGAGGAAGGAGCAGAGTTTTGGTTCGCAAGATACTTTTTGTGTAGAATATATTTTGTACTATATTAATACTGCATTTAACCGATGGCCAAGCTGGTCACGAAGGGTATATTGTAGTTGTATAAATTATTTCTGAAATAAAGAATAAACAATCCTGCGCAGTAGCTAATTCGGCACGACCCATTGCAGTCTGCTACTCGTTTGGAGAGGTCTGAGTTTAATTCCCATCGAAGACTGGAAGAATTTCTGAAATTCTCTTCTATTGAGACTGCAGTTACCTGATCTCAGGCGGAAGGATTTAACCCGTGAGCTATTCCAGGTTTTTCAGCCTTGAACAGCATGTTTCTCCGTAAAAGCATATAAGCCTATGGACAGAAGCATAACATGTAATTTTGTCACCTACGTCAAATATCAAAAGTGTACTTTGTTTTTGTAAATGTAATTAAATTATAATATTAACACGCTTAATTTTATAATATTAATTAAATTATAAAAGTAATAATTATTATCCACAAGATGACACTTTCGTATAAAAAGGCTTTTATAATAATTGTTTTAGATAGTAACAATAGTCATATTTTCAAAATAAATTATAAATTCAACTGTTCTTAGTGTTTAACTCCATTCGGCGTCTAAGATGACATGGTGTCTGTGGCGGGACCATATTCGCCATACCCTAGTTACACCTATGCTTGTGGATAGCCTCAACTCTTTCAAAAATAATTTGTACTGATAAACAATTTTATGCATATTGATTCTGTCAGACGTGTAATGAGTAGAAATCTATAAGTTATCTGATTGTAGAGTTTGTGGTCAATATCGTCAGGCTGTATTCACCGGTTCTCATCCGATCGCCAGAGTTAAACAGTGTTAGGCTCAGTTAGTACCTGGAAATACCGGGTGTAGCTGGCTCTATTTAGGCCTGATGTAGTCGAGTGGTGAAGAGTGCGAATGTGATTTCACACGCGTTTGAGTTGGCCGTGGTTCGATTCCCCCATGACTACTAAATACAGTAGTGATTGTATTCTCGTAAAAAGTGATTAGTTGTAAACTCCTCTGACTTACGCGGTCCTGCAGAAGCATGAAGAGAACAAATTAACTTTTGGTTTTAAAACAAATTAACCTTGTGCGAAAGCCAAAGTGTGATCCCATATAACGCGAACCGCGAATAGTCAAAAGCAGTCGTCCGTGATCCAGACAAATAGACATTAACCGCGAATAAAAAAAAAAAAAAAATCAGCAAATACTGTAGTAACTCCGCGAAACTGCAAGGTTTCTTGTAAAGATCGACAAATTTATTTATTCATTTTTACAGACCAGGGTTCCCCAAAGAAATCTTCCAAAAAAAAAAAAAAAAAAAAAAAACATATAAAAAGACAGCCATACCTTCAAGATTTCGAAGTTGCCAAAGACTTATTAAAAAGGGGAGCGCGCGCACTCGACATCCCAATCTACAACAACAAAATGACAAAAAATCCCATTACGAAATTCTTTGTCCGTAGTTATCACCTAAAGGATGGGATAGGCAATGTGAAAATCCAGAACAGCAATAAAGGTATCCAAAACAGTCAGTTGCTAATACCATTCAGACAGCCGCTGATAAAAAGTAACGCAGATAAACTTGCCCACTTTAAGGGCCACTTTTATTGCTTTTGCACACCCTCGCCCCATATATCGAAACCAGCTTGCATTATTGGCAGCTACTTGGTCGTTGGCAGACCGTCTCGATAAAGACGATTGGCGGCACCTTTATGATCTGAAACGTTGATTTGTGGAGCGATGTCAACTGTTGAGTGTACTTGCAGACAGCAGGGAGCCTAGGGAGCGAGTAGTGTTCACTCAATGCAGCAAAAAGGTATCTAGTTATTGAATTTAGCCAGAAATGATGTACAGCGCCTTACGAGATAGAATGGGGGGGGGGGGGAAGGAAGAACGAGACTCAGGAGGGAATGTTACGAGGGAGCACGAGATAAGAAGAGCAAAACGTGTCACTCGAAAAAGAGAAGGGAAAAGAGCGGGGGATTAAGGAAATCTGAAAGTAGCCAAATGGAGATAGAAATTCATCATTTAATAATCTGCAAATACTTAATCATTTAAATGATTGACTTCAGCTTTCTCTAAATCAGATATTAAAAGAAAATTTCTGTATTTCTAGGGCAGATGTTAAATATTGATTATCCCCGGACCGTTGAAGAGTTGCCAGAGCTCTACATGGACATCCTTCACTGCCTATCATCGATCTTGTGTACAAAGAGGATGAGTCAGTATGGCTATTTAAAGTGTTTATTATTATTGAACGGTCAGTGCTTTTGCACTATGTTTTGCTCGTAGTGAACTGTTCAAGTCCATAATTGGCATCGTTTTAATTGTATCTCATATTGTAAATCAACCTTAACAACGAGTTGCCAAGGAATTGCACTGCTTTGAATAAGTAACACTTCACCAGGGAAGAAGACTAATGTTACTTATTCTCGGCGGATACCACCACCCATACAATCATAGCAGTCATATTTTGTAGAGAGGATTTCTAATTTGAATAAAATGTTGTTCATTTTAAAGCAAAAATAAACAATTATGTTTTAATGTTTCATTACGTTGCATTAATTGGTAACCCAGTGGATATGGAGATGATCAACTTTGAAGAAAGGTCATTTTAATGGTCACAACTATGTTTACTGTGCCAGATAATCTTCGCTTCACTCTACAGAAAGATCTTAACTAGAAATCAGAGTGTGGATGGGACTGTCCTCTTGTAGGGTAATCGGACCTTATAGATTCACTGACACTGGACAGAGTTATCTTGAATTGTTAATGAACGATGCAGTTCCCGCAATAATAAGCGCGTTTACAGGTACGCCGATATATTTTCAACAGGATAGTGCCTGGCAACCCAAAGGTCGCGGGTTCGCATCCCGCCTCTGGCTTGGATCAGACTAAAATGCAAAAACTTTGGGAGGTGCATTATGGCCACAGAAGCCGATGTGCCAACAACTAACAGGAAAAAAAAAAAAAAAAAAAAACAGGATAGTGCACCACCACATTTTCACTAAGTACTACTGATAAGGTGGTAAGTAGTAATTGAATTTATAGGCGATTTGATAGAAATGGGTGATTTGTAGCAAGCCTACTGATGTAAGGTGATATGTGCGAAAATCTTTAAAGGAAGAGAAGAACCTCTACCGAAGTAACAGTTGGAAATTATTAATTAGTGTGAGAGATTACCAATAAGGAAAAAAAAAAGGGAAAGGAAAGGAAAGGAATACGTGTTAACTAATGTAAATTATATATATGTACATGAGGAATATATATGTGAATTGTTTATACACATGTGGGATAGTAAAAAATTCACGTGTAGTATGTTTAAAGTATGTTTATTCATATTTAAAGTAAAGGAGGAGTTGGCCATCAGTTGGTTGATCGGCGTGTCTAGCAACGTAATCGCACGCTGCATTTCTGAAGATTATGATATGAAATATGAAAATTCAAATTTGGAATCTGTATGTATATGTATGTAATTTTTTTATGAGGCTCATTAAAATTTGTTATTTATGTAAATTTTGTGTCGTCTTCATGCTCTGCTAATTTACCGCTTTACACAACCTACAATTTTAGAATTTTCTGAAAATTGCATTTAGAGTTGCGATTTGTGTCCACCCGGGACTTCGGCAGGGTGGAAATTATTTAATTTAAATAAAAAATAGTAAGTAAATAAATATACGTGGCTGAACGACCACAATTAGCATAGCAAGCCAAGGATTGTACAACAATTGGCATATATTGTATATAACTAGAAACAGCCAGCAATAAAAATCCAGCCAGTGATTTCATGTCAGGAGAAAATTCAGTTGTCCGAAAACAATAGGACTGCCTGGCTCACCTCCCAATGGTTGTGGCGGGCAACGTAGGGCACCATTAGGGGCCCTGCGACCAAGGAGCCAGAGAAACAACAGAACCCAACACAATACTACACATTTACAAAATGCCACGCACACTTCTGGCATTTACAGAGTCTTGTATACTTCGCAAGAGTACAAATGGCGCAGATGTGAGACCACCGGTGGCGCCTTATCCTAAACACTATGCCCCTATGTCCGAAAACAACTGGCATATAGACAGCCAGCGGAATAAAATAAAATAAGTAAACGGGCGGCGACCACACCCTGATTATCCATATCGCTCAGTCCCTTTCTGTATTTTTTGAGAAGTGTACGATGGTCCCCGACAGGAGCGTGCATTTGGGCACCGGATGCATAGTTGGTTTTGGGGTCCCAGTCTTTTGTTACAGCTCTGTTATATCACTTAAGAAACGCTTTAGATCCCTCCCCCCATTCCGTGTATAGTACATCCCTTTCTCCTTATTTTTAACGGCCTTGGTCACTCAAAATTTTGATTCCGCCAACATTATCAGGTAACTCTCCTTGCCATGACGTACATTTGCTAATGTAAAAGCTAATACGTGCATGAAATAATAAGGGCATGAAACAGAGAACCGCAAGCAACGATGTTCAGGGACAATCTCCATTGTTTCTCTTAATGTGTGGCGCCAATATCGACATTCTACGTATAATATCAGGTTCCCTCTTGGGAAGGGGACAGGGGAGTCCTCAAACAGGAGACATGATGTCTGTATCCATGAGCTGGTGATTTCTTACCAGTGGGAAAAGGGTACACGACGTATAATAGCCATGCTTTTAACAAATTAAGCTATTTCGCAAAGTTTTACAAATAATTATACTGGCAAAGTTAATAAATAAGAAGGTTGGGTTCTAGTGCTTACAATGTGTGTGTATTAAATGCTCCGTAACTAGACACTGTCATTAATTTTACGAAGCAAAAGAATGAAAAAAAATTGTCTGACACAAAGTCATTAGCTGGACATAATTAGTATAAAAAGTTGCTCTTTGTAGTATGCTTCGGGTTCGTGGAGGGATATATAGCCATTATATACTGTACTTCAGAGCGTACCATTAAAAGAGCAATCTCCGAAGAAATTTGAAGGATTTAGTGGACTTACAGCTAAATTAATTGAATGCTAACTTAATATCCACTAATGGTAGATCAGACGACAAAGAAGATTGAGTATATTAGAAAAGAACAGAATTTAGAGGTGAATATGAGCTCTATAATTCGAAATTCATATACCATTTTTCATGCATTTTTATTCCTTGCATTATTGAAGGAAACACTTGACATAAAGCATCTTTAAAAATAAAAAAATAATAAAAATTGGGACGTAGATAGTAGCGAAAACTGTCGTACTGCCAGGTCAGCCACCATAAGTAACCCGAGGAGTCAGGGGCCCCGAACGTTGATTTGGTATAGTTGTTAAAGGTTACATGGGGTCTGTTCATCATCCTGGGGATTACGCAGAAGTTAAAAGTTTCGCTTCTACATGTAGAGTATATAGAGTATATTAAAAAGCAAATGTAACCCTGAGATCAGAAGAGCGTCGCGCACTAAATAATGGGAAAGAAAGAAAGAAAGAGAGTCCATAAAGATTTCAAATTGTGCTTCCTGTTTTTTAAATTGTACAGAAACATCTGTTCATCCATTTTAAAAATTACTGAGGAACTGTGGTTAAAATACTAGCATGTATGTATGTGCAACAGCTGCACAAGACACCAATACGGGTGGTCCACCCATGATGTATTTGTAGACCGAGCCACTGAAGGAGAGGGAGACCTCCTTCAGTTGTGTTCTGTTGTGTAGCGTGCTCTTATTTTAACAAAAGAAAATGAAAGCAACTTACCTGTTACCACAAGTTTACAAAATGCGTTCACCCATTTTTAGTTTCTAATTTTAGAAAGTAAAAGAAATGTCATAACTGTAAGAGATTTTAGGAGTAAACATCTTTCAAAGCCGAAGAATAAAAAAAACCACAGAAACCCATTCTTATGAGACACTGCAAATTACAAATTTCAAATTACCACGGATCTGCATGAAAAATCAATATGAGCTCACCAGTCTGAAAATTGGATCTCCGTGCGAGATTACCACCGAAAACACATAAAGTAATATAAAATACAATAATAAATAAAATAAAAAATTGATGCTCATTTTATGGTTTACAGCCTGCTGTTTCTCGTTTGAACAAACACAATCAATTTGGATATTTTTTGTCAGAAAAACCTTTTCATGGCACAAATATTAAAATCATGTTTTGCACTTGTGGAAGATTAGGTTGTTTATTATCCATACAATTATCCATACAAGGTGCATCCATACTTCCAGATCACCCATACAAGGTGTATCCATACTTCCAGTGTATTTATACATTGTTAAATAATATAGTACATGAAAGAACACCAAGAAGGCTGTAGAAAAAATATCCATATATTTTTTCTACAGCCTTCCATATATTTTTCTATAATGGATTTTTATAGAAAAATCCATTTTCCATATATTTATAAATTAAGCCAGAGGTTCCCAAACTTTTTCGATTCACGGCACCCCTAGCGTCTAAGTATTTTTTCACGGCGGCCCTAGTCCAAAAGAAATACCTAAGAGTTCCGTTTATTAAGTAGTTAGGTCCAAACAATTTAAGAAGTAATGTTAAAATTGTGATAATATTGAAACTGTGAACTTCCTCGAGCAAGTTCGCGCAGTGTCCGACAGATGTCGAGTATCGCTGTTTCCCTCGAAAATTTAAAATGTCCCACGGAGCACCGGGGCGCCGCAGCGCACAGTTTGAGAACCATTGAATTAACCCTTACTAGTCAATATTCCACACAGACGTGAGCACAGGTGCACGCGAAATGGGTCATTTTCCTTTCGCGCATAAATCAGAAAATATGTGTATAAATCACAAAATGATAGCTACTGAAATCTTTAAATCTATGGATAATTTAACTCCCGCACGCAATTAACAACTCTCTGTGGAGTTGTTAAATAAATTGTAATTTGTAAATTGTAAAATTGTGTAATTTGTAAATTGTAAAATTGTGTAATTTGTAAATTGTAAAATAACTATTAAATAAATTGTGCCAATTTTTTCAACAGAATGTATATTGTTGCGCGCGCGCGCGTGCGCGTGCGCGCGTGTGTGTGTTGTTTCTGGATATTTTGCTACCAGGAAGCAGCGATCATCAGGAAAGCTGATTCTCTGTACCCGTCCACACCACAAGGAGGCGGGCCACAACCAGACTTGTGCTGTTCTATCAACGTAAATAGAATTAATAAGATCTCGCACCCAAAGGAAAGAACAAGGAAAGACCTATCCCGTAAGTGACAGCAAAAAATAATAAAAATTAAATAAATAAAATAAAGTGAACAGAAAAAAGAGCTGATAGCACACATTTAAGAGTGCACTAAAAACAGTTCATCTCTGAGTTTTACATTATTAACCCCATCTATTACAAAAATGGTAGCAACATTGCGACATCATATAGCCGAATTCAAATGAGAGAACACATAAGTACACGCGCTTTGTGTGACCGTGGATGGAGCCTCGTTCAAATTGCGTTATGCATCAGATTTATTGTAAATATTCGATTCTAGTGATTAAACAAATCATGAAAATGGGAAACAAAATTAATAGATGTCGTTTTAATAGCAACAAGGAAATCATAGTCCGGTAAGATGTTTCTTTAATCGCCTATTAGAGATGCAAATCCTTGGTTTTTGAAACCAATTTCTTTACATCTCTTTTGAGATCTAAAGAAATATAGCTTGGCGTATCTCTGCTGTTCACAACTACTATTTAGTGAAGATAAAATTTGCTTATATAATGAGTTTCCGATCACCCGCAGTGAAGATCCATTTATCCAGTGCGGTATTAGTTTTTTATAGACCCGTGGGTGCTGATTTAAGCAGATTATTTTGCTGATGATTTCTGTTAGGCTTCTTACTTCCTACGCAGAAAACAATCATTTAATATTCATTTGATAAAATGTAATATTGCTGAAGACATCATTTTGCAAGTGGCTATGAGTGCTTAATTAATAAACCGAGAAGATGCACAGTTTTTAAAATAAGAATATATACAGCAGGAAAATTTTGTGGTCATTGCGAAAAAAACAAATTACATAAGCAAAAGAATAAAATAAAACTTTATATGAACAAAAATAAAATAAAAATAAATAAATAAAACATTCAATTCCATAAACTGAAAACAAGAAAAAGATGAAAAATTACTGAATGGGTAAAGTAGCAGAGTGCAGAACAAGCTTTCTTCTTGAACAGATTGAAAGTGCTTTGATTGAACCTTAAAAATTCTGCCGAAATCTCGTACATCTGAAACTCAACCAGAAAATATAGGACATTTGAAAACTAACATGTAGTTTAATTCCGGAATTAAATAAACACTATTTTCCTTTATTCTTTTTATGTTTTCATTTTTCACGTTACTCTTCTTTCCCTATTTATTCTGTCATGTATTATGAGTGATGTCTTTTGAGGATATGGCATCGTAGCGAGATTTGACACGTTTTCCTTAGTACTACTTTAAAATGGAACCACTGACCAACAGCTAGGTAGTAATGGACCGAGCCTAATGGTAACGTTTCAACGGGCTTCCAGGTCAACTACTAGGTGTTGCTGAATAGAGAGTTCGCATTCTTTTCTCTGGGATCTGCAAGCTGTGAATGACATGAAGTTTATTATTAGTTACAGTACCTCCTCATCGTTTAACGTATGATGTGAGGATTAAAACTGCTATAAACATTCCCTTGCATAATTTTCTTTTTACGTTCATTTAAGTTGCTGTAGTAAGGTTTTAGGAGCATCAGCGACTAAGCCCTTATTTCTCCGTGTATATTGTCTGTAAATTGCGTATGTTCTGAGGTCGCGTTTCTGTTTGCTGAAAAACCCGAGTTTCCGGAAGTAAAACCATGATAACCTTGCCTGAGACTTACTAACTCAGCCACGTTGTGAAAAAGGCCCATAAAATTCCTCCCGGCATCGACAGGGCTTGGACTCAGGTCTTTGCCGCTCGATGTGGGGAGGACAGCAATCCTACCAACTGTGCTACCCACGAGGGCATTCATTTAAGTACAACATCTTGATTATGTAACGTTTTAATAATAGTTTTATAACTTATGGTTACGTTATATTTCTACATTTACATTTCTTGTCTTGTGGAGTGAATCCGCAGAATTTAAGATTTCATGAGTCTGCAACACAAAAAAAAAAAAAAAAAAAAAAAAAACCCGACTGAGAAACATTAAGTAAAGTTGCTTGGGATTTCCCGCACCGACTATTCTGATCATACTGTGCCACTTCGTATGACAGTCCATTTGATAAGGTTATTGTGTGTTTTTTTTTTTTTTTTTTAATGTAAACCCCAAACACGAGAGGTATTAGAACCTATAGTAATTAGTACCGTGCTTGGGTTGGAGGTTGAGATGAAAGAAGATATTTGTTGATATTGGACTTGAACTTCTGTAGACTGTAATTTTCAGGAAATACGTACGAAGGAAGGTTGTTCCAGAAAAATGGCAGTTGAATGAATAAACGAGGACGATGAAAAGTTGGTTCTGTGAGTTTGAAGTTGGACAGTAAATGGATGTTGGCTGGTGGCTGCACGTGTTCGGACTGTTTTGAAAGAGGGAGCAGGAGTTATAGAAGCCAATTCAGAAGAACAGTGCCCATGGAAATATCTGTAGAAGAGGCATGCAGCAGAAACAGTACGTCTATAAGACAGCGAGTGGAGAGACTCTGTTAGAGATGAATCATTAATTAACCTAACTGCCCTCTTCTGAATGGAATCAAGAAGCCTGAGAGAGGTTTTGGGGGCACCACCCCAGATGTAAGAACAATATTCCATGGTAGGGTGGATTTGAGATTTGTAGAGAGTAAACAGCTGTTTGGAAGAAAAGTAACGCCGAGGGCGAAAGAGAAAACCAAGTTTTTTAGATGCAGAGGAAGCAATATTTGTAATGTGCTTGTGCCAAGAGAGATTAGAAGTTAGGGTAATCCCCAAAAGAGATATATCATTTTGCCTAGAAATCGTAGTGTCACCAAAGATAAGCATGGGAGCAGAAGAATCCTTTTTGCGAGATATAAAACAAGACTGAGTTTTAGAAGGATTGAAATCAACTAAGTTGTCTTTGCCCCACTGGAGAATTACCTGAAGTTCCGCATTTAAGGAATTGGTAGCAGATTTTCGAGAAGTTGAAGCTGATTGAGCAGGACAAGGTTTCTCAAAATGGAAAGTGGAATGCAATGTGCTATCATCGGCAAAACTATGGATAGGATTTCCAGTCAATGGAAGAAGGTCATTGATATACAAGAGGAAAAGAGTAGGGGAAAGAACTGAACCTTGGGGGACACCGGCATTAGTGGAGAAGTTAGAAGACAGAGAACTATCTACCATCACCCTCAGTGAGCGATCAGAGAGAAAACTGGATAACCAATTACAAAAAACAGTTGGCAAACCATAAGATGGAAACTTGTTTAGAAGACCTTTATGCCAGACACGATCGAAAGCCTTTGAGATGTCAAGAGCAACTACTTGTGTTTCACCGAACCTTTCCATTGAATTAGTCCATAAATGGGCAACATAAGCCAGAATATCACCAGTGGATCGACACTGACGGAATCCATACTGGCGATCGTTGATCAGACGGAAGGTTTCTAGGTAGTTTAAGAGTTGGCGGTTAATCGATTTCTCCATTACTTTAGAAAGAGTAGAAGTAATTGCAATAGGACGATAATTGGATGGGAGGGATTTGTCACCCTTTTTAGGAACTGGCTGGATGTGTTCATCGGATGATATGAATACTGTGCATTTTTCATGTAGAATATGCAAATTTTGTAGATTAAAAAATGAAAAAAACTTGGGATAAGTTATCGGGAAGGCCTCAGTTTCTGAAAAATTTCGAACTAATACCTCTACAAGTTACAAGTGGGATCCATGTGAAGCCAATACATTGTCAAGGAGGCTGAGCTAGGGAATTATAAAGCTACAATTATCTTGCTAGATCATGTTTCCTCACACATACTTCGACTCTCTTGAGTTGGAGTAAGTCTCAGGAGGTGCAATGCTGAAATCACGATCTTTTTGAGAGCCTGATTTACTCAATTTTACTTAAAAAAAAAAGGTAAAACAAGTTTAATCTGAAAAAAAAATTATTTTATTTTTATTCTATTTTATTAACAACAAGATACACAACAGGTAACCATTAACAGTGTATCTGAGAGCAGAACAATGAACACAACTGATAACAAAAATATGAAATCCAACAGGAAGATAAACATTGATATAGATTTAAAATTAAAATCATATGTACAAAAGAGGATTGCATTAAGTTAAGTTACCGGTAAAGCAAATAATAAATTAATTAATCAGAGGATAGAAAAATAATAAAACAAATAATAACAATAAACTACAATAATTAGATGAGGTCTAGTCACTTTGCAGTTTAAGAGAAGAGGCAAACTTGTGGATGGAGTTCATCAGTGATTGTGAGTTGTCAAAGAAGTCAATGAAAGAGTCATTTGCCGATTTTCAGATTCTGTTCAGTGAACTGAACTTCATAAAGTCCGTGGTGGCAGAGTCAAGGCGAAACGGTGTAAGGTTCCTGACTTGTCTACAAGGGGCATTGAAGTTGATTTTATTGAGGATATCAGATGCTTCATAAGTTCCAGTGATTACTTTGGCCAGAAGGGTTATGGCAGCAGTAACTCTTCTAGTGTACTAGCTTCAGAATAAAGTAATCACACAGCGATTCATAGTATCCCGTGTGATAAAACAGAGGATTACGGAACGTAAGCTAAGGGACAAAATTTTTTTGGACTGCTTCAATTTTGTTAATTAGAGTTTTCGCGTGAGGATTCCAGATGGGTGAGCTAAATTCCAGGATTGGGAGAACTATAGTTTTATAAAGGATGATAGCATATCTGTAGTTTTTGAACTTGTACGTGTTTAGTTTGATAAATCCCAGTGTTTTGAATGCTTTGCTGGTGATTTTAAGGATATGGGCATCAAATTTAGCACTGCTGGAGAAGAGAATCCCCAAGTCGTTAACTTGGTCACACCTTTCGAGGATCACAGAGTTAGTGTAATCCGTATTTATTAGTTGTGGAGATCTGCAGGATGAGAAAGAGATTACTTTGCACTTCGAGGGGTTCGCAGACAATCCATTCAAATAATAAAATAAAATAAATCGCTCCCAAACTTTCAAATTCACTTAAAAAAACAAAATTGTTGTTTTTTTAAGTGAATTTGAAATATTTTTTCCCAGTGTTGATCTCAAGTTAATACTGATTAACTTGAGACAAAATGCATTATCATGTTCCGCATGTTAATATTTTCAAATTCTAGGACTGATTGAATTTGAATTCTTCGTTTTATCAACCGCTAGTCATTTCACGAGTTAATTATTTCCCATATCTCTTTAAAAGTAGAATTTTTATAACACATTAGTGAACAAACAATAAGGTATAATCAAATTTGCACACTTACCATTTGTAAATAGAACTGAAACTGAGCACAGAGTAACTGATATTAATGTACATCAGTATAATATACAAATTTGTGCATCGTTCTTACATGCAAATATGATTTTCAACAGAACTGTTTGGCCATGCAACACACAGTTCGTTAGTGCACGGATACCACTTACATATGAGTAGCTTTCTGGGTTCAATAAAACAGTGACGTAATATCGGTACTCGTTGCGATGGAGAGCGACTAGCAGGATTTAGGAAGGAGAATCACAGGCAAAAGTAGAGAGGTTTTGAATACCCATTTAAATCTGATATTCAGATTTTGGAAGCAGTTTCAGTAAATAGGAAAAGCATACCGAAGAGCTGCACAAGGTCGATCAACGTCCACTGCACCAGAAAATAAATAGGGGGGGGGGAAGCAATCAAACATCAGAAAAATATTGCTATGCTACAGGAGAGGTCAATGAGCAAGCATAATATGCAAATGCATATACCTAAAACGGAACTGTAACTGCTATGAAATGTCAAGGCGATGCCATTGAACCACATCGGAATTTTTTGAAGTGCAGTGGTCTGTATTTTTTTTTCTAATGGATGATAATAATTCTGTCCCCATGGGATAACCGATGGAAGACTTTCTTCAAAATGACGATATTTCCAGAATAGACTGCTCAACAAAATCTTCCCAAGGCACCTATGGGACTCTCTGAAGAGGTAAATTTCTAGTTGTAAACCACAGGTCCTCACAATCATACATGGTTTATGAACTTCGCTCCTTCATCATTCATAATGGGTTTCAAGTGACAGTGTTCCAGGACCCTTGAACACTGCCACTAATAACATGAGAGCCGCACTGTGAATGTCGCCTGGCTATTAAGGATGAACATACTTGACTGATGCTATATAAGCTTGCTTTCTTGCATCATATGCCACTACTAATGCTTAATACTCCCCAATTTATACTAACCCCCTCTGAGGGATAATCATTTTCTGGTTACGTATAAGTAATTTTCATATATCACAAACTCCATGTTTAACCTAGTATACGTGTACTTCCAGGCCACATTTCATTGATTTGCATCAATTATTTAGCGAAAATTTTAAAAACAACGGCATACTTTTTGTTAACCACCATATGTTCACTGTGACATTCTTTGTCAGAGACTAACTAATCTGAGCTCTGCACTTTATCTCTTTTACATCAAAACATTACATTAACGTATTCAGCGAAATTTATTTTCCAAAACGTTTAAAAACGTTCTGGCAAAACAACTTTTTGACTTTTTAAATAAAAAATGAAAATAAATTTTCTGTTTATATTCCGGGACGATCACACAGTCAGAGGAATTCACAAGATAAAGAAAATAGGAGAAACAGCACCGAATTTAGCAGTCATGGGCTTGAACCCCGGTCACTCAAAGCATGTGTACTTATGCACCCTTGCGATAAACTACTCTGCAACGGCTCCTGAAACACTGACTAGTAAAGTAATTTTTCTCGATTTCTCGATTACTCTCTTGGCTGAAAGCGAATTTTCGCACATCTATACTGCTAATCATTTATCGAATCCAGACTAATCATTTTGCTTTTCTCTCCGCACTCGTTCCAACAGATCCACGTCCTATCTAAATGAGGCTTCCAGACCTGTATGCTCAAGATGCGGCCTGCCTATTCCTTATACTAGGGGATAATCACCTCCTTCTCTCTACTGACTAAATTCCTGTATATCATTGACAGAAGCTCGTACACTATTCTAGCAGCCTGTCTGCACTACTCAGAGAACCAGGTCGAACAATACAATTGCCTTTAGGTTGTAGGCCTTTTTCGTTCTCCACCACACTCAAGGCTACCGCCTTGAGTGTGGTACCACCGATTTACTGTATGCGTATGCAGTACCTTGCATGTGATCCTTATCAGAATATTACCTCTTCTAGAGAAAAATCAGATCCTGACTTGACTTTCATCTTTCATGATTCCCTTTAACACGACCAATCTCAGCCTCGTATGTTTGAAATTTATAATAATAATAATAAAAGTATTATTATTATTATTATTATTATTATTATTATTATTACAGGCAGTATAGAAATTGTCCATCAAAGAAAGAACATTATCACAATTATAAAACACTCAGAAATAAAGTGACAGGTATGATAAAAAAGCAAAAAAACACTTATTACAATCATCTATTCATGGATAAGCAGATAACACAAAAGGATAAATGGAGCATTATAAATAAAATGTTAAGTACAAGGAAGAAAAAGTCAAGGGGAAACCAAATTAAAACACTAGTAGAACAGATTTCTGGTGCAAACAAACAATATGAGGCTGCAAATAGGTTTGCCAAAGCTGTATTAGATCTCAACAGATATTTAATACATTATTGCCAAAATTCCTTTACTCAACAAGATAGGCTTCCTCAGATAATGAACTCTTGTGTAGTCTTAGCTCCACATTATACTGAGATTCTTAAAATTATAGAACAATTAAAGAACAAGAAATCTTACGGACTGGACTGTATTACAGTAACCGAAGTAAAGAGAAACAAAGAACAGTTCTCTGTTTTCTGGGTAGAGCTAATAGCACGGATGTTAGAGTCGGGAAGCTATCCTACAAACTTACTGTCATTTAAGATAATTCCTATATATAAAAAGGGACCACCAGATGACTTTTGCAACTACAGACCAATAACAATACAGTCAGTTTTAAATAAGATAATAGAAAATTATATATTTTCCCATATAAGCAAATATTTACATCAATATGGACTGTTAAACAACTCTCTATTCTCATATCAGAAGGGCAAGAGCACACAGACTTAGAGAACTTAGTAGACTCTCTAAACTTACATTTAAACAACAATAACTTCATATTGATTTTATTTATAGATTTGACCAAAGCATATGACCTAATTGATATCCCAATATTGCAACAGAAATTACTGAAATATGGAATAAGGGGAAGACTCAATCAACTACTAGCAAATTATTTAACCAAGAGAAAAATAACAGTAGAAGTAGAAAATACAAAGGAGAAATCTTATAATGTAAAGAGAGGAGTACCTCAGGGCACTCATGCTGGGCCAATCATGTTCAACATCTATATAAATGACATATTTGAAGTAATTAAGAACTCCTTTATAAAAATTTATGCAGATGATATAATCTTATATACAATAGGAAAGGACCTAACAAAAATGGCGAATGATTTACAACAAGATGCAATACATTTACAATCTTGGCTGCACGATAATAAATTAGCACTCAGCTTTGAAAAAACTAAATTTTTGGTAATAAGGCCTCCTCATCAAACCTTGGACATTCAACCCTCTATCAAATTGCACAAACATGATTGCCTACATGAACAGAATTTCCAGAATTGCGAATGTCTAACTGTGGAAGAAGTCTCAAATCATTGTTACCTTGGGTTATGGATCGACAACAGTCTAAGTTGGATAATGAATATAACAAACTTGTACAAAAAAAATGAGATTTTATGTGTACTTTTTCTACTACATTAAGAATAAGTTAAATCTTAGAACAAAAGTAACCTTATATTATGCATTAGTGGACTCCCAACTCAATTATTTAGTAAATATATGGGCACGAGCAAATAAAACTGAAAGGGTAGCCGTGGGGATAAGCACCGGACCACCAGCAGCAACGACATGGGTTCGAGCATCGGCAAAGCGAAAATAAAATTTATTAGGGGGGATGTGGGTAATACTGACACGCGTTTATCTGATAATAT
Organism: Mastigoproctus giganteus; assembly: GCF_048544385.1. Classification (NCBI taxonomy): domain Eukaryota; kingdom Metazoa; phylum Arthropoda; class Arachnida; order Uropygi; family Thelyphonidae; genus Mastigoproctus; species Mastigoproctus giganteus. Next base: position 208,535,281 of record NC_143576.1, on the reverse strand, counting down.
TGGTCAATGTAACTCTTGCACATACCTTAAGAGTTCTTATCTGTTACCCCAACTGGACGTATTATCTAGATGTTCTGGGGGCAAAGACGTTTCACGTGAGCAGGTAGCTAATATCAGGGAAGAGAGCCTAAAAAACTTCAAGGGTTGTGTTAGGGTTGTTAAATATACAAGAACAGTAAATCTTAATTGTTTATACAGTAACGTTAGAAGTGTCGTCAATAAAATGAGCGAATTCGAACTGCTGGTTAAAACAAGTAACGCGGACATAATAGGGCTTACGGAGACGTGGTGCCACCCGGATATTGGGGATGATGAGTTTCAGTACGGCTTGTATAATGTATTTAGGAAGGATAGAGTAGATAGAAGGGGTGGTGGGGTAATGCTTCTTATCAGAAGCAGCCTGAGTGCGACGATAGCTTTCCCAGATTCAGACATTTCACATGCTAGTATAGAGTCTGTATGGTGTGAGATAGTTGGAAACAAAGGTACAATGCGAGTAGGCGTAATCTACAGACCAGGTGATTGTGAAGACTATGACAAAAGCCTCTACATGCAAATGGAATGGGCAAGTAAGCGACAATGCCTTATTATGGGTGATTTCAATTTGCCTCTAATTGATTGGAGTAAATGGGAAGGAAACTCGACATGGGGAACAAAATTTTTAAATCAGCTAGATGACTGTTATTTGTATCAACATGTCAGGGAAAGTACTAGAGAAAAGAATATCCTAGACCTCATCATCACACATGAATCAGATGACATAACAGGGCTGACAGTAGAGGAACCAGTAGCAGGAAGTGATCACGGAGTTCTACGGTGGATGATGACGAGAGAGGTAGCAGAAGTAAAAGGCAAAGGAATGGGTTTTAATTTCAGAAAAGGAAATTACGATGCCTTAAGGTACTACATGGCCTCTATTAACTGGGTAGATATGGCGCAGAGAATGAATACAATTGAACTGTGGTACGCTTTTAAAACATTAATCACAGATGCCTTGAATGCGTATATACCATTAAAAAAATACTCCACGAGAAGGGTTCCAAGTTGGATGAATAGTGAAGTTGCCACATTACTTGAGCAGAAAAAGGTGGCATGGAAACGTTACAGAGCAATAAAAAGTACTGAAGCCTATAACAGCTACAAGGTGATGTGTAATAGAGCCACAGAAAAGGTTCGACAGGCAAAGGCAGTTTATGAGAAATCACTAGCAAACAGAGCAAAGAGGGGGGATAAGGAATTCTTCACATATATAAATGCCAAGAAGAGCAGGACAAACCAGATCGGACCTTTACGTAAGGGAAAGGGGATAGTAATAAATACACCAGCTGCCGTTGCAGATGAACTCAACAGTTATTTTGCATCGATATTTACAAATGAAAAGCCTTTTGTGGCAATGGGAAATTGTGGGAGCGAAGTTAAAAAATATGTAATTAATGATATTGAAATTTCGCAAGATTATTTAATGAAAAAACTTTCAAGCCTACAGACTAGTAAGGCTCCTGGAGTTGATGGAATATACCCTATAATCTTGAGAGAGGCGGCAAGCGAGTGCATTGAACCACTGAGGCTGGTAATGCGAGCATCACTAGACTCTGGGGAGATTCCCTTGGATTGGAAAAGTGCAAATGTATCTCCCATACATAAGGGTGGCTCTAAAAGTGAAGTGGGAAATTATCGACCTGTCAGTCTGACTTCAGTAGTAGGGAAAATCATGGAGGCATTGATCAAGGGTGGAATTCAGGATCATTTGGATAGAATTGAAATTCTCAAGGATACTCAGCATGGTTTTGTAAAGGGAAAATCATGTTTAACAAATCTGGTTCGCTATTTCGAAAGGGTCACTCACGAGCTGGATTTAGGGAATAATTTCGACATTGTTTATTTAGATTTCAGCAAAGCTTTTGACTCAGTCCCACATGAGCGGTTGCTTTATAAGCTGGAACAGGTTGGAATCACTGGGAAAATCCTTAGATAGATAGAAGGATGGCTTCAGGGCAGGAGGCAGAGGGTTGTGATAAATGGCTATTCCTCAGATTGGGTTGATGTAAGAAGTGGGGTTCCCCAAGGATCAGTATTAGGACCACTGTTGTTTTTAATTTTCATAAACGACATTGATGAAGGGATAGAGGGCGTGATGTCTAAATTTGCAGATGATGTTAAAATTGGTAGAGTAGTTAATGATCACTGTGAAGCTGAGCTTCTTCAGAGAGACCTAGATAGACTGCAAGAATGGTCAGAAAAATGGCAGCTGTGCTTTAATCCAACAAAGTGTAAGGTATTACACCTGGGAAACAGTAATCCCAAAATAACTTATTCACTTGGTGGAGTTCAACTAAACCCAGTACTGGAGGAAAGGGACTTGGGTGTTACGATACGGTCAGACATGAAATTCTCTGAGCATTGTAAACAGGTTGCAAGGAAGGCCCATGGTGTCCTATCGATGATCTATCGAACTTTTGCAAGTAGAGATAGGGACGTGATAATCCCATTATATAAGGCCTATGTTAGACCACACTTGGAATACTGTGTTCAAGTATGGAGACCGCACCTAAAGAAAGACATCGAGCTTCTTGAAAGGGTGCAAAGAAGGGTAACTCGCCTGGTGAGATCGGCAAAAGGGCGTCCTTATGAAGAAAGACTTCGAATATGTGGGTTGCAGAGTTTGGAAACTAGACTCCTTAGAGGAGATTTGATTGAGGTGTTTAAGGCTCTGAGAGGCTTCAGTAAAATGAATGAGGACAAAATGTTCAAGATTATAAATGATGCTAGAACTAGGGGACATAAATTCAAGTTACGCGGGGAAATGTTTAGATTGGACTGCAGGAAGTTTTATTTTAGCCAGCGAGTTATAAATTACTGGAATAAGTTGCCTTCATGGGTGGTAGAGGCCGACAGTTTGGGGAAATTCAAAGGTCATCTGGATAGTACTTTCGGGTAAGGGAAGCGCATAAGATGATAGGATTAATTTCCTTTTTATTTAATTTTTAATTTCATTTTATTATTTTTATTTATTTATTAATTATTATTATTTATTTATTTAATTTTTGTTTTTATCATTGTTTTGTTCGGATTTTTTTTTTTTTTTTTTTTTTTTGGCTGGTGCAGCATAAGCCATAGGCTTTCTTGCACCATACGGCCGTTACTAATACTAATACTAATACTAAAACAGAAATAAGGGCAATAGACAACTTAATGAATAGGATTCTGAAACTTTTAATGGGGACAAACTCTTGGAATGACCTGAATAAGAGAAGGCAATTTTTGTTGAAACATAAAATATTGTATCCAGTTCAAAAACTGAAGTTAAATCTATTCTTAAAAAATCTTAACACTATTTTTGAAGAGTCGAATCTGCAAAGAAATGTCTCACATAATTTAAGGAACCCAAAAGCAATTACTTTGCCTCATCCTAGGATACTAAATAGATTTGGAGATAGGCACACAATGAATGTAATAAACAACTTGTTGGCTAGCATTGATTTCAGGCTCAGGAGAAGTTATCCCATCTCCAAATTAAAATTCCTAATAAGAAAATTCTTGATACTCAATGACACAGTAGATTAGAATTGATATGCAGATAAACTACCTCTGTTTACAGTGTGGAATATACTATGTGTAGTGACTTCATAGTCTTTTCTGTAAGATAACAAATTTGTACAAAACTTGTAAAGGAAGAACTACAACTTGTTGTCAAGAAATTTACTTTTCTTAACAAGTTCATTTATTGTAAACGAATTCTCTTGATAAATAAAATTGTATTGTATTATTATTATTATTTTATTAATTAAATCGAAAATACAATTATCAGCTTATTAAGGAATTTGTTTGTTATTTGGTTTTTAGGAGCATTAGCAACTAAGGCCATATTGCTCCGGAATATGCGGCGGTCATTCCCTGACCTTTCCGTATCCTCCGTATTTGGTGGTGACGGGCTCGAACCCGGGTCTAATCAAGAAGCGTGTGCTACGCACTGCTGCTCCTTCCCACCTGGCTACGGAGGCGCCCTTATTAAGGAAGCCATAACCTTATCAATAAGGTGGATCAATGTAACATACAATTCAAATATAGTCATTGACCAAAATCAGAAACTTTTTGCAATTGGCATCAACAAATAATTAAACAAACGGTAATAAAATGTAAGTTGTCACATGGTATGATAACAAGTTCCTTGGTATGAGAGAAATAGTATACGCTTTCTTAGTCGATCTGGTCATGGGGAAGGCAGGTGATATTTCCGATTTTTTGAAAGAGGTTATTGTTGAAGCACGTTTTGCAAGAGCCACAACTGAGAAAACAGAGGAAATCACTGCTATGTTGGAACAACCATCTCAAAAGTACGCAATGAGTGGAAGACGAGTGAAAGAAGACTGAAGCTCTAAAAGGAAAAATGCGGCAGAAAGTCGGTATTCCAAGAATAAAACCACAGGGATTTAAAGTGAATTGTACGTCAGAATAGAAGGCCCAGTATACAGCGAATGACTAACACATTCAATTTAGGAAATGAAAGACCCCATTTCCAACCAAACTGTAAAGTGTGTTAGTTGTCTGGCGGCACCTGGGGTTTCCCCCATCTCTGCTGTTTTTCCAACCGAACTATGTGGCGGAAGCTGAATAATTTGGAAATAAAGCCACTTTTTTCTGTAAAAAATTCGAAAGATTCGACTGAAGTGGAGCCAACGCCAACACGGAAATGCGGAAGAGTGGAAAAAGATCATGTGGTCTGATGAGTCTCGATTTACACTTTTTTGCACCAATGGCAAGAGGAAAGCGTGGGAAAAACCTCATGAAGCCATGCATCCAGACTGTCTCATGTCCACCACTCAAGTGGCTGGAGGTGGTATCATGGGTTGTGATATGTTTTGTTAGTATGGTATGGATCCGCTCATACTGTTAGAAGGTCGTCTTACCTTCACTGAATAACTTTCTGTTGTATCGGCCAAACTTCATCCTGCAACCCCTGGCTTGTAGCCGTGAAGGGTATTGTGTACAGCGTGTGCCTTTTGTATGCAATAAAGAGTTCTTCTTCTTCTTCTTCTGCTTCATTTTTACCCGGATTGCAATGGATTATTTCAAGAAGACGACAACGACAAACAACTATCCACAAAAAATTGTATATGAATTGGTCGAGGGACATTCCCGATATCTACCCCCCCCCCACCGAATTCTCCAGATCTGAATCCAATTAAGAATTTTGGAAATATGCTGGAAAGGGCAGTTCCTCTGCAGTCTACTATTCCCCGGTTGAAAGCCTACTCAGAAGGGTGGAATGTGTGTGACAGTGGCCAAAGGGAGATTGACACGCTATGGAAGCGCGTGGCAATGACGTCAATGTCAAATTGATACTGTTTAGAGAGCAGTGTACAGGGTGATTCAAAATTTGCACTATCCAAAATAAAAGCTCTAATTTCCATCGTTTTCCCCTGTTAGGCAATGCTTACAAAACCACATCAGTGACAACATTGTATACCGCTGCATGTAGAATAGTAGTTGCAAAGTTGACTTACACAACTTTATACTATACCAGAGTGTTCTTGACGAAACCATCATGGCATATTTGCTGTATGAAATGTATTTACAAATTTATCAATACTTTTGTTAAAAATCCCATCTGAACGTCAAAGCAAAATTTTGAGAAAAATATCCCGATTCACCAGTACCAAATAAATCAACAACTTCACAATCAGTAATTGGTTTTGAGAAATAGGTAGTGTTCGTTTAATTTAAAAAAAAATAAAATAAATAAATACATAAATTGCTCAAAAAATCACTTAGAAGACTTGAATCGCAAACTAATGTCGTATTCTAATACACAAAGGGCAGTAAAAACATTAGGCTTCCATCCCTATCATGTTCATGTAATGCACGAACTGAAAGAACTTGATAAAGGGAAAAAAAAGGATTGCATTGTCACTGACTTTCGCGAATTTTTTGATGCGAATATAACTGCCATTTTGGACTCAACATCCTGCTCTTCATCGCCGAGGTGAAACAGCAGGATGTTGAGTAATAAATCCTCATGTTTTGCATGAAACGCCTTTGTATCCTCAAACACGGTGCATATAAGCACAGTTTTCTTCACCCAACCAAGAGAAAAGAAGAACGGAATTCGAATCCTGTCGATAATGCGAGGAATTTCTTTGGGCTTTTATTATAACATGGCTGAGTTAGTGGGCTCAAGCCAGGGATGTATAGTTTCTCTTTTTGAAACTCGGATGTTTCGCCAAGAAAACACGCAAAACAGGCAGGCAAATAGAAAAAATGTAATTTACAAACAAGATACTGTATAATATATGGCACAATACGGTCTAAGTCACTGAACGCCTACAACATCCTCAAAAAATTTGGGTAAGGTAAGCCCTTCCACGTTGTCCAGTGATGGATCTCTCTTCTTCGAGCATACATATTGAAATAGTAACAACATTGAGAGACTTTTTCAGTGATTGTTTAATTTTTAAAAATAAGTAGGTCACAAAGTCCCCAGATTTATCATCGCCGGATTATTATTTAAAGACTTGTTGAAAAGCGAAGTGTATAAAAAATCGTCACACGCTGGAGGAAATAAAAGCCAATATAAAAATAAAATTTCAAGCATAGACATTCAAAATTACAAATCATGTAATCGCGATGAAAAGAATTCGTACGTGTATTCAAGAAGAAGAAGGTCGGTATTTTCGACATTTACTATATTTTTCTTATAATTACTTAATATTATAATGATTATAATTACTTGATTGCATAAGCTGATAGTAAAAGAATTAACAAATTTTAATTACTGATTTTTGTGGTTGAGCCAATTCTATAAACTTCTACTTTTATACAGTTGCCTGTTAATAATATTAAATAAAAAACAAAAAAATCAGAGATTTTTAAATAAAGCATTAAAATTTAGAATGGATCCATTTACAAACAAAAGAAGAGATAAGCTACCCATAATATCAGACATAATAGGAGACAGAGATAATCATAATATCTGCGGTGAAAAATGTATTCCAACCCGTTAATTTTCACTTTTCCCCATAATTCAATCGAATTACACGTGGAAAGCTACTGTTTGTAAAAATTAATATTAAAAGAGGTCTAAATGAACATGTAACATTATTTGTGGTTTTGAATCCAGGTGGTTGTCATACTAAAGGCAACTACAAAATGCTTCTGGAAACTCTTTTATTTATTTATTTTATTTTTGTGTTAAACATGCGACCTAGGCACAACAATTCTATCTGCATAGTTATTAGCAAACCACGCAATTTCAGTCTTGCAAACAAATCAAAACTTTTCCACTTTATGGAACATAAACCAAAGCTTTTCTGAATAAATAAATAATTCATATAGTTTCTTACAAAACGGAGGGATCCAAACATCCTACAAACGATATCATTACCTCGTCTATGCTTCACAAAAATTTAATGTTACTATCAAAATTCTGCTGGTCTGCAAGTGAACGAGTACGGATATATTTATTTTGAACGAACTATTATAAAAGGAATGCTCTTTCACTTGTAAGGATATTGTAAGGATATTACAAAGGTAATAGCGGAAACAAAGATGGTTTTCCATACCTTGAGGATGTGTGCAAAACAACTTTACCGCAGTTGCTTTGAATGCTTATTAATATTTATGATTTCTATTTCCACGGCGACTCCTTCCATGTGATTATGTAATTGAGAGCTGCGTCCTCTTAAAACGAAACGCATGAATTTTTCTTTCGTCCTGATACTACTGCAGCTCTCCATTCATTTTTTCCTGTTCTCTTTCCAAAGTAAAAAATCGTTTTATTCTCGCTGGTTTTATAATTGAATTTAGCGTGATATTTTGGTATAAATACTCCAATATGTATTGGAACATTACATCAATAAACATCTAGTTATAAAGGAGAAAATTTTGAAACAGAGTATGGTCCCATCAGCTAACAGCACCACCAACCTTGAACAAAAACGTCTTTCTCTAGCTCTCAACTGTTGTTAAAAAATCCTAAAGCTGTTCAGTTGGATTCAGATCGAAGCTCCAGCCTGGAAATAGCAAGTTCGCCACATGATTCTTCTTCAATCACTATTGGACGGGCCATGGTGTGTTGTAGTAGTAGGGTTTTAGGAGCATCGGCGACTAAGTCTATAACTGCGTATGTTCTGTGGTCGATTTTCTGTCTGCTGGAAGAAAAACCCGCTTTTCCGGGAGGGAAAACCATGCTGCTCTCGCCTGAGACCGACTAACTCAGCCACATTAGGAAAAAGGCCCATAAAAATTCCTCTTGTCATCGACAGAACTCGAACGCATGTCTTTTCCACCCAGTGTGGGGAGTACGGCGATATATACGCGAAGTTTTACGCATATGTATGTGCGTAAAACTTCCAATTTGCGATTACCAACAGTCTGGCAATCGCATGGGTAGGGGAAATGGCAAATAAATCTCTAGCTAAATCAAAATACAGAAAAATAATATTAAAAAAATCTTTTTAATTACATTACTTATTTCAGTAATAAATATGGAGTCGCGCCCATAAATGTTAACAAGTTAAACTATTTTACATTTTTCAGGTGATTTAATTGTATAAGTTTATCGTTGAGTTATAAGTCACAATTTAACTGTATGAAAAGTCACAATTTAACTGTATGACAATTGAACTGTATTTAAACTGTATGTATTATTGTTATTATTATTTTTGGTGCAAGGGCTGTTCAGGCCATATTGCGCCTAATGGAAAGCAGATGACTTGCCATGACTAAACTAACTGATGATGCTAATTAATCAGCATTACTGATCCATCTTCACATTTTACTGGCTGTTACAGGTTAAATGTATTTCTTTTGTCAAACGTACTACAGGTCCTTTTGTCGGATCATTTTATTCCCTGAATGAGATGCCCCAATATTTTAAAGACAGTGTATATTCATATATTGTTTTGTTATTATTTTAATTAATTTTAACTATTTGTTACATTTCAAGAATTGTTCTGATAATTTTTTTGTAATATAATAAATGTCAATTTAGTTCCTTATATGACAGCCATAATTTATATATTTTTTTATATTTCAAGAATGAGGTGACATATATTGAGTATGTGAATAGCGTGTATTATGTGAACACACTGCTGGGATGAAAAATCTTTATTTCTGCGAAGAAAAAATATTAATAAAACAATGCATGTCGACAAGGCCGACAAGCTCCACCACTGTATGGAAGGGGAAAAAAATAAAATACCTGCAGTCAATACGGGATACCCACGTTTTTATATACACGTTGCGTTAGCAGCGACGGCTTGAATTGTGCATGACTGGCCACTCAACTTTGCATGGTCATCACCTGATGATTACAATTCGTGAAAATAGAAGCATATCTCTTTTTAAATTCAATATATTTGAGTCTTATAATACCTTTCCGAAATAATTTTTTTTTTATTAGAATTCCAACAAATACATATTTTTCGTGATTACTAAAATTTTATGCATGTGTAACTTAACTTTTTGGATACCAGTGTAATACGTACTTACAATGTAGTTTGTAACAACTCCGTCAATAATTTTAGATCGTACGTTGGCAGCATTTGAAGTTAACTGTTCATTGAACCCGCTTTTGCCAGCAAGATACCAACCAGATTACGCTAATGGCAAATTGGCTTCATCGTTGTTCAAGCATATAAACACGTAATTGGAGAAGTCTGTTCTATGTATAGATATATATTGGAAAATCCTCTCCAATGTTAAATCTTCTCATTACAGATTGGAAAACAAGTAGATCGGGTATCAGCTTATAAAAGATGATGGAAAGATATTGCTTATCGCTACTGAGAAACTTCGGAGCTCGGCAGATTAATACTTTATTCAACATCCACTTCTGTGAAACATGACGCGCGCAATGAAAGGTAGATCAATGATTTCATCAGTTAAAAGCTTTTGCTTTTAGGTCTAGAGTAAATTCTAATTCTGGGATTTCTAACGACACTTTGCCCATCTTTTGCAATACAATGGGCTGAAAACTGCGAATCTGATTCCGTCCATTAAACTCTCCTATTTTTGTTTATTTATTTATTTTTAGTCTACTTTCCTGCAACAATATTTTCTGCAAACAGCTGTAAGCTTTCAGTTGGCTGAAAGGAGTTTAAGTAGATATTTTTAAAAAAGCATTAGAGTAAAGTCAGTTGAAAGTGCAGAGTTCAACGGGTGTTCGAATCCGCATTATACCACAAAACATAGTAATATTCTTATAATCGCTCTCTTGTAAACTCCTGATGATTCTACATGGCTTCCTTATAGTTTAAACAGAAAATTTATTTTTGTTTTATTAACACGGATACGTCAGAATGTTGAACTCTCACGTTGAACATCACAGGAAAGTAACACATTTTATTAAAAAGAATACCTGTTTTTTTTTTTTTTTTTTCGCTAGAAAGAAAACACCTGATTTAATGTTTTTGTTTTCTGTTTCAGGTTTGGGCTAACTACAGTATTTAATTATTTTTATTTTTTTATCTCAGTAAGTACTTAGTGAGAAGCGCCTTTAGAGAATTTTGTCAAAAGACCCGCCTGGGATGGGAATTGGACCCCACACTTATTTTATATGGGTAGAAGGACGGCGTATCCACTTTGTTACCACATGGCCACCACAAACGATGAGCCTACGCGGGTAGCACAATTTATATAATCACTGTCCTCCCCAAACCGGGTGGAAAAGAACTAAGTTCTAAACCAGTCAATGACGTGAGAAATTTTTATGGACCTATTTCACAATGTAGCTGAATTATACGGTCTCAGTCGAGAGTAGCATGCTTCCAAGCTCAACTTTTTCGTCCAGCAAGCAGGCCAATTGACTACCGTCACTACAGAATAAAAATTATCCTGCCAGAATACATTACGATCCTTAAAATATACAACGCATTTGTTTGTACTGAAGTATAATTAAAATCCACTGGAAACTCCATACATTCAGTTCTAAATGGACGGATAGTACTTCAAATCTGAATGGTCAATATCTTCCCCCCCCCCCCCCGAGATAACTGATCTACATAAATACAACCCATCAGAATAACTTATGAAACCCCAGTCCCTCACATGTACTATAAATTTAATTTTGAATGGATTTAAATTACAAAAGGATGATACTTACAGTTAGAGGGACAGTCATTTTATTTCATGATGGCAGGTGGAATGAAATAATAGTATTTCCTTTGGTTACTGATGGATTTCATCATATACACTGTAAATTAGGTCTGATTATAATATAAGCACACTAAATTTAAGTGCGGAAATCGATATTTATTTCACTGTGGCTACTTTACTGGATACACACCTGCCCTTTTATAAAATGGAGCTGTTTGTTTGTTGTTGTTGTTTGGTTTTTTTTTAGGAGCATTAGCAACTAAGGCCATATTGCTCCGGAATATGCAGTGGTCATTCCTTGACCTTTCCGCATCCTCCATATTTGGTGGTGACGGGCTCGAACCCCGGTCTAATCAAGAAGCGTGTGGTACGCACTGCTGCTCCTTCCCACCTGGCTACGGAGGCGCCATAAAATGGAGCACTTCTTTAGTAACATGTGATATAAAGCAGGCATGTAGGAATGCTGTATGTATGTATGCATATAATTCAATGCGAGAATGGGCAAGACGAAAGACTTAATTGACTTTGAACGTGACATGGTAGACGGCGCCCAACACCTCGGGTATTCTGTAGATTGCAACCCTGTAGGGGTTGTTATATCAAGTCATATCCATTCAAAGGCGATCCTGAGCCCCGAAACAGCTCGTTCAAGCGAGAGGCCAATAGAGGCTCACAAGACTTGCGTACGGCAACAGAAAAAGGCTGAATTCACTCAAATAAAAACCCAGTACAATAGTAGCAGTAGCCAAGGAATAATTTCAGAAGTCACAACCTGTCCTTTCGCAGCTTCGGATATCGTAGCAGACAACCGAACGGGATTTCACTTCTATCAGCAAAACACAAGAGGCTATGAAGGGGGCTCGGGCACACCAACACTGGACAGTGGAGGATTGGAAAAACGTTGCGTAGTCTGACAAATCCAGTTCCTGCTATCTCACCCTAATGTCAGTACCAGAATATCGTGAAAACAGCGTGAGTCCATGGACTCATCCTGCCAGGTATCAACAATGCAGGCTGGTGACGTGGTATAATCGAATGGGAGTGTTTTTGTAAAGATCATTGGGCTCCTTAATACCAATGGAGCAAAATTTGGAGACGCCACAGGTTATCTGGAAACTACCGTATTTCCGACTAGATACATCCCTTCGTGGCTGCAATCTACCTACCTGTAAATGTGTTCTTCCAACAAGACAGTATGCCATGTCACAAGACCAGAATTGTACAGAAGAGCTTCCAGGAACATAGAGTGAATTCAGAATATCGCAATAGCCTCAGCAGTCATCTGATCGTGATCAAACTGAGCGCCAGTGAGATGAGGTGGAACGAGCTTTTTTTGGATAGAGATCCACATCCATCTAATTTGCAACAATGCTATGACCAATCCAAGTTGTTCTGAGGACTGAAGTGGCACTACTCGCTATTAAAGTGGCCTCTCAACGGATACATACAAAAAGGCTAAGACCCAATTACAGTGCTTTGAAAGTGCATTGACTATGCGTTTAAATAATACATGTAACATTCAAAATACCTAATACAGCATTAACATGTCAATAAGTTTTTACTGTTAGATAAACTGACAAATAAACATAAAAAATTAAAGGCTAAGCGTGTACGGATATCAATTAATTTTAACAAAAACATTAATAATTAATTAAAAATATAAAATATTTATTCTTAAAAGTTTTAATATTTTCGATCCAGCCAAATATAAATTAAAACTGTTATACAGATTCATAAATGAGAAGAGTAACAAGTTAAAGAATATTCAATACCGGTTGATTCATTAAACATAAAAATTTAGACTCATATCTCAAAAAAAAAAAAAAGCCACATCTTAGCATTAAAAGTAAAAAAAAGTAAAGTGCAGCCATTATCAACCCACTGCAGGATGGAAGCCTCCTCAACAATTCATGCTGAGGGAAATGGACCATAATCTGCCACGCTGGTCCAGTGCGGGTTGGCAGATCGACCGTATTCAGCAGGCAGGGGCTTGAACCCCGGTCTACTCAAAGAGCGTGTGTTACTGCACTCCCGCTCCTGCCCACTCGGCTACGGAGGCCGCCCCATCTTATAATGACACAAACCTTGTTTCAAGATGGCGGATACAAAAAAAAAAAATCCTAGTCAGGAAAGGCAATATCTCCCTCATATATATTGTAAATTTATATTCGATCTCTTGAAACTGTAAACGCAAAGGATATTGGGAAACAGTCATATATTTATGATTTTTTTCCTATTTTTCATTTTTAGAAAACTGATTTAGAATGAAATTAAACAAAGATCCAAAATAGATTAGAATGTTAAATTTAATAGCGGTATATATGCGATACGCACTATATTTTATTCTAATAAATGTTCAATGTGGTTAATATTGTTTACTAGCCAAAACCAATGAATTCTAAACTCCAATAAATTCCAATCCGTTCTTATTGTATTTTACTTCGGTTTCCAAACCAATTTCTATTTTTAGAACGACTGCTATTATGAAGAAAGTTCACTATTATTGGACAAAAGAAACTGTTCGCCATACACCCCCCCCCCGCCCCCTTGTAGAAATAGTTCCTTTTCATTCAAGCTACGAGCACAGATATAAAACTTCATTCTTCTATGAGATATTTGTTTCCAGTCTAGGAAGTCACTAACAGACTGGATACTAAGGGAGATTTATAACCTTTTATTTTTTATTATTTTTTTTTTTTTTGAAGAACTTTTCAGTTGTCATGAGTTATGTATTAATTTAAAGACTGGATTAATGCAATTAGATTACGTTTTCTTTACGGAAGGAAAGAAACGTTCATCATTTCTATACTTCCATCAATCATTATTGGATTTATGAGTTTTCTAGACAGTTGTAAGATGGGTGGAGATGGATGTGGACAACGCACTTTTTCAGCTATTGTACTAACTGCACCTACATAGTTCCACGTCTATATTTAAGAAGCTATATTTATTATTAGTAAACAAAGAGGAAGGCACACAACGTGCTTAATAGTAAAATTTTCTTTTGCAAATATATTAGAGCAAAATGAAAAAGAAACGTCCTTAATGATATGTTAAAGAGCTAGCTGCCAGGATTATCAATAAATCACTGTTATTACATATCTTAATTATCTCTTGACAGAACCTGTTCACTGACTGCACAGATCTTTTCATTTCTTATTGTTAGAGTTAAGGTTGGAGATTGGAGTACGAAATGCAAGTTAGGCATTGAACCAAATGCAACGTTTATACCTTATGAATGACACCTTTGTAAATTATTATTGACTATAAGAAATATTTCATTAATTAAATATTAGTTACAGTGAAATTAAAAACAAGTAAAGTTGCGTAACCAGCAACATGTGAGCGCGCGTAAAGTGTTGTACAGTCTATTAGAAATATACACTGTGCTACCACTTTATTAGGTACACCTACCTAGTAGCGTGTTGAGATTCTTTTAGCCTTCAAAAGAGCCTGAATTCGTCTAGGCATGGATTGAACAAGATGCTGAAAACGTTGTGCAGGAATAGAGTACCATGCAGACATGAGTGTGTCACGCAGTTCCTTGAGATTCGACGGAGGTGAAGGAATGCAGCGAATAGCCCTTTCCAATTCATCCCAAAGATGTTCAATAGGATTGAGATCCGCAGACTGAGCGGGCCACTGCAGCAAAGAAAGTCATTGTCATGTTCTTGGAACCATTCCATAGTGATTCGAGCTTTGTGCACCAGCGCATTATCCTGCTGGTCTGACTGAGGATAAACTGTCAATATGAACGGATGCACTTGGTCAGGTATGATGTGGCTGTTGTTGTTATTTGGCTTTTAGGAGCATTAGCAACTAATGCCATATTGCTCCGGGGATATGCGGTGGTCATTCCCTGACTTTTCCGCATCCTCCGTATTTGGTAGTCACGGGCTCGAACCCCGGTCTAATCAAGAAGAGTGTGCTACGCACTACTGCTCCTGCCCACCTCGCTACGGAGGCGCCGTATGATATGGCATTCAGACGTGAATCTATGGGTATCAATGGTCCCAACGTGTGCCAAGAAAACATTCCCCACACCACCTTGCAAAGTAGTCGTCAGACATGACGGGTCCATGGATTCATGTTGTTTTCGCCAAATTCTGAGCCTTCCATCAACATGATGCACCAGGAACTGTTTTCCAATCCTCGATAGTCCAGTGCTGGTCTTGCTGTGCCCACAAGAAGCGTGCTCTCTTGTTCTTCATTGATAACAAAGGTACGCGATGTGGCCGTCGGCTATTGTAGCCCATTCGCAACAAAGTGCGACTAGTAGTCAGTTGCGATATTTTGTTCTGCGCACCAAGGTTGTATTCTGGCGTGATGTGCGACACTGTGGCTCGTCTGTTTTCTTGCATAGTTCTAGCCATTCTACACTGACCTCTCTCATCAACAAACGATTTTCTTCCACAGGAGTGCCGATGAGAGGATGTTTTCTGTTCGTTGCACCATTCTCGATACACCCTTGAAACTGTGGTGCATGAAAAGTTCAGGAGAACTGCCGTTTCAGAGATGCTTTGTCCAGCACGTCTTGCACCTACTACCATGCCACGTTCGAAGTCCGTTAGATCACCCTTTTTCCCCATTCTTGCTACGGTTTGTACGCTTAACTGATACTAGAAAGGTTGTTCTGCTGCATTTATATCCACAACTGTGGTCATGTGACTTGCAACGTTGTGGGACGAACCATTTGTGTGCACAGCAGGGGTGTACCTAATAAAGTGACAGCACAGTGTACTATATAATGAAAAAATACCTCATGGAAAACAGTATGAACACACCAGTATGCAAATAATATTCTAATAAGTGTGTAATAGATTACACATTATTGTGCATGCAATTTTACAGGGATGGTTAGTTGACAAAAAATCAAAGTGGCTGTGTGTTTTATTTCTCTCGTAAGCCTATGGTCAAGTTAATCAAAAAGTCGTCCTAAGGAGATGTAGGGGGAGGAACCCCTTGAGTATAGAAAATATCAATCAGTACCATGTAAACATTTCCTGTACAATAGCAACCAACGTACACTCAGTATGCTCTCCAACTGGCCCTCGTGGGGTAGCACAGTTGGTAGAATCGTGGTCCTCCTCACCCGAGGTGGAAAAGACCCGAGTCCGTGAACATGAGAAATTTTTTTTCACCTCAAGTCAATGGCGGGAGGAATTTTTATGGGGCTTTTTCACATTGTGGCTGAGTTAGTCTGTCTCAGGAGAAGGTAGCATGGTTTATTTCTCCCGGAAACTCAGGTTTTTCGTCCAGAAAACAGAAAATCGACTTCAGTATACATGGAGCAATACGGCCTTAGTCAGTGATGCGGTCTTGGAAACACCGCTGGTCGTCCCCTGGTTAAAGTCCATGGTCAGCTGTTCCACCGTTTCCGTCTACTGGCTCGCAGAAGACAGGATAGCCAACGTTTACCACTAACATCAAGGTTGTATTCTGGTGTGTGCCCGCCGTTTGCCCTACGATTCCTTCTCCATCCATTCTTGGAACGCCTTAACTACAGCACTCCGTGAACAGCTCACAAAATTCGCAGCTTCCGTAATACTGCCACCCTTCAACCGACAGCAGACAATCATCTCTTTTTCGAGGCCTGTCAGATAATGTCCCTTTCCTCACGTCGATCAAGTATTACGTATGGACCGCATGCCACCAAGCGGGAGGAATGGTTGATTTCTAAAACACAGGAGTGGTTATAGCGTTTTGACTGGACTGTATAGGGCAGTGGTTTTCAACCGGGGTGCCGCAACATTTCAGGGGTGCCACGTAATTTGGGTTTAAGTTACTTAAACTTATAATTATTTTTTTAATTTATAAGTTTATTTCATTATAAAAAGGTGTACCGTATCTTTTATTATTGCGCTTTTTTTCTTTTTTCCCCTATAAATACAAGTACTCGTAGCTGCCTGCCCTTGCACAGCTAGTTATTCGACACAGCTAAACGCGCCTATGGGAAAAGCGACCATCGCATACAACAGTTGTTTGGCTTTTTCCTTCAAATAAAATCGGTTTATGATCGTTTCAGAAGAACACCGATGATGATTTTAGAATAAACCGAAGAGGGAACAACTTTCCCATTGAGAAAAAGCAGTTGATCAGGCAACATTTACATTTAGACATTGCAAAATCGAACTCAGTCCAATTCAAGCACCAAAATCAAAAATTGGAAAGGTTCGGGCGACAAATAGTCTAAACCTAAAAATAAGCAAGATAGACCTTGGTACATACACTTAACCTCACTGAAAAAAAAATATTATTACCAAAACTGTTAAATTTCAATGCAGTTTAAGTCTAAAAGTCTAAAATGGAATAACCAAAATCCCAATTACTTTTGTTGCTGCTACCAGTTTAGATGCGACACAGCAGGGAAAAACATTAAATTTATTTCAAAGCTCAACAGCCATCAAGAAGAAGAAGGAAACTTCAAGAAGTCGGTAATACAAAATCTCTAAGCCATTGATAAAACCGTTTCCTGTGGTGATATTAATTTTTCTTTCCGGTACGAAACAGCGAACTACTTATTTACCACTTCACTTGATGACAGAAAGTAGAAGTTACTACACAACCAACCGATAATTCCTTTCCGCTTGATGCTTTCTCAACAAGGTAGAGTTTTAGGAGTAGGTATTATCGTATTATGCATGTGTCATGGAAACAACAAAACTCTACTGAATAAAAGGTGAGAGAGTAAATATTAACTTAAAACCATATAATGTAAGGGTTGCAATACGGAAACATAAGGATAACAGAAACAGGTTTCTCTGTGTACGTTAACCTAATAGATACATTCTATCACAATAAACTCCCACCTCAGTAATTTGCTCACAACAAGATCATTTCGTGTGCACAAAGTCTCGAGAATGTGGTTATCAAAAAACAGTTGCCCTAGTTCATAAGCAACATTTTTCTGTATATAAACCCTTATAGTGATTAGTGCTGACATCTACCGGAGTGTATGAAAGATAATTCTTCAAATTGCATTATCTGATGATAATTAATCCGACACATGAAAGAAGAAATGCGGAAACAATTATTTCGAATATTTTAATGGATGGCTGCTGCTCAATTGAGTATGCATGGCAAGGTTGACAGCGAGGAACACCATGAAAAGAGAAGGTGGAGTGGCAAAGCACATGCTAACAGTTTTTCTAATGGTCTAATTGGTAGGTCATTAAATATAATCGAACCTCTTACAGGCAATGCAGAGGTCTCACTTCAAATTTTTCGAGCGGATAAATCTTCATCACCAATGCCAGATACCACTTTGGGAAAAAATTAAATCCTTACAGAAGTTATATATATATATATTTTTTTTTTTGATAAATGCAGATGTTCAACATTTTTTGCTTTCAATTATTTTTCATTGTATGTCTTTGCCACATAAAAAACGGTTAATAAAAATTAATCACCCAAAGGGCAACCAATTATACGATTTTTTTTTATTCGAAACATTTTAAGTCCAATCATTTCAGATACAAACGTTTCAGTGAACTGAACAAATTATTTTTACTACTTTTATTTACAAACTATATGCATAACACAATTACATAATTTAATAATTTCAATTTTTAATAAAAACAAAGGTATAATGTTTACTTATTTTTCTAATAAAGTCGCAGTAACGTAAAAATAAATATTCATTTATTTTTAAAGTATTTGCATTTCAATAATTCGCTATAAGGAGTATAAAAGGTTATCAGGTCACAACCGAATGCTAAGTCGTGCCGAAGTCCTGGTTACCGAGGATGTTGGTATAGTCATCATCATCATCAACTCTCTCTCTCTCTCTCTCTCTCTCTCTCTCTCTCTCTCTCTTACTCTTCCGTTATTTCCAAAGGAGATAACCAAAACGCAGAGTAAGTGGATATTATCCTCGAAAATTGCACCTTTGTACACGGCAGAAAATTGAAAATGGGAGCGTTAGATGTATATTTACCCGTACCAAAAAATCCAGCCAGACAGGAAGTAACCCCTCCCACTTGCTGGGCCTTTCAACCTTAGCTTTCAATAACAGTCAGCAGGTGGACACCAAAACAATTACCGAACGCTCAGCGAGACTTATGTTTCCATTATACTCGTTTCAGAGCAGTTCTGTATCTCTTTGGATCTGTACTGAATACCCTGAGCGTCCAACATGGTTTATTTATGCATTTTTGCACACGCACTCACATCTTAAGGTGAAATAGAAGCAACACCAAATTGAGGACATATTAATTTTAACTTCGCCCGGCATTGTGAAAAACATTCCAGCTTTTAATAATCCAGCCTACAGTATTTATTCGGAATTTTGTTCCTTATTGAGTGCATAAAAAAAAAAAAACTACTGAGTTTCATTTATGGCTAAGCAGATGTTCGTTACAGTATTATTAGATGCTTGTGCTATTATATTACTTTCAAGGAATCAGCAGTTTCTGTTACGGTAAACATATAATAAAAGTTAAAATTTCTTTATTGTGCAATACATACTATTACTGCTATTACTGTCTTGGACACACACATGGCAATTATTTAACCAGAATAATGCTTTATGAAGCAAATATTCTGATTATATTATGTGTAGGAGTAAATTTATACCACCAGTTGCCTTTAGGTATGCTAACAGATGTCTAATGGCAACCAGTCAGCTGTAAACATATCTAAGGACAACCCCTCAGATATGTGTACATGTCTAAGGGAGCCCTCCTCCGTTATTTTACTTTCGTATAAGTCCCAAAAAGAGATTTCATGGCAATGAAATGATGATGGTAAAAACGATAATATTGAAAAATACGGGTGGCCACCGGAATTTGCTGTCTGCATATTGGTAAACCAATTTCTATTAGATGCCAATAAGAACTGGAATAATTGTGAATCAATTAATGTAGAGTACTTCATAAAATATTTCTTCGGTTAATATGCTTCAATTTTAAAACGCTGCCTTAAATTACGATAAAATCTTTCTCGTATAATCTTTTCAGATAGGGATATTAGGTAATAATCAATCATAGCATACTAGGCTCGATCGAAATATAAAACAGTTGGACACGCGTTTCCAGTTTCCATTCTCAATTTTTCGATAATCTTTAATTTTATTAGAACAGAATGAAGATGCTATATATTTCATTATATCAAATTTGTTTATTTATTTAATTCACAGATATTAAAAAGTGACTACTCACTGCATCTAATGTAATTAATACATACAAGCTAAAATTATTATGCATTATTATGAAATCGAATGAAATGAATGCACTATGGTTTTGGTCATTTCTTTTTTTTTTTTTTTTTTGGTAGGATCAAAATCCCGAGTATCTCGGAAAGAAAGAGAGAAGGGGGGAGGAACCATAGGAAACCATCGCCCGAGACTACTAACTCGACCAGTGTACAAAGACCATGAAAGTTTCTCCCGTCCTAGTAGGAAGCACTTTCAACTTCGGCCGGCGATTGGAATCCAAGTAAAACATTATTCACGCACTGTGAGAGCAGCGACACTCTCTACAGAACTGCCAGCGAGAACTCCATGAGAAAATTAAAGCTAACTTTGGATACAAAATTTTGACTTTAAATTCTTTTATGTGTACGGTTCTGTGATGCTTCGTAACAAATTTTTATCGAGTCCTGGGATACGCTGTTCACCAAAAGGTACTGTACTCTTAAGTAGTTCTTTTAATGAAGTTTTTGTGGAAAATAAAGCATTTTAGCGAGAAGTTTCTTAACTCCAAAATAATTTTTAAATTATTCAAAGCATTATTCTAGTCAAACTAATACAGTTATACAAAGAGTTATTTAAAATGATATCCCTCATCCCTCTGGGTTAATTAAGACAACATATTCGGAATTGTACACCGACTTGATTATATTTATCGAATTTGCGGGGAATCTAAATATTTATACATTTCCGCAGACCACTTATGCATGTACATATATACAGGGTGTTCAGTAACATGTTTTTCATTTTCAGGATCGATTCAAGACCTCACAAAGAAAAATAAAAAGGGAAAGGGAAAAAAGTGCATATTTGTATATGTCCAATTCTGAAAGGTTACAGAGCAATGGCTGTTTGAATTTTTTTAAAAAATGGCTTTGGAGTTTCAATAGTAAAGAATAATAAAAAATAAATAAGAATAAGAAAGCATGTGCCTATTATAAACACGCATTTTACTAGGCACATGTTTGTTATTCTTATTATTCCATTCAAAATTCCATAGCCATAATTCCGCTAACCGTTCAGAATCGGATATACGTTTATATTTTAAACTTTTTGCATTATTTTCATATCCTCACTCGATCTCTTTAAAGTATGGCCACCATGTTACTAAATACCCTGTATACATGGTGATTTTGAAAGTTTCATCAAACTTGGAGCTTGTTCTGCTGAGCATAGGATGAAAAATGTTACCATGGGCACAGGTTCGGAAGCGCTTTCCTTCCGACCTATAGTTTGTTTTCTTTTCCTTTTTTTTTTTTCTTTACAGAGCGAATGTAAGTACGCATGTCAATAAGTAACATGATAGGTAAATTTGAATCATTTTGCATATCTAATGTCACTGTATGTGCATGCAAATTTTGGAACATATCCACCAACTCCTGCTGAGGCGCCTGTTCCCAAAGTGAGTCGTCGGTTGTTCTGTTTGCCAGTTGTTCTGAGTAACCTGAACCTGTAAGAGAATTGATATTCCTATTGTTATTTTCAATCTACGTGTTAATTTTTATCTTGATCATGAATAATCGGTACCATAACGTAGAAAAATAGCCGACTATTTTGATACTGATATTACATCCGTTATGGACAAGCGATTTCCTAATAGGGACTATTAGGAAACTTTTCTGCAAAGAGGATATCCAGCCAAAGATAACTTTTGCAGCTATCCATCGGCGTTTCCGGGACACAGGATCCTTTTCGTTTGGTACTGCTGATTGGGAAAGAATCAGAACGGTTCGAATGATTGTTTTAGCAGAACAGGTGGAGAAAATGATTGAGGAACCTGGAACTAGCAAGAGAAACATAACAGCAGCACTGGAGTAACATATTCAACTACTGTATATGGAAAATTCTTCGTGGGCAATAAGTCTACCCATATCACGATTAAGAGTGCAAGCCCTCTCACAAGACGTTGTTGTTGTTATGAGGTTTAACGACGCAAGGGCTACTGAAGCCAAATTGTGTCTGTTCATAGTTTTTAAAAGACATTATTACTATTGAATTGTATATATCTATATAGGCCAAGAGGCTTCAAGTATAGTGACAGCTGTACTTGAAGATATAGAGCTATCATCTATATTTGCTTCATTTACAAGGAAATTGGATAAAATATGAGTTTCGTTCAATCTACAGAATGATTGGAAGGTGCTTTGAGCGGACGAATAAGTAACAAGGAAAGTCTGTCAGTAAATGATGGATTTTAATTTGAACGTGACAGGATGCACACTGGGGAGAATTTTCTACCAATAGTAAAAAGAGATGTGTAAGTTAATTATACCCAATTCTCAGTTCTGCCACCACTTCTTTTCGTCTGTTTGGTCTGAATCCGGAGAGCCATTTGGATCTTGTTTTATCTAGTAAAGTTTGTTGTTAGTATTACTTTTCCAGATTTGGTACCAGTTATTGAAATATGCCTTGCTAAATACAGGCTTATAATCTGTATAAGGAACCTGAAGGTGTGAGAATGCAGGACGAGGTTGTTTAGCAGCAAGATCAGTACTCTCATTTTCTGGAATTCCAGAATGTCCGAGGATTAAGCAAAGTGTTACTGAGTGATTGGACTTACTGCAGTAGTGAATGTTTTTGCAGTGTAGGATAACAGAAAGAGAAACTCTCCCTTATGGCAGAGATTGCACTAAGAGAGTTAGTGTGTAGATTAGGACAGGTGAAATGAAAAGTTCAACAATCTGGTGAAATGAAAAGTTCAACAATCTGGTGAAATGAAAAGTTCAACAATCTGGTGAAATGAAAAGTTTATAGCATATAATAGTTCAGCAGTGAGGATGCTGCATGCAACTGGTAATGATAAGCTGTATTTATCCAGATGTATGCTTAATTTGATGAAGATTTCAAGGATATTGGCCGGAAACGTATCTCTCAGAGAATTCAGATTTGTAACAGTTAGCCAAAGCGGGAGGTAAGAGTCAAGATGATCTCTTCTCGCCTTCTTTGATCCACAGATTAAAGCTGATACAGTGGGAGCATCTTGGAGGATCGATCTAGATATAGTAAGAGAACTGCCCACCACTCTGTTCATCCATCTTAGTGTCCAATATTGTAATCCAAGGTATCTGTTTAGGTAGAAGCTTGGAGAAGAGGATTAAATTTCGGACGCATAAAGCGGTATAGGAGTAAGACGTTTCAGGATATACCGGCAAATCAGCGACGGATTACGAAATCCTATGAGCTCCTGTCGTACGGCCCGCAATGCCACGTAAGTCTTCTGTCTCATATTGTCATTCTACAGTTCTGATGGATCACTTACATTTTTCCCCCAAGGCGTGTTCTATCTGCATCGTAACAGACCATCCTTCTGACACTATAATACTTAGACCATTGTCTAAGTACATTGTCATATTCCACAGACCATTGAATTTTCACGTCTCTAGTTCCCAATTCTTCAGGTAATTTCAATACACTCATTTCCTGGTCCATGATAGGCAACAGGTCCCACTCTCTAAATTGAATATCAATTCCATATACATAAAATAAAATAAATAAATTTTCTGTTTATACTCCGGGACGACCAAACGGTCAGAGGAGTTCACAAGATAGACAGAATACAAGAAACAGCACCGTATTCAGTAGTCACGGGCTTGAACCCCGGTCACTCAAGGCACGTGTACTTATGCACCCGCGCGCCTGACCACTAGGCTACGGCGGCCTTTTTGTCTTGAAAAATAATTAGGTTTAAAAAATAAGTTGGTCGAAACTTACTGATATATAATCTTCACTTCATGGTTTATGCATTATTTCCTATTCTTAATAAAAGTAATGGTTAATATTGAGTTATTGTTGAATAGTGAATCTTCAGGCTCGATGTGATGCAATCAGAAAGATGGGAAAATGCAGCTCAGCACATAATGACTGCCTCTTGCTATTTTTAATGCTGAGCTGCATTTTCCCATCTTTCTGATTGCATCACATCGAGCCTGAAGATTCACTATTCAACAATAACTCAATATTAACCATTACTTTTATTAAGAATAGGAAATAATGCATAAACCATGAAGTGAAGATTATATATCAGTAAGTTTCGACCAACTTATTTTTTAAACCTAATTATTTTTCAAGACAAATAATAATAATAATATTGTAATATTGGGCACTATTAATATTTCTAATTGTCTTCTCTAATGAAAATGGAAAGTTGCATGTAATGAACCTATGTCAATAGGCATTTATTTGGAATGCTACATTTACATTACAGTGGATAAGAAGATGATCTGCAGTACATACAGTATATTTAGTGTATAAATAAATTAATTATTAATTACTTATCATTTGACGTGAGCTACAGTCAGCTGCCTGTATTGCAAAACTGTCTTCATAAAAAATTCTTGCAACCCATGAGTGACAATCTCATATTTTAATTCTACATTGAAAAATGTGTTTTTAATTCTTAACCTTGTGAAAGCATATCAGATCGCTATTAAATCGCTGTTTAATACTAACACTAATCACAAAATGTTTTCACTTTTCAAGTGAAAATGTCTCTTGCGATTTAATAGGGTTACGAATTAAAAATAAAGAATGTATTTCTAAGCAATCATTCAGCACTGAAAGATTTATCTTTGTCTTATGTAAAAGGAAACCAGATAAACATAGGATACAAAATACGCTCTTCTCGCATCCCAGCTAAGAGGGTAAACTATTCTATTTATGTTCTTTTTTCAATTACACCCTGTGCTTGATCACCCAATGTTCCGCCCTTGATACAGTTCTGAGTACAGATAATCACTAAGAGTGTACTACCGTACATGTGCGCCTCTTATAGACTATCTTTGTCTTATAGGCTATTCAACTTTCAGACACTTTTAATTTTGAGGGATAAGTCTTTACTTCTGAAGAAAACCACAAATCGTATAGTGGAAATTGTGGTTTTGTTTGATTTATTTCTTCTCAGCTATTCTAAGTGGACATGACCTTCGCTAGGTGACAAACAGGACAGAAGGATCACAATATAGAAAGGCTAGTTGCGGATTTATAGTTGAGAGATCACGCAAGAAGTGGGCCAAGGGCAAATCCTATCATAATAAAATATTGTTTCCTGCCAAAAAAGAAAAGCAAACAGATCTGTGAAAGAGATCGCTAATAACGTCTTTTCAAAGGCATAATTTTCCTCAGAACAGAGGAGAACAGCTTTTTATCCACTTAATGAGATGCTGAAGACTTTGATTTAGTTATTAAATATAAACCGGAGTAGGTACCGTTAATTACAACGTATGAGATTTAACACAAATAAGACAGATAATTCTAAGAAATTTCTATATAAAAACATAATAAGCCCAAAGTATAGCTAAAAAAAGGTACTGAAATACAAAAAAAAAAAAGATCCTTTCATGGCCATAGGCAACAAAACAACTTTTTTTTCGTATTACCATAAAGTATCTTTAGCTACAATAAAGTAGCACCATTGTAGTGCATATAGAGCGCGATCGCTCGCGGGTTTCCTGAGCTGCAAGAATCACAGCCTTCTTCTTTCTGACTTAGTAGAAATTCTACTGAAAATTTTATAAATAATAAATTGCTTAGTATCAGGCCTCTGCAATAAGCATTCAAATCCTAGCTCAATGATAGATCTTCCTTCGTCGATTTATTCAATAAAGACAAGTAAACATTAGATTCTATAATATTCGGCATATAGATATAAATCGCTACCAGTAAAGAGCAGTTCGGAGCTCATACACGTGAACCAGGAAGAAGAGCTGTTACGGTCATGATCAAAATGTTCCATAATTATATTCTGGACTGCATTGATCCAGCACTTTTTTGCGATTCCCTTCAGCACATCCTGGGATTGTTTTCTGGATCTCAAAAACGTCGTGAAATATCCTCCCTTTCAACGCAAATTGTACTTCCGAGAACAAGAATAAATCATAATATAATTTCGGAAATTATATTAATTTGGGGAAGCTAATAAAAATTATATTTTTATTAGCTTCCCCAAACATTTAGAAAATGTAATTTAAAAGAAAGATCCGGCCCATCTCTCTGTTCCTCCCGGATAAGCAACTGGACTCAAAGAAACACGAAATTCAAGTCAACAACATTCAATCATTAGTGATTTTCTTATAACATCGTTAAATAAGACATGAAAATGGACGGGTTTGCAGTAAATATGCCTTTGTCGGCATGAACGGAATCAGCATAAACAATTAACAAAGTCTTAATTAGATCGTGAATATAAACGAAGCCCAGCAGAATATTCATAAATCAGAACTAGGTTATATTCACGTCTACTACCTTTTCCATTTGACAATCACAGTGATGTTTATTGCTATGGGCGTGGTTACCGTGTTTTCCTTATAAAAGTACGAGGTAATTAATTTGCATGCCGGGTGGTAAGGTAATTCTTTGTAGTGACATAAATTGGGAAGTAACGTTTTCCTGCCTAGGGATCTAAACAATATCCAGTTTTCTTTCTTTCTTTCTTTCTTACTTTTTTTTCTCTGATAGATGAACCTTGAAATTGCTAATAAAGTCTCCAGTGGCTAACTAATGAGCCTGCAAAGGAAGATAGGTGAAGAAGGATAATAAATATATGTAGTGGCTAATGAGGGCTTACAGCACAGTTGATATTAAGTCTAATAAACTGAATAAGATTATCTGAGATATGTTAGACAGCTTCGGGTTCGGTTCAACAACAAGTATATCACTTAAAATGCGAAAAAATTGAAATGGGAAATAGTGTCAGAAAAATGAGATTCCATTGCTTTTAACGACAGTGCTCTTTCTCAACTGATGGTTAGATAGAGAGAGAGAGAGAGATGGATTAGCTCTTAACGTAAGCGCGGAGGAAAGTTAAGGGGCCGGTTATATTTTGGACTGCATTGCCTGTATTGTGGGAGGAAAAGCCTGAAGTTCCAGGAAAGAGAGAGAAAAAAAAAAACCTTACACCTCAACCCGAGAGAGGAGGTTGAAGTGTGAGGCTTGATTCCCAAAGTTCAATTCCTGTCTCACGTCAGCATATACCTCCTTTCTGCAACGCAACTGAACCTCGGATCGTTGCCACACAGATGACAATTGACGAAGCCACTACTACACTGTCACGAAGGCAAAGAGATGGATACAGCTATGCACTAGTCTTCAATCTAAAATAGTTAATCAGAATGCAGACCCCACGTAGCTGATTCAAGAAAAAAAGATAGATAGATAAAAGGTAACAAAACAATAAAATTACTGTATACAAAGTTAAAAGCGAGATTTTGGAAAGGTGCGCCTTGTTGTGGTTGTTCGCTCTGTCATACTAGCAAAAAAATAAATAAACAAAATGAAATATAATAACGTAATTACATTTATTTTAATATCTATTTGCGCAATGCAATTCAAGAATCGAAGGCAACGATAACAATTGCCAAGACAGCTTACCGCAATATTTATAGTTTGACTTTAAATAAAGCTGGTTGTGAGGAGGATATCACTTTTTCATCTAACCTATTTAAGTTCCTCGATTATGTTTTATGCTTTGTTTGTAAAAGATAAACTACCCAGTCAGAAATCGTACATGCTTTAATAAAGTATTTCTCGAGATATCTAAAGACTAGTCGACATTTTTTTAAACAATCGTTCGAAGTCCTCATTTGTTTTCAGAATTTTACTGATGTTGAAACGAGGTGAAACATCTAATATTTGCCCCACGTCGCTCAAGGGCTAAGGTTAGTAGCATCACCAGGTAATATATAACGTAATAGTACATGCACTCTTCTGCATATTATTCATGAGGAAAGGTGAGATAACACTGAAAATACACAAAGAGAGATATTATCCCTCTCCCCTCACACACACATATACACATTCCTGATGGCATGTCCGATTCTTACTTCCCTTTGCCCCGCTCAAACCACGCATTCTAACTACAGATATCGTCTGAGCTTTTGTGTTCAAGAGGAGCAGAACTAATTGAGGTCAAAGTTTCGTCCAACTTCACCTGGGATATTTTTAGATGCAAATATTTTCTCAGATGTCAGTAATATTTCATGTTATTTATAAGGAAACTCATTTCTGTCAATTATGATCGGTCACGATTGAAAAATGTAGCAGGAAGTCGCGTGTCTGTTATAGAACAAACACGCTCTGCCCCCTTTTTGCTGCGCTTTAAACTTGATATCTTGATTTTTACAGTTCAAGTTAAATTTTCTTTAAAAAAAATAGCTGTTAAAAATTTATTACTCTATAAGATAAGATAATTATAAATGTGAGTAGTCTGACCTGACACAGTGTTAAGTTACGTAAACGCAAGAAAAATATTTGCTTCGATATTAAGATTATCAGTTTACGGTCCAGCTCAAAACTAAGTTTGGTCGCAACATAAAAACATAAAGCAACATATTCCTTAAAGTACTATTGATAATATTATATAACAACATATCACATTTTAGAAAGATTCAGGCACTTCCCAAAGGGCAATTTACATATTAAATTAATTCAACCATTGATAATATGTTTGCGACATAGCCGAGTTGCAGTGCATTTGGTGTGCCTTGTTTGTGCTACTACAGACCGAACCTGTCAATCCAATTTCGGATTAAATTGCTGTTCAGTAACTTGCAGTAATTCGATTCTTGTGGTATGAGGGAATATAACAGTCCAAGATTCACAGAAGAATATTTAGCTCAGCATGGGGGAACTATTACGCAATAAAGACGGAAAATTCTTTTTTGTTTGTTTGTGTTTATGCTGGACGGCAAAGGTTCCGAAATGAGAGAACAACATTGGCAACAGCGCTTTTTGTGGGCAAAGTGATCTTGACGTTGTTTTAATCATTTAAACTTCAAACATCAACCGGACCTTCACCTAGGGTTATTCTCGGAAGGCTGGAAAATATAAATTCGAATTACTCCTTCATCCACCGTCCTTTTCGGATATTACTCCAAATAACTATCACTCACCATTAAGAACTGCCGCAAAAAAATAAAAAATAAAATAAATACTGATATTAGCAGCTAGCAGTTCTCAAGCGTGCACTCATAACCGTAAGTATATTATGATTATGGAATTGCGTGCTCACAGGATAAAACCCTATACTCATTGCCTGAGATCGGCTAACTACATCCTCGAATGAATAAAACGGGAATAAAATGAAAAGGGGTGAAGGGCACGGAGGACACTTCACGTGCAATGAATACGTTCTTCGCGAACGATGTCAGGAAGATGGTAATCAATATAATAAATGTTTAGGGAAAGAAGGTGATTGCAACCGAAAACAATAATACAGTTGAATCTCCCGAATCCGGAAACCTGGGTACCTGATTTCATGGTTTCAGGTGGTCATATTATAGTAAACAAAATGCTGAAAAAATATTTTATTTCTATACAGCAGTTTACCGCACGTTGTACAATATAACTGCAGTCTCAAAGACTGATGCTAATTATTTACGCTTCGCACCGCGATAAAATTATTTATTATTCAGTAATACATTAAAATACCTTTACGGCAACCATGATGTTTGCAGTAGATCAAACCCTGGTTAACGCAATTATAATTCCCCAAAGAAACCTACGACGCATAAGAATATGCTCAGGTTCAGTGCTTTTTTAATGGTTAAAATTACCCAAACCTCCTCCCTGTTGGTCATCTAACTCTTTTATTGAATAATCCATTCCTAAGATCAATATATCTCTAACGTTGTTTCCGCTGGGCTTTTTAACATTTCCAATAAATAATGCTTCCCTTATTTTCTTTTTAGTAAAATCCAGCCCCCACCTCCCCAAATATTTTGAAGTTACTTTCATCATGCGCGAATTCGCACTCAACTGCTTGTTCCACCAATTCTGATTTTTTTTTTTTTTTTTGTATTGCCTTTCGAAAGGGACTTTATACACTGTCCAGTCAAAACATTATAACCACCTACCGAACATTCGTAGGCGCCTCCGTAGCCAGGTGGGAAGGAGCAGCAGTGCGTAGC
The DNA here is from genome assembly GCF_048544385.1 of Mastigoproctus giganteus. NCBI lineage: Eukaryota > Metazoa > Arthropoda > Arachnida > Uropygi > Thelyphonidae > Mastigoproctus > Mastigoproctus giganteus. The sequence goes on along the minus strand of NC_143576.1, from coordinate 208,505,098 downwards.
ACACGCTTCTTGATTAGACCGGGGTTCGAACCCGTCACCACCAAATACGGAGGATGCGGAAAGATCAGGGAATGACGACCGCATATCCCGGAGCAATATGGCCTTAGTTGCTAATGCTCTTAAAAAAACCAAATAACGAATAATAATAACGAACATTCGTATGGCATCCTCTTTCCGCTAGTACCATCGCCGCACGACGAAGAATCTATAAGGCATCTGAACATTATAGGACTCTCCGTTATATAAGCCTCTTAAAATGGTACAACATACATCCTTATAGGCTTCTGAACCTTTTGAAGGTTCAGTGCCATGAACCTTCTGAACCTTTTGAACCTTCAAAAGGTTCATGGCAGAGCATACCATCTGAACCTCAGGAGGTATGCTCTGCCATGTTGCAAAGATTTCGTCCCACAGATCTGCAATAGTCCATGATAATCCAAACTATTATACTCTGCTATAGTCAGATTCCTTAATTCCAAATTTTCGAATAGCAGTATTACATTTGCTAAAATTTTTAATACTGGCTACTGTCTTTCATTTTCTTGTAAGAATTCAAAAAAAATCAAAAACACTTTAAGTTTTTCCTTTCGTTATATGCGTTATATAAAGCAGCTGAGTATGATTTATTTGATGCATAGGTTGCCTTCAGGCTGTGGAACTGATGTAACTGTGGAACAGATGAGAAAAAGGCACTTGATTTTGTTATCTTCGCTTGATAAAATTCTTCGGAAGGATGCGCAAGGGGATTATCTAACAATAAAAATATCTTAATGTTTTCATTTGAATTTAATTTTTCGTTTTGAATGAATTTATTTCTTTTACAAAGTGACTATGTAACCATTCTTAAAGAATTGTACAAGGATTTAAATAAAAATAAAAAAATAAAAAAACTAAAAACACTACGTACGTACAATCATAATGCTAATTCCTGGGTACGGATTTAAACTCTTGCTTACGGATTTAAATTCTTATTTAGAAAAAAATATATGCTCTGCATAAAATACAAATATATAAAAGAAGCAGTCTGAATTATAAAAGGTCCGAATTAATGAGGTTCTACTATACTTTATTTAATTTGAATTAGGTTTTTAATGTTAAAAATTGTACAGAACACTGGAGCCTTGCATAAACTATCTTTATCATGTAAATCCCGGTTAAATCATTAACCCGCCGTCAAATCATTTTAAGGTATGATTTGACGGCGATAGATGTGAGCGGAACCTTGGGGTATCTGGGTGCCAAGACTGAAATTCCGAAGATCCTGCTACACTGGATCAGGAACTATCAGACAGAGGAAGCAAAAATAAACTCTGCAGTTTGTCTCGTCTTCTGTACTAGAAAAGTTTCAGGGGCGAGTTATTACTCCTTATCTGGTTATGTTTTAGAAGAGGATTGGGGAAGATGAGATACTTTTGATTAAAGAGGATTGAGTGCAACTAGAACTTCAAGTTTAATCGACGTCCTGCTCTGTTCAGTTAAGTTGCATTAAGTTACAAAGAGTGAGAAAGTTCGTGTCCATGATTTCATTTCAAGTGACCTAGACAATGATTGTGGTTGTTTTGCGAAGCACTCGATTCATGTCAGAATCAGTATTCGATTTCTAAAAATTTATCATTTGGAAAGTATATATATATAATCTTTATTGTATTGTAAACCGGTTTAGTTATATATTTATCGCTCATGGTTACTGGCCACAAACTTACAGTGAGGAGCGACACTCCTATTTTATATCTCCCATCATGATATGGGGATGTGAATTACTGGACATAATTCACATCTTATTTGAATATAATATTGCTGGTATTTATGCTTTGCATTAGTCAAATATTCGATTAACAAAAAGTCATATATCCAGTATATATATAGTATGTTGTTATTTTCTTTACTTCCAGTCCTTCACATATCTGTTGTGATCACTATCAAAATCCTGAGCTTGTATCAACAACTGATATGGGAGAAATCTTTTTTTTTTATACGGGTGCTGCCCTGAGTGCTCGAATGGAGATCCACCAGTAATAAGTTTTCCGGACGGATGGAATGTCTATGATGCCTACAGTAAACTTGATTGTAGTATTCCATCTGGTTTTGCGAATTCTGTTTTCGAGTGGAACAAAATTGAAGTCTTCCATAAGCTTCACGAGGTATGTATTTCTTTAGGGCATCTGTGTTTGTATAATAGCCAATGTATGATAGATTTTGTACACTGCTCGACAAAATTAACAGAACACATAAAAAACGTGGTGTAACTCGTGAAGCTTGCGATGAAGCAGAAAAAATTGGTATGGTGGTGTATCATAGAATAACGATGAAGTGAGGAGACAGCAAGAAATTTGGGTACATTATAGGAGTTGTATAAGAATTATCAAAAAAGGTCACATTACAGAAGTCGATACAAGATGTTCGAAAATATGGGCACATGGCATCAGTATGGCGTATGATCCTCTCCAACGGCTAAACAGGCCCGACACCTATGAACCATTCTCAATATAAGGATATCTATATGATTCTGTAGCAACAAATCCCAATCTTCCACCAGCGCAGACCTTACCTCACCAAGTGACAGAGGCGTAGGCTGTCGGCGTGCAATGCGACGCCAAAGGGCGCTCCACATATGTTTAAGTGTGATGATTGTGCTGGCCACAGCAGTCGTTGGATTTCTGCAGTTTCAAGATATTCCTCCACCATTTGAGCTCTAAAATGATTTCTCATCCCGCATAAGCCCTATCTCGGTGTGGCATAAAACTCTGTTAACTTCCTAGCCATTAACAGAAAGGTTTGTGCTTTTTTTATTATTTTTAGTTACTGTTAGCTGTGCAGTTTTCTGAAAATTAGGCTCCAGTCCAATGGAGTCGAAGTATTTTTCAAACTGTGATTTGGCGGATTGCAGTACTTTGAGGGTTTAGGTCAAAAAAATGCATATGAAATTCGAGTAGGAATTACTTAAGAAATTCGAAACAAATTTCTTCGGCGTAAGAAACTCAAGAATGAAACCTGGCATCTGATAATTAAGCCTTTTTTCCACTCCGCAAGCGCCTTCCTAGGACTCTTTATGTTTATTTGCGGTATCTCTTGTAGTGTTGCGTGCACACTTTTAAACCTGTTCCTGTTGTGCATACATGTTCAGTAGACGAACAATAAGAAAAAACAACAAAACAAACTATTCCACTGACGAATTTAAAAAAGTTAGCTATGGGTAAAGCATCTGGGGGTATTACGACTTGATAGCAACTATACGCATAATTATTAACGATTCCGGCCGCAGAGGGCGCTTCTTTATAAGTCATGCCAGCTATAAGGAAATGATATGTCACGTAAGTAAGATAAGATTCCTGGCTTTATTATCCCTCCTCCACCAGCGTAACCTGTATGAAAGCGTACATGCACCTTAAATATAAGTCTCAGCATGACCCCGACTGCCACCAATTGAACATGACAAGATCTCTACCTGAAATTGCCAGGAAAACAGCGTATACATCACATCGCTTACAGAAATTAATGGGGAGGAGGTAATGCAGTCTGCATAATACCTCATTGTGGTATTTTTATAGTCAGCTGCTTGCAAGTTTTGCATGGTGTTCCATGAACAAGACTGACATTTCTGGAGTTAGCATAAAAAAACTACTTTTGTAGTGCAGTATGTTTCTGTGTTGTAATTCTCCTTCGAGGGTATCAACAAGAAGTGACGTCTGTGGAAATGAAATCGATCTGTTCTTCGTTTCCTTTCGTTTTGTCCCCTGAAGGAATGGGTTGTGTTTCTGCGCCTTCTTCCATGTGTAAAAGATCACGCGTTCGTTTGTATCAATACAGATTTTTGAACAGATCTTTTCCTCCTCAATGGAACTGAATATAGAGCGGCTGGCAAGCACAATGACTGACGCTCATCTACAAGACGTGCATTTTCGATGGTGGAATTAGCAATTTCCAAAGTGATCCAATCAACGAAACAATCCCATATTTCTCATCGGTATTGCTACATTAAATCGGGCTATTGAGAGAGCTTTGTGACGCTCCTCCATTTTCATCAATGGTAAGGTTTATATTAAAGCAGCTCCTCTTTCCTCTTAAGAATATTTCTTTTCATGCGACCCGGAACCTGAAACGTTTGAGTACTTTAAGCTAAGTGCTTCAAAATTATAAGCAAACCGGGTAGACGTTGCAATAATTAAAATAGTTGTAGTTATGACTATGTAGTAAATGATATTAACACCCAAGAAGGCTAAAAGTCTACCTTCGGTTTTATAGACGTGCAAAACATAAAGCAGACAATCATTTCCCTAGTTTTAGTCACAAACTGAATAAAATCCTTACGATAAAAGAACGAAAAGGAACGAATAATTCTTTAGAATGCAAAATGATCGAATATCCGAACTGACTGAGGAGGTTAGATAATTATTTGTTTGGATAATCAATCTTCTCGCATAAAAATAAGGAATATTTTAAAACTGGACATTCATTTTTAATAGAGACATTGTTGTTTCCACTATTTAATATTTCGTCTTCAAACTGTTACTATTACTACTTTTCTTCAATTTTTCAATTTCATCAGTGATTAATCTTCACCTTTCGAAAACGTGGACATTTTTACACCACAATGGACAACGAAGAAACGGGATGTAGTTCACTCGACTCCAGTTATGAACAGAAAATTACTGTACACGAAGATCTCACTTAACATCACCTTAAAATATATAGTATCTTTAAAGACCGAAAAGAACTGAATGATTATATAGAGTGACTGTTTGTGTTCACGTATGTAAATACAGTCAGATTCACAGAGAAGCAAAATTTCCGTGCACTTGCATACATAATTTTCACACGTACATAATTTCGGATATCAGCAAACACTTTGCAGTGTCATATACAAATTACAGTAACTTATAACTTATTGTGTTCAAAAAGAAAAGTTAACCATATAGTCTTAAAATACACTGCTCGACAGAATTAACAGAACACAGAAAATGTGTGTAACTCGTGCAGCTTGCGATGAAGCGGGACAAAATTCGGTATAGTGGTGTACCATAAAATAGTGATGAAATGAGGAGACAGCGAGAAACTTCGGACAGGTATAAGGGTCATTTATAGAGGTTGTATAAGAATTACCAAAAAAAGGTCACATTACAGAAGTCGATACAATATGCTATAAAATATGGTCACATGACATCGGTACCGGCGTATGATCCCTTCCATCGGCTAAACAAGCCTGGCAGAGGTGAACCACACTCGATGTAAGGGTGGCTATGAGATTCTGTGACAACAAATCCCATTCTTCCACCAGTGCAGACCTTAGCTGACCAAGTCACCGAGGAGTTGGCTGTCGGCGTGTAATACGACACCCAAGGACATACCACACATGTTCAGTCGGATTTAAGCCTGGTGATCGTTGAACATCTTCAGTTTCAAGATATTCCTCCACTACTTGAGCTCCATGTGTAGTGGCGTTGTCGTCATGAAAAGAAAATCTGGGCCAATCGCACCCTTAAAAAGACGCACATCCCTGGGTTGGAGGATCTGTTCCGGTATCTCTGCGCAGTTACGGAACCTTATCAAAAACATGATTATTATTCCGCCCAACACGAGAACACCGCCTCCGCCGTAAATGTCCCTTTCTCTGATGTTGGAGGGATGGTACCGCATTCCTCGTTGTTTCCATATGAAATAACTTCTAGAATCTGTTTGTAGGCTAAAATGGAACACATCAGAGAATAGAACTGTACCCCATTTGTTAGGGTTCCAAGTCACATGTTCATGGCACCAGTTTCGACGAGCTCTGCGTTGGTTTGGAGTTAATGGGATTTCATTTTTCTCATTAATATATTTTTATTTTTTTTTCCCATTTAAAATTTTTTCATATATACAAATATACATACATACAAACACTTTTCTTATACATTCATCCGGTTCTGCATGGGAACTCCTGATTATAGATCATCTCATACAAATCCTTAAATAGTAATAAAACAGTCAAAGACTCTAAAGAAAAACATGTATGCGTGTATACATGTAACTGTTCAGTGTAGCGGCGGCACCTGAAACAGAGTTCAACTCTGCCAGTTATCATCGTGTTGTTTACAGAATGCTGTAGTTTTGTCAAATGTAAATCACATGTGGTTCCGGGCAGCATCAAAGCGGTATCCATCTTCGACACAAGGAGGTGGGCCTGTATTAACTTAATTGCCCCAAAAGGGGCAGATCCGGCATCGAAGGCAATGATAAATCGGTAGGTGCCAGCAGATTTCTCTAGATGCCCAAACTAGAGAAAAAAAGAAAAAAGTCATTGAAGGCTTCGTGAATTTCAGTACTATTAAGGATAATCCTGAAAGACAAGCAGAATGCGAGAAGAAATCATCCATTCATAATGATGCGTCGTTGTAACTCGCCGTGAAAGATGTTAGTAACTGCCTTCTCTGTTGAAAACGTCAACAGAAAACTTGAAAATTGGAGACAGTTTCAATCAAAACTCTTACATTGTCAGGCGAGAACTGCGGAACTTTTTCCAATAGGGAATTTCTAAAGTCACAATAATAAGGGTAGTGGAAGACAACGTGCACCCAGTCTTCTCGCTGCTAACAAAGGCAAGTGTCATTATTTTCTAACCCGACTGAACAAGTTTCGATTTGATGGAACCGTGTCCAGTGATGGGAAAAGACGTGTAGATATTTGGAGAGAACCAAGATGAAATTTGCCGATCAGAAGCAAACAGTACATTATCGATAAACTTTTATGTGATTCTACCTTTGACTGACGTGGTCCAACGATCTTGCCAGATGTTTATAAGTTCCAACCAGATATGACGCTTTTCCTGCTTTATATCATTTAAAAAGTTTACAGTAATACCAGAAAATTCTATTAATGGGATACAAACTATTGGCTTCCTAGCCTAGAGTCCACTTGAATTGAGCCTTCTTAGCACAGTCCGGTTGGAAATGTTTTCACCTGTGCCGCAGCAGCATCAAAAGACAGCTGATGACAAGATATCGTGGAGTTCCGTCTTGCTGTTAGAGTCAGATAGCGGTCTGGTTGACGTAGCCCGAGGGCGAACTTGCCCAGCTCGTCTTGTAATTGTTCTTGTCTCCTGAAACTGCTTCCATAGTGCCGAGAAGACATTTCGTGACACTGCTCGGCTTCTTAAGTCGTCTTAACCGTCTGCCATCTCAAAGAATCATCTAAATGACGATGACTTGCCATCCTGAGTACTACGCATTGCTGCTCCTGCCCACGGAGGCGCCTCCTGAGTACTAGAGATGTGGCTATCCCACTGAGCAAGCAAAAAAAAAAAAAAAAAAACGGGAATGAAGTGATGTGGTCGCAATTAGTGTTTTTATAGGTATAAATAATTTGGACAATGTGCGGCTCTGTAAGGTAGTAGATCGATTTCCATTGATACTCGGAATTTGCATGTCATGATGCCTATCATATCAAATATTCGACTTCGGCAACACTCTTCACAATAAAATATTCATGAAAAACATTTTGGTCTGTTAATTTTGTCCAGCAGTGTAGAACAAATACTTCATATTTGGTTTTTATTACTTGAGAAACAAGGTGACAATATGCTAAACGAAAGCGGCCTCAATCTTGTTATTTGATATAAGCTACATTTTCTTTATTCTTGAATTATTTATTTATTTTCAATTTGAGATGCAAAATCTCTACCCAGGAAAACAAAATACTAGTATGCTCATTATATTAATTAAAATGTACGTTGTTATATGAACAAGTACAAAGACATGAATTTTGAAATGAAATGAAAACAACAATCTTTTAACATTTTGCATGTTTGTTGAATCGATGACAACACGAGGAAGATGAATTCCATACAAGATTAAATTACACAAATTATCCAGTTCAACTAGGACTCAAAGTTCTTTCTACAAGTCAAGAAGTGTCTTTACTAAACTCGATTAGGATATAAAATGGCCAAAGGGTTCTCGCTGTGGTTAGCAACGCCAGATTTTTTCTCCGCTTTACGAATAGCTTGTACTGTCTTAAATATGTTGTCGCAATGACGGTGTCCAGAAATGATTAAATTAAAGAATACTTCATTTTTAAATATTTTGATTAGTATAAAGTAAACTGATAAAAATATAGCATATGTGGGTATCACTATTGCCAATTACTTGACTATTTCTTATAATTATTTTCTGATAACTATATTTCATATCATTTTCTGATATTTTCGATTTCGGATAATAGACGTTCATACGTGCATAATTTCCAAGCGTTAGTGATCTTTCGGTCACTAACGTTGCAATATAATTTAATGAAAACGAATTTTAATAAGTTATGGTCTTTTATTGAATTAGCCATTTGGTTTTGATAAAGTGCGATTTCTCCGATGATTTTCTCACATTTAATGAAATTATTCAACGACACAAATCGTCTAGAACCGAAGTTATGAACGATGTAACGTTTTATGGTCACGCCCACTACTTATTTTACGGAATCAACGTTAGTGACTGAGTTATCGCATAGCGTTATTTAGGAAGTGACGTCATTTTAGTCTCGCATTTTCGTTACCAATCGATTTTCTGAAAAATGTAATAGGTGCAGCCAAAGACGTTTTCACATCAAAAGTCCACTTCCTTGCACCATTTAGATGCTAATATTAATACTAAACGAATTCTTAAAACTACGTACTGTATGTATTTAAGCAAACTATTGGACATGCGCGGATATTTTCATAATTAACGCCTGTTCAAAAAAAAAAAAAAAAAATCTTATCATATGATCAAACACTTTCGCAGGATAGCCTATATCTTGCCATATTAACTTTTTTCCCACTTATTATTAATATGTACTGCTTCCATTTTTTTTATTCATGAAATTTAAACAGTTTTGATTTTCGTCAAAGATGTTCTAACCATCCTTGGGATTCTTATTGAAAGCAAGCTATTATTTTTGCGCGATCTATTATTAGTCCTTAATGCATACATCGTGCATTAAGCTAAATAATGCATACAACTTATGCTACCCTCGTGGGTAGCAGAGTGAGTAGAATTACTATCCTACCATGTGGAAAAGACCTGAGTTCGAGTCCTGTCGATGACAGGAAGAAATTTTTTGGGCCATTTTCCACAATATGGCTGAGTTAGTCGGTGTCAAAAGAGGAGAGCATGGTTTTTTCTCCCAGAAACTCAGGTTTTTCGTCCAGCAAACAAAAAAAATTACAGACAGCATACACGGAGCAATATGGCCTTAGTCACCGATACTTCTAAAAAAAACCTACTACTACTACTGCATACATTATATATATAGCACATATTAAATTATTCTGTATGTAAATATAACTATATTTTAATATAAATTCTTAAAAATTAAGAATGAGAACGATTTCCGAGTAATGCGTTTTCGCTTTACACGATGGTTTACATGACACTCGTTTCCATTTATCTCTTTGCTGATCTATACTCATGTGAGTAAAATTTCAGTTCCGAATTCAGCATCACAGAGCCCTGGCGATTTTTAGACCAGCAGAAAAAATACTGTCTGGGCGTTGCTTGTCCCCGGACAGAACATAGGGAAAACGCTTACAGTTTCCACAGTTTCTTAATCATCTACCAATCAGCATACCAGATGGGCAAACTCATAATAATAAATAGCTTTTATTTCTGAATAGCAATTGAATAGAATTTCTAGGTTTCTCCCCTCTCAAAACTAGGATTTATTTCACTAATGTTCGCTTTTTTTTTTTTTTTTTTTAACTTTAAAACTAGAAACTAAGAGCTGCACTGCTTTCCTAGTTTTGAGTTGATTCTGGAAAGTATCAATAAGAAACAATATACGTTTTCTGGGACCTGAACCCGGTGATTCTGCACTTATCATTCTTCGATTCCTTATAATTAAATATAAATTCGTATCCTGCTACTATCAACTCAAATATAACTGGTGATATATACTGTATATATAGTTTTGGTGAAAGAAATATTATTTTTCACAAAATTAAGTAACTTTTTAATGGGAGTTATTTTTAGATGTCTTTCCACAAAAGCTGCAATATAAAACATGAAGACAGGACAACAAAACAATTTTCCATCAAACTACAGAAAAGAGTATGTATTATACATAACAATTGTCTATTCACCTCAGGAGAGCATCAACTTTAATGCTATGCTCTGCAGGCTACGTTAAATTATCAATAATTTTAGTGAGGTTTTAATAATAACCCTCAGTGCAAACAAACATTAATGAAAAATAGATGAAACAAAGCTATCTTGTTAATGAACATGAATAATTACATATTTCAGTTTATTCACTGCGCTCATCGTTTTGTCTGTATACGTATATTATTTCCTCACCAAATAATAATAGAAATGAAACCAATATCTTCCTAATTTCTGATCCTTAAAAGGAATTCCAGCAGTATTCCTGGAAAATTTTAGCTCACTAAGGATATGTTTCAAATATCATATCTTCATTTGTTGTTGCAATTATTGTGAAACTATAGCTCATTTTAGTGAAGATTAATTATTTAGTTTTGGATTCTGTTTTAATGGAATTTTTAAGAGAACACATGTTCAGGTTTTGTTTTATAATAACATAAAAAAGGAAGTGATGAGTTTTCTCATAAAAGCGCAATCGTCTCGAGAGGGATAAAAAAAAAAAAAAAACTAAAAAAAAACTAATTTTGTTCGAAATATCTACGGATTTCATCGGTAGTGAACGCTCAGTTCAGCAAACCAGAAAGAATATTAAGATCTCCTTCCCCCTCCCCAAAGCCTAGAAGGAAGTTAGGTAGTAAAACAAATGAGCCCATTCAAATAACGCGAGTGTACGTGACTACAACAACCCATAGATAAGACAGAGAATTAATTCTCTACAACTGTTCACCAGGGTGTTGTACTTACCACAACTAGCACAGAGACTCTAGGGTCACGCGAATGATGGGGAAAGAGGAGAGGAAGATTATTTTCCGACAAACTTCTCTAAATCCAGTCAGTCAGAGCGATAAAGTAAGCAATTCAAAGGGAGATTGGTGCAGCGGACAGGCAATATTTTATTTACTTATAGTCATTGGGAGTTCACTGATCGCTCTTAATTCCTGCTCGCTTTTTTTTCATTTGAGAATACATAATCTCCATCACTACTTTCTCAGCTGATTGAAAATGCCGTCGAAAGGATTACGTATTGCATTCCAATATTTTCTTTCTCCTTTCAATAATATTGTTAAAACCAAGATGTATGATTAATTTAGAGGGTTTTTTTTTTTTTTTTTTTTTGAGAAAAGGGACGCGTTATATATTGTCGATATTGCTAATTCCTTGATAATCGTTGCGGTATTTCAGATGAAATGTGAAATACCGCAAGGAGTTATCTAGGAATTAATCATATTATGTAATAAATAAACATATCGGCTGTAGCAATCGATATTTCAGGTTTCATTTGAAATACAGACTGCCATATCCGAAGTTATCTTGGAATAGCTTCCGATTATGACAATCGATGCACATTTTATAAGCTAAGGAGAAATTTGTTAACTGTATTTCGTTTCTATCGAGCATAAATTACCAGCTTATCCTCGCTTATTCGTATTTGGACTAAATTGGAATTTGCTGTTAAAAACAGATGAATATTGCCATTTAGATTTTACGATTTTTAAATTTAAATTTTGTCTATCAACTGCTTTTTTTGCAATGGGAAAGTTTTTCTCCGTCCTCAGTACAATCTAAAAAAAACACCATCATAGTAATTCTGACAAGAATTAAAAGAACATTGGTTAAAAGAATTTTAACCAATGTTCTTTTAATTCTAAAAATAATAATAATAAAAACAGTTGTATGTGATGTTCATTCACAGTAGGCGCATTTAGATGTATAGAAAAGCTAAACTGATGAGTGCAGTTGTTTCGCATCTTCTCACGTTAAAATTGTTGGGTGTGTGTGTGTTTTCAAATATAAGGTATAAAATCACAGCAAATTCACGTGTCATAGTCTTCGTCTTTTTATTTTATTCATTTTTATGTTTTTTTAGTGTTTTATATATTTTAATCGACCTACAGCTTATTTTTTTTTAAGATTATTTTCGGCTTCTGCACTACGTTCCTAGTTTTGAGAAGTTTATGACATTAACGGTGAACAATTAAGGTTAATGGATCATCAGCTCTCCAATTAAAGTCACAATCTGAATGACATTTAGAGTAGTCAGAAACAAAATTCAGAAAATAAAATGAAGCCTAGGCTAATTTAGTTTTTCAAGTGTCATTTCGTTCACTTATTACTTGGAACGAGCGATGGTCAGATAATGCACACAAGGTTATCCAAGTTCTAATTGTTCACTAGTACATGACAAATTCCGCTTCTGGAGACATTTTCAAACATATTGGAACATACAGTAAAAAAATATGTGGAGATCCTAAAGTATCGAAACTTTATTAGACAGTTGCACAGACAACTTTGGTAGTCGAGACCAGCTAATTTTTCGAAAATCGGACATGTGTCCGATTTTATGAAAAATTAGCGGGTCTCGACTACTCAAAGTTGTCTGTCCAACATATTGGAACCAGAAAAAATTAAACGGAAGACAATTTCTGAATTTTATTCTCTAAACCACGAGTGGTAAAAACAAATGAACAAAAATATGTTAAAAATAAAATTAATACTCACTATAATACCCTTAAAGAATAAAATAAAAAAGAACTTGGGGAATGATAAAAATAGCCGCTTAATTTTCTTTGCATGCCATTCAAAAATTATCTGTTCTTTCAGACTGTCATCTCTCCTTTATATTTCTGATGGCTGCTGAATTTGCATAATAACTATTAAAAACACTTCACACTGTACTCACTTCTTCCACTTAAGTGGAAGTGAGTACACGATTAATTAAGCACGACTACAATATATAAAAATATTAAAATCCATTTCGTGTGCAAAATATTAGCAAGTCTACAGCTGTCGTGGAAGTGTTTCAGTTGTGTGAACATTACTGATGGGTACATCTTAATTAAAAAGAAACATAGCAATAAGAAAGCACGTGTACTTCAATCCTGATCTGCCATGTGTAAATAATTTAATCATCTTCTGCAGTTGAGGAGAGAAGAGGAGTTAAGGGTAAGAAGACATTTGAGGAAATAATACGATATTTACTTATGAGATAAGAGAGAAGAAAAAATTCCCAGAAGAAATCAGTATTGCAATCGCTTTTATTCTATTTTGTTCTTCCTGTCGTTAACATAATCAATTAATCCTATCAGTCTGCGAACGCTTCATGAACCGAGTTCAGAGTAAATCAAGCCTGCCATTGCGTAGTAATGCATATCGGAAAAAAAACAAAACAAAAAAAAAAAACCCCATGTAACTAGAGTATTTTTAGTTGCAGTTCTGGTTCACCGCGAAGCTTGTGGAAAGGAGGGGTATCCTGCTGTCAAACACGTCATGGATTTTTAAAAAGAACAGAAAATAAACAAAAGACGTGCTGAACTGTATAACTGCATAACACTATTGTATTATATCCATCATCTGAAATGGTCACAAATAGGCAGAAGTATTTAGAAAAGAGAAACTACAAAATATTAACCGTATTTTATATCATTCCATATTTATAAGTAATAAGAATCCTACATATTGTCAGCCACAACTGCAGCTGTTTAGATACTCATTCCATGGTGAAGGTTGTATGTGTATTTCTGAATTTCTGTATTTTCAGGAAGATACTTGTTAAATTTCTATGAGGTCCATCTATTTCAATGCATGAAATGGCAAGTTTGTCATTTGGAAATTTGAGGGAAAATACGGTTGAATTCAATAGAAGACTTCTGAATTATATTTCAATTATAACCTCATAATTTTATAAACTTAATTATAACTTCATAATATGGAAACACAGAAAGGGAGAACAGTGGTAATAAAATGCTGCTGATCAGAAGTTGTAGTAATGCTGTAAGATAGCAGCGTGATTTTATGAACACGAACCTATAGTAATTAGTACCACGTCTGGGTTAGATCGAAGAGATAGAAGATACTTGTTAACTTGTAAATTCCTCTGACTGTGTGGTCGTCCCGGAGTATAAACTGAAAATTTATTTATTTATTTATTTATTTATTAGACTTGAATTTCTGTAGATCGTAATTTTCAGGAAATACATATACAGGACGGTTGTTCTAGAAAATACAAATAGAAGTGAAAAATGAAGAAGAGGAAAGAGTTGGTTCTGTGAGTTTGGAGTCGGAGAGTGACTAGAAGCTTACTGGTTGCGGCTCGTGTTTCGGTTTCTTCGGAAGAGAGTGGGATAATTACAGATGTCAATTCAAAAGAACAGTACCCATGGAAGTATCTATAGAAAAGGCATGCAGCAGAAAGTGAATATCTATGAGACAGAGTGGAGAGACAGTCCTCTTTTGAATAGAGTCTAAAAGCTTGAGAGAGGTTCTGGGAGCACCACCCCAGATGTGGGAACAATATTCCAAGGTAGGGAGGTTTGAGATTTAACAGAACGAGTAGCTGTTTAGAAGAAAAGTAACGCCAAGAGAAAAAATGAAAACAGTTTTTTAGATGTAAAGGAAGCAATATTTTTGATGTGTTTATGACAAGAGAGATTAGAAGTTAGGGTAATTCCTAGTAAACATACGTGATCTTGTCTAGAAATCTGAATATCATCGAAGATAAGCAAGGGGCAGTAGACTCTTTTTTGTACCAAATAAGATGGGATGAACTTTTAGAGGAATTAAAGTTAACTAAGTTTTCTTTGCCCCACTGAAGAATTACCTGGAGAGCAGACATTAAAGACGTGTTGGAAGTTATTCGAGAAGTTGAAGATATTTGTCCAGGACAAAATTTCTCAAATTTGAAGGTGGAATGTAGTTTGCTGTCATCAGCAAAACTATGATTAGGATTTCTGGTCACTAGAAGAAGGTCACTAATATACACGAGGAAAAGAGTAGAAGAAAGAACTGAACTTTGCAGAGGATCAGCATTAGTGCAGAAGTTATAAAACAAAGAGCCATTTACCATCACTCGCAGTGAGCGATAAGAGAAAAAACTGGATACCCAATTGCAAAAAACAATAGAACATCCACGAAATGGGAAGCTTTTCCCATTTCGCGGAAAAGGCAAGAGCAATTGCTCTAGTTTCGCCAAAACTTTCATGGAATTTGTCCAAAGATGAGTAATCAATAATATATCAACAGTTGATCGACACTGCCAACCCTGATCAAATTGAAGGTTTAGAAACAGTTGAAGAGTTGGCAGTTGATGGATTTCTCCATTATTTTGGAAAAAGTAGAGGTAAATGAAATTGTGCATAACTGGATGGGAGAGATTTGTTATCCTATTTAGGAACTGCCGAATATCAGCAAATTTCAATTTACGAGAAGAAGGGAAAACACCGGCGGAATAAAAAAGTATAAAAAAGGAAACATGCAATAGGAACAAGGGTACAAGTTTTTAGGAAAAGTAGAGAAATGACATGAGGACCTGGAGCTTTCTTGACACCAAGATTTTTTAACAACTCTTTTAACATACTTCTGTTGGAAGACCACAGGAGGCACTGGTTAGAGTGTATGGAAGGAGGAGGAGCTTTAACAAGATCATCAACAAGACAGACAGACAGAAGAAAAATAGGATACCAGTAGGCTTTATCTTTAGCTGAGGATGCAAAAGACCCATCAGGTTTTAACAGAGATGGAGTATAGAAGGACAGAAGTTGAAGCCGACAGCTCTGGCAAGAGACCAGAATGCTCGACTACCATTTCGAGAAGAAGCAAGCTATTTACTCTTAGCCTGTTCAAAATCAAGTTTGGTTTAATAAATAACTGTTTTACAATTGTTGCGAGCTTTAGTGTAGGAAGAAAATGACGCTGGAGGTTTAGATGCGTCCCAATCGCGATATGAAACATTCTTATCTTGAACAGCCATAGAGCATTAATTGGAAAATCAAGGTTTAAATAAAGATGGACGTTTTAAGGTGGAATGTGGAATAAAGAATTTCATTCTTAAAAGCCAAACAAAACGAGGCTGAGAATGGCAGTGTGTGTGTGTGTGAGAGAGAGAGAGAGAGAGAGAGAGAGAGACAGAGAGAGAGAGAGAGACTTCACTGGAGAAGAGACTATCACCAAGTTGTGATTTGAAGTGCCTAAAAGACTACTAACATTGACCCGATATTATGATGGGTTATTTGAGATAAAGATCGAGAGTGTTTGGTGTGTGGTTAGGATTGTATGGTATTCTGGAAGGAAAATGAATAATATGTGCTAGGTCATTAGTAATTGTTTGAAAAGCCTAGGCATCTTGTCCAGCTGGATCTATGCAACTAAAAAACTGAAGCCAACTAGTATTGCGAACACTAAAATCACAAAGGAAAATTACCTCCCTGTTAGGAAAGTCAAAGTGGAAAAAGTTGAGTTTCAAAGATAGAACGTCAAAGAGTTCAGATCAGTGGAGCTGGGAGAACATTTCCATGTACAGATAGAGATATTTTAATCCAGAGGATATCAAAGAGAAGAGTTTCCTCAGTGGAATTTCTCTGAAAAGGAATATTAGAGCGGACATAAGCACAAGTACCGATTTTGAAGAGAAATGAATCGTAGAGCGAATAGGTTGAAGCAATGCGGTATGAGTTAGTTAGACTGGTATGAGACACTGTATCGATCCAGTCGACCCTCAAATTTTAACTCAACTACCCAGGAAAGCAGTTTATTCCAGTCAGGTCGGTACTATACAGGTGTATTACCTTGTGGTTGTCCCGGATTTTTTTATGCATGACCAGAGAAGAGGTCATCGCGAAACAAGATACAAGACAACCAGGCTTTGCTGATTCAGCATAAGCCTGGCTTCCTTGAATATTTTGGCCTTTACTAATATTAATACGAATAGTAATTATAACCTCACAATTTTATAATTTAGCTGTTATTTGTATTTTATCAAAAAAAAAAAAAAAACCGCAAGCGTAAGAAAGCCGCCATGGAAACCGAAGGAGTCCACAAGATAAGATGCGAAAATTTTCCACTATGCTACCTCATTTCATATTAAATTATGTGCGCAGCGTATTATTACCACTACAGTACTTGTAAATTCAGGCGCCTCCGTAGCCAGGTGGGAAGGAGCAGCAGTGCGTAGCACACGCTTCTTGATTAGACCGGGGGTTCGAGCCCGTCACCACCAAATACGGAGCATGCGGAAAGGTTAGGGAATGACCACCGCACCGGAGCAATATGGCCTTAGTTGCTAATGCTCCTAAAAACCAAATAATAACAATAATAACTTGTAAATTCCTATTTTCATACTATTTATTGTTTCCTCCACGTCCATTGATATCTAACCATGTGGAAATTCTGAAAATATGAAGATGCAAATCAAAGGCCTGTCATAGCGAAGAGAAACGACAGCTGTTATTTAACTTCAACATACTAAATTTATCTTTTGTACTTGACATAATTTTAATTTGAATATTTACTTCTGTGTTATTATTTATTTAAAATTCATCAAAATCAACTGAAGAGCATAGCAACCGTAGTGTACTTTTAATCTTTCATGCTTAATGCAACAGAACTGATGCATTATCCTTTCAAGCTGAAATGTATACATACATACGTGTATATACAAATTTGTATATATATATATATATATATATATACACATTAAGCGCTGCAGTTCAGCGTTAGTAAAATTTTGTTTTGGTGTCTTTTTTTTTCCCCTTCCGGAACGCAGTTTCGGAAGTTTTAAACTTGAAAAAATAAAAAATTACATTTAAAAAATCTAAAAGTAAAGAAGATGACAAAAATATGCTTTCACTGTGGAAGTATTTATAAAATTTGTTTTGTTTTTTAAGAGTTAAAAAAGTTTAAAGAGTTGTTTATAAATTTATCTAATGCACAATACAGCCTATACCTTTATACCAAAAACAGCCTTAAATTGGCTCACTTGGCACCCATCGTATTATTTAAATAATAATACACAAGCCCCGTCTTGGCGGGGGATATTCCATACCCACCGATCTCCACAGTGTTCCAGAAGCTTCCTTTATACAAAAAAATAAATAAATAAATAAAATCTGTATTAAGTAGTCTTATTTCATAAGTTTTAGTTAAATTTCGTTCCGTCTAGAAAGAGAAATAAATATAAATACAGTATAATTAATACAATTCATTATAGGAGAATTTGTTTATTCAATTGTAATTTGGTTTACCCATTTCTCATGTACGCATTTCAGATTTACCAGGGCTAAAGTAAGAGCTCCATATGTCAGTTGCTTAGATTCGGAGCTTTCTTAAGATACATCTTGTACTGATTTCATTACTTGGATGCATTTTAACAAGATCAACTCGTTTCCACACACATATTCATTAACTGGATGATTTATGGCAAACAATCTTCCTCGTTTCCGAAACTTCCTGAAGTAAAGAGGTCTATGTCGATAAGAAATCTCGATATACCGGTCAATTTCCTATTCTACTGTGGTCTTATTAATGACTCTTTATAAACCAAGTCATGAGATCTATTGATTTTTAACAGCTCAAAGAGATTATGCTATTTATTTGAAGTGACTGTTGGCATGTCTTGAAAAAACCCAGATCCCATTTCTAGACAAGAACAGCAAAGATAATAGCCGCCTTTGCGATTCTATCATCACTAAATCACTCCTTATGATATCGGTAAACGTACCAAATTATGCTTTGTGTGGTCTGTATAAGTGCCATTTTATACGTACTTTTATCTCTCTCTCTCTCCATCTTTAAAAACAAAAAAAAAAAAAAAAAAGATGGTACATCGTTGAAGAATGGATGATCAAACTGAACTTATTCAAGCAGAAGAGTCCAAAAACATTCGTGTGTCCAAGCAATGACTGAAAGTTCTCTTTTCAAGCTGGCACGTGTTACTGGGTCGCCTCATCTATTGCGTGTAACGTGTTTTATTTCGGGCAGCATGTTACCACCATAGATAAGATTTAATCTGTAATGGGAACTAATAACAATGCCAATGAAAAATTGAAACAATGGCCTAAATATCTTAGCTCCTAAATATGATAGCAAAACAATTACTAGTATTTTACTTCTCTTAGCAATTAAAGCATGCATTGATATAGTTTTTAAGAAATTAAGTACAACAAACGACGTAATACTTTCAACTTCAATGCTCATTAGTAGTATTTAAAAGAAATATGGAAGAAGAAGAGTGCAAAAGAGGTCAAAATTCAAATTTATTCATAGAAAACTTTCATCTCACCGCAATAGTTTTACGAGCCAATTTTTTATATGATGGTTAGTTGTGATCCTCTGAAAGTCCCGCAAAGTAGAGTTGAACTGTATCGGATACTCGCGAAAAGCCCTGAGTTACTTGCAATGTGAGTTGGGGTGCGGTTTGGGTCTTAATTAATTTTGCAGTTCCCGGAGAAAATAATATCTTTATTATTTTTCTAAGTAACATTGTAATTTGGAAATGATAAGAAATCAATATTAATGTTTTTATTATCCGCAGATTAATTATGTAACGAAACGTTCTTATACCACGTGAATAATTCAAAGTTAGCTTTATTAAGTGTTTAAAATAAACTAACTTTGAACCATTCACCTGGTATAAGGGTGCTTCATTACATAATAAAACTAAAGAACATTATTTTAAAAAGTGCGTATTCACATAATTAATAAAAAATATAATGATTATTTATATTTTTAAGTAGGACTGAAAGTTGGGGGGGGAGCATGAATGGATGTCACCGGTAGTTCAAAAGCGATAACTATATCTTATATATTTTTGTCGGGGTCAGATAGCAGATGACATTTTAGGGTATACAGTGTCATCCGGTTTTTGCCAATACGTCCAGCCTATCTGTAGGAAAACGGAGGAAATTTAATTTTTGTCATTTCTGGCAACAGCCAGCCACAATGTTTTCAACAGCTGGATTTCTAATTGAAGAAAAGAGTGTACAACCGAACCTGAAAACTGCTGATGTACTCTTTCCGTACAGTAGCTTACAAAAAAATAAAAAATAAATACTAAATAAATCAATTATACTATGAATATATTTTCATTCTTTTTTAATTTAATTTTAATTTGAGGAAAATTTTCTTAATCAGTTATTTATATAAAGAACATAACAGTTGTTCTTTGTACTCAGTAGGCGCTCTGATCGCGGAAGAGAACAGTCGGTGGATTTTTGGCTGCTGTAAAGGGATAAGTATTTTTAATTTTTACCGTATTCTTCGTTAATTAACATAGTACATTGTGTTTTACAGAGATATTAAATAGGTTTAGTAGCGTTCGATAGCTTCTTATTTCGAATTTAACCAGCCATTTTTGTAAGTTACGACTCCCGCTGTTGGCGCCAATATTGTTGAACTAAGTCGCCATATTGTAGTCGATAAGAAATAGCGTAACGTATATACAGCGTGTCTCAAAAATACACGGCATAACTTCAGGAATGAGTTCCTCATATCTAGACAATAAAAATATTTTATATCAACATAGTTCCGGAAATGCTTGGTTCCCGAGTTATTAACTGGAATGTCTTATCTCCCCGCAGGTAATTTCCTTCATCACAAGGTACTGACAGAATCTGGTGGTTTTCCATTCGGACCATGTACTCAAATCAGGAGCAAGCGGAGCGGATATGCACTTTATGTATGGTTTGGCGGACGGCAATGCTCTGGAGGCTCGTCGTTTGTACCACGAAAGGTTCCCAGAACGAAGATGTCCAGACAGGAAAACGATTGAAGGTATCCATCGCCGCCTTTGTGAACATGGGACCTTTATACCTCGTGCTGCCGACAGAGGACGACCAAGATCTATGACTCCTGAAGTAGAGGAGCAGATTTTGGATGTTGTGCATGCCATTCCTGGAATCAGCACACGCAGAATAGCAATACAACTGGCTGTTCAACGTTCGACTATTTGGAGAGTGTTGCGAGAACACCAACTGTATCCTTACCATCTGGAACGGGTACAGGCCTTGTCACCAGCAGATTACCCTGCGCAAGTAATGTTCTGCCAGTGGTTCTTGCAGCCGTGTCGTACAACTCCTCACTTTCCTGCCTTAGTGATATTCACAGATGAAGCACAGTTCACACGAGACGGAATCAAAAACTTTCACAATCAGCATGTATGGGCTGAGGAAAACCCACATGCAATTCTTCCATCACATCACAACAGCGGTTCAGCCTCAACATCTGGGCTGGTGTTTTTGGTGATAAGTTATTTGGGCCCCATGTACTTCCAAACAAACTCACAGGGCAGGCGTACAGAAACTTTCTGGAAAACAACATGCCTGATTTCTTGGACGACACGCCACTTATCATTCGTCAACAAGCACACTTCATATACGATGGCGCTCCCGCACATTTCAGCCACCTAGCCCACAATTACCTGAATCGAAGGTTTCCTGGTCGGTGGATAGGTAGAGGTGGACCAACTGCCTGGTCTCCACGCTCAACTGATTTAAACCCACTAGATTTCTTCTTGTGGGGCCATTTAAAGTCATTGGTGTATTAGACTCCGGTAGCTGATGTAGAAACTCTCCGCAATCGAATTGTGGCAGGTTGTGGGACAATACGAAACATGCCAGAAATTTGGCATCGTCTTCGAGAGTCCATGAGACGTCGATGTGAGGCCTGTATTCAGGCAAAAGGTGGCCATTTTGAACAATTACTATAAGGTGATGTGAACAGTTAAGTGTCATAGACAGACCTTCAAAACTCGGAAACCAAGCATTTCCGGAACTATGTTGATATAAAATATTCTTATTGTCTACATATTGGGGCGCCTCCGTAGCCAGGTTGGAAGGAGCAGCAGTGCGTAGCACACGCTTCTTGATTAGACCGGGGTTCGAGCCCGTCACCACCAAATACGGAGGATGCGGAAAGGTGAGGGAATGACCACCGCATATCCCGGAGCAATATGGCCTTAGTTGCTAATGCTCCTAAAAACTAAATAACTAACTAACTTGTCTACATATGAGGAACTCATTCCTGAAGTTATGCCGTGTATTTCTGAGACACCCTGTATATCTCGAACTGATAGCGTAAGGTATAAAGTAAAACTAAGTAGCGTGATACGAAGCACTGTATTAGGAATCTGTTAACTTATTATAGTATTATCAATTAATCAAAAATATTATTAATCTTATTAAATTTCATTGTTATTTAAATTGTATTTAAATGGAAATCATGACCCAGACTAGAGCTGCGAAGCAAAGATTACAGACTAGCGAGAGTGCTGTGACTCGGGGGAGAAACGAAGAGAGCGATTCTCCAACGCATCACAGTCTCAAAAAATGTTCGAAATGTGAAATGTTTGCCGACTTTTCTAAAACAGGACATGATCTAGCCAAGGAGGATGCCTTTATGTGTGCTAGGTGTCTACAGTGTCAAGAAATTAGGCGCCAACTCAGCGTTCTGATGGGCGTCTACGAGAGCTTAAGGTGTAGGGTAAAATGCCCTCGAAGAAATTAATATGAGGGGCGCATCAAGCTCCCAGCTGCCCACCTCAAAGGCAGAGCTCTCCTGTGCATCAGGCAACACAGAGGCAAAATCTCCGAGAAAGAATGCGCTGGTCCCAAAGGAACTAGTTATTGTCGGTGACTCTATTGTCAGGAGAAGGGGAATATACTATGCAAGAAGGATAGGTGGAACAGGACAAGGGTATGTCTACCAGGGGAAAAAGTTGATGACGTTGTAGAACAGATATCTTTTAAGGGCACAAAAAGTGATATTGTTGTACACGTTGGAACTAATGACATTAAGAGTAAGAGATCTGCAGATTTACTCAAAAAATACAGGTAAATGTTGAAAAAAAGTCGCGAGTTAGGGTTGAATGTGAAAGTGTCTGCAATTCTGCCCAGACACGATAGGAGGGGATATATGATGAGAGCTTTGTTAATCAATTCGGCCATGGAGAGATTGTGCAAGTCTCAAGGGGTAGAATTTTTTTCAGCCTGGTCTGTGCTTGTTGACAGGAGAGACTGCTTCTACAGGGATGGGGTACACTTAAATAGAAAGGGGGCAAGAATATTTGCTGATGCTATTGAGGCTGTGTTAGGTGGGTCGGAAAACTGCTAGCTTGGGAGGATACACAGAATAAAAGGTTAACAGTGGCCTCAGGTAGAGGCAAAAGTGATTCTTGCACTGCTTCTATCAGAATGAGCAGCAGCCTGGAAAGCAAGGTAATGGAGATTTCCAGGACTGCTGGGAGTCTGAGTGGAACAGGTAAATACATGGGCTGTGTTAATGTAACTAAAAGTAGCAACAGGTGCATGTATACTTGCATGTACACCAATGCTAGGAGTATAGTTAATAAATTTGATGAGCTTGAAGTGCTAGTCAAGACATCAAAGGCAGATATTATTGGGATATCAGAGACGTGGTGTCACACATATATAAGCAGTGCAGAATTGGAATTTGGGGAGTACAATGTGTACAGAAAGGATAGACAGGACAGGAAGGGAGGTGGGGTTATGCTGTTAGTTAAGAAACACATAAAATCAAAGGAAGTGCATCCAATTGATGATGGTGGCCAATGCAATGTTGAGTCTGTTTAGTGTGACATAAGCATTGGGGAAGGAAAAATGAGAGTAGTTTTTATGTGTTATAGGCCTAATGAATCTGATGAGTATAATGAGCAATTGTGCAGAGAAATAGAGTGGGCCAGTAAATCAGAATGTCTCATAATGGGGGATTTTAACTTTCCAGGTACTGACTGGAACTTGTGAGTTGGTCACTCGTACACTAGCACGACTTTTGTGGATTTATTTAATGACTGTTTTCTACAGCAACATGTTCGAGAGGCAACCAGAGGGAGTAATAGTCTTGATCTGATTATTAGCAGTGATTATTCATGCATTAAGAATTTGCAGATAAAGGAACCACTGGGTGACAGTGACCATAATGTACTGATGTGGGAATTACTTAAAGATGTAACTACCATCAAGGCTAAAGGGAAGGGCTTTTGCTTTGGTAAAGGTGACTACAGGGCTCTCAGACTGTTTTTAAATTCTGTACAGTGGGATCAACTGATGATGTTATCAACGTTGAATTCTAAATGGGAAGCCTTCAAGGACTAAATTCTGGAGGCTATTAGGCTTTTCATTCCAACTAAGAAATACTGTTCAAGGTTTAAGCCTAAATGGATGTCAGATGAATTAATGAGGCTCATTGCAGAGAAGACAAATGTATGGGATGCATATAAAGTAAAGCATTCTAACCAGGATACCTTACTATAAGGTTACATCCTATGTTAATTATTTTGCTTTTTCTTTGCTGTTTAACTTTCACTTTCTTATCCCTATTTATTCATACCTCATGAACTATTAGAGTATTCGAGGGGGATTGAGGTACTATATCTATTCTTATACCTTTTCCGTTCGCCTTGGTTAGCGATAGCTCACACTGTTATTTTTGCTTAGACTACCGTGACTGCATTTACTATCACATATGCCTAACAATAATTATAGCTCTTTCTATAATTTTAATTTAAACTTTTGGCTATCCGTCGGGCTAACAGTCATCTTGCCAGCTTACTGCTAAATTTGGGATTAATTAACAAAATTTTATTACTACCATTTGGCCTCTAACTTACTACAAAATTTTATTCTCGTCACTACCTTTTGGCTCTAACTTACTACTTTTTTACATATATATTTGGACATAGTTATGCTGGACGATGACTACAGAAACGGATAGCTCGTTAATTATGGTTGATACATTGAAAGGGTTAGCCCTCGAAAAAGTCCCTTTCAATGTATCTTATTGCCATAATTAACATTTTAATGGTATTTTTTATATATGTTTATAATTTATTGCTTATGTCATGGCATAGATTGATTTTTTCCAGGTCACGTTGGGTACCCGCCATGGTTTATGGTTTACCTGATAAGCTAGTATATCATATTTTACCTTTAAAAACTCTTACCACTATTAACTTAACTCATATTCATATATATATATATATATATATGAATATGAGTAAAACTAAAACTATATATAAAACTATATATATATATATATATATATAGTTTTTTTCTCTTTGGTTATTGCTACCCATATGCAGTACTTTGCATTTGTCAATGTTAAACTTCAGTTGCCACTTCTCAGTCCGTTTGCCCAACTTATTTACATCCAGTTGGAGTAGCATACTGTCTTTACATTGACAAATGTAAAGTACTGCATATGGGTAGCAATAACCAAAGAGAAATGTACCAATTGTGTAGTACTACACTCAGAGAAGTGGAAAGTGAAAAAGACCTTGGGGTAATTGTGCTGTCAAATATGAAGTTCGCTGAGCAGTGCAGACGGGCTGCCAGGGCATGTAATGGAGTCTTGTCAATGATATATAGGAATTTTTCTAGCAGGGACAGGGAGGTGATTATCCCATTATACAAGGCAATGGTCAGGAGACACCTAGAGTACTGATTACGGTCTGGAGGCCTCATTTTAGGAAGGATGTAGAGTTGCTAGAACGAGTACAAAGAAGGGTAACAAGATTGGTGAGGGGAACAAAGGTGCTCTTACCAAGAAAGGCTTAAGTTTTACAAATTGCAGCACCTGGAGAGTAGGCGCCTGTAAGGTGATCTGATTGAGGTGTATAAGGCCTTGAATGGGTTGAGCAAGCTGAATGCTGATGGGATTCTTCCTCTTGCTAAGATTAAGAACCTGACAGGGCACAGTTTCAAATTGAGGAAAGACAGTTGTAGAATAGATGTGCGGAAATTTGCATTTAGCCAGCGGGCAGTTGATTGGTAGAACAGACTTCCATCTTTTGTTGTGGAAGTTGATAGTCTAAATAAATTTAAGGCTGAGCTGGACAGGCATTTGGAACGTATGGAGGGCTGAAATGGGAAGGGGGTTTTTTGGTTTATGCTGCATAAGCTTGCTTTCTTGCATCGTATGCCTCTACTAATGCTAATTTCTTTCTTTCTTTCTTTTTGTGGGGGTTGCAGGTACAAACAATGCGGGTCGGGTTCGGATGTAGTTCCAGCTCATTGACCAGCAAGTAAAGCTAGCTTTCCTCTTGGCATAATTGTTTCGATTAAGGTACTTGTAAATGATTAATGATTATATGATTATGTATAATCAAAACTGCAAATAACAATAAACTGTTTTTGCTTTATTTTTGTACCGAGGCAACTAAGGATACGGAGTCAGTATACTGTGAGTGTAAGCGGCGTGTATTTTATGGTTAATTTGCCAGTTTCTGGGTAACGAACCTAGACGTATAACCTAACCCAATACTAACTAACTCCGCGTTATTCCCTTTTTTTTAGGTTGTAGCCACTGAAATCTCAGGAAATTAGGTGGCAGGGCCTGCCAGAGTAAAACTTGAATCTACTGTGTACCTGGTCTGCCTCCACGGGGCCAAGTGTGGGCAACGTTGGGCCTCAGCAGGGGTCCAGCGGCTAAATGGCGAGATGAACAACGGTACACAGAAATACACGTATACAAAATCCATACACTTTTCAAATCTCTGTCCTTCCCAGTGAGCTGGTTCACCAACAACGAAAGCAACGCGGAGATGGGGGATACCTGTTATACATCACTACACTTTACACTTTACCAACTAACTCGGCCACAGTGTGAAAAAAGTCAGTAAAGGTTCTCCATTCCAGACGGGAATCGAACCTTGGGATCGAATCCGTCTGCACTGGAGGAACCTTTATTCATGTTTCTTTTTCTTTTTTTTTTTTTCAAGCAAGACTTGGACGAATTAGTCGGTCTCATGCTAGGGTAGAATAGTTTTATCTCCCAGAAAGTAGAGTTTTTCATCCTGCAAACAGGCAAACCTACCGAATAACAAATGCAATTCACAGACAAAATATAATGACGCCTCACAGCCTTAGTTGCTTTGATGCTTAACTGCACTACCACCATCCTAGTTTCTTTCTACATGCTGTGGAAGGACATTAATCATAATCACTAAGTTATCCGAGAAAGCAAAAAGAAGGGAAACAAATATTTATATTTTGTGCTCATTACGTCATACACACTTTCTTTCCAGCGCTGAATCAATAAATTTATTTCTGATTAGGAATTCATATAGCTAGTAACAGAGCCATTCATCGATCTTGGGCGAGGATCATGAGATTCTTATTCCCAGAAACTTGTGTTTTTCATTCAGAAAATCAGGTAGACCACAAAATATATTCAATTTACAGGCATGATCATGTTGTTGTTGTTTTACCTAATACTATTGAATGGGTACCTTATTAGGTACACCCACCTAACTCCCTCTTTAGCTCTCATAATAGTGGCATGGACTCAACAAGGTGTTGAGAACATGCAACAGGAATGCTGGTCTGTGTTGACTCAACTGCCCCCCAATTGTTGCAAATTATATGATGGTTGGATCTCCTCCGAAGAGCTCATTCCATCTCATTTCATAGGTGTTTAACTAGATTGAGATCTGCTGACTGGGGAGGCCACTGCAGTAGGATGACTTCACTTTCATGTTCCTCGAATCAATTTTGTACAGTTCTGGTTTTAAGACTTGCCGATTATCCTACTGGCAAAACCCGTTTGCAGATGAATGCACTGCAGCCACGATGGGTTGCAATTGGTCGGAAACAATTTCCAGATAAACTGTAGCCCAAGTGATACAAGTAAAATGTTGCCTCACTGATATCACTTGGGCTCAATGTGCACACTGTCGTATGCCCCCCCCCCCTCTCCCCACACCATTACACCGCCACCACTAGCCTGCGTTGTTCACACATGGCAGGATTGGTCAACGGACTAATGTTGTTTTAGCCTTATGCTGGTCTTCCTATCGGCGTGAAACAACATGGATTTCTCAGGCAGCGATTTTCAATCTTCTACTGTCCAACCTTGATGTTCCCGAACCCACTGTAACTGTACCTTCCAGGTCCTTGCAGTCTATGTGCCCCTCCACTTGGAGGTCATTTGCAGGGGTCTCTTCCAACGCTTGAAGAGGGCATTCCAGCGACAATAGCTGATATTACCCTTGACCTCACAAATGATCCCGGGCATGAAAAGAAGAAAATCACCGAACAACTTACCTGGCAAGAGAGTTGGGAAAACTCTGACAAGGGGAATAATTACCAGGAAATTCATCCCATCAATTGTATTTATTAGAGGCGCCTCCGTAGCCAGGTGGGAAGGACAGCAGTGCGTTGCACACGCTTCTTGATTAGACCGGGGTTCGAGCCCGTCACCACCAAATACGGAAGATGCGGAAAGGTCAGGGAATGACCACCGCATATCCCGGAGCAATATGGCCTTAGTTGTTAATGCTCCTAAAAAAAAAAAAAAAAAAAACCAACAAGCATTTATTAGATCGAAGTCTCATTCCTGGTATTAACCAGGCCTAAAAGCTACCTTCCTCCTTACAGGACATGGGCTTTTCATGCTCAAACTGACAACGCTGGGGATTGAAAATGATCCCCTATGTACATGTGAAGATGAAGACAGTTGGGACCACATTATGTATATTTGTGCTATATACGAAGACCTCGACTCAGGTTAATAACTGAAATACAGGAAAACCCACAGCATAATGAGCACCTCTTACTGCAGGATGAGCGTTGCTACCTTGCCTTTACTGAGTTTGCGAAATCAGTCTTTGAAATTAGACGAGCCAACCGTCAAACAAACTCATAACAGACAGATGATAATCAGGACAATTAAAACCTCCAATGACCAACCGAGGCTTGCTGATTGCTTCTTATGGAATTACTCTGGCCTTGCAAACTTTTACTGTCCCTGGGCTCAGGTGGGCTTCCCGGCCCAGGAATGTCCAACTCTTCATTCCTACTCTTTCTCATCTGGAGAAACCCCTTTTTTTCCTTCGTCCTTCCATCTTCCTCCATGCTTTGACTCCCATTCTTCGACGAATACACTTGCTCACCATTTTTTTCTTCTCCTCTTTTTTTTTTAACTTTGATTTCGTCCAGGAAGCTCAGGCGACCCTGGCGGAGTCCAGCCAGAGAATAATGGCAGCCTGGCTCAGCTCCCAGTGGTGGTGGCGGGCAACGTAAGGTCCCACTAGGGGTTTTAAGCCAAGAAGCCAGAGAAACAACAGAACCCAACATAATACTATGCACATACAACATGCCACACACACTTCTGGCACTTACAGAGTTCTGTATACTTCACAGGGGTACTGAAGGCGTAGCTGTGGGAGACCACCAGTGGCGCCGTACCCTAAATACTATGCCAATATGTACCTTCTTGTGGAATCTGTTTCGGTCGTTAGCTGCTATACTCCCCTCCCCACTCCGTGACAAGGTACGATGAGTAGTGCATTGTGAAATTATCCTTTTTTGGTTACCACTGTTGTACCGGATTGTTATTTGATTGAGTATAGCTCTTTCTGTTACCCTGAACAAACCCTGTCAGCTTCTGTCATCAGCATATCAGAATAACGCAGTTTCTAATAAAGTCGGAACGAAATGACAATTAGTGTTAGCATTAGTATTAGTAGTGGAAAATGATGCAAGAAAGCAAGCCTATAGAGCGTCAGCAAAAAATAAAAAAATCCTACCCAGGTCACCTGTCCATCCCCCAAGTATGCCTATCAGAATACAATAGTGTGTGAATATGGTGGTCGTAAAGGCTCATGACCCTAAGAAAATCACGTATAGGTTTTCGTGTTAACGACGCTAAATCACATTTAGGGTCTTTTGTACCTTACACATTTACTTACACATGATTTTACTAATTAGTGGATAGTGGATAGCGCATTTCAAATTACCAAGAAAACAAAATATCTACACAACACCTCTGACCTTATGAGGTCTTCCCAGATTATTAGCAGAAAAATTATTTATTTTTTTAAATTAACATAATTTTTAAAAAGTGCAAAGACAGCTACAAAATTCCAAATGCGTATACTTAGTTTTCAAATCATTATTTAATGTTTTAAAATTACAAAAAAACGTATTAGTCCTTTAATTTGGGACAGCATGGAATTTTCAAACACATTCATTCCCACACAAATCATTCTCGAAATAACCAAGCCATGATTATCCTTACTTACTAAAATCTAAAGTTTTATTTTATAATTTTACATATTAGTAAGTAAGGGTCATGGCGCAAAGTGATATTTTATTTGAGAAATTTCTTGGGTTACTATTACCTAATACAGTAATTGTAACAATTTTCGTATGATAACAGCAATCTATTAGACAAATTAAAGCACAAAAATAGTGATAAAAGAGTATTAAAAAATACATAATATCATTATTTACTACTCGTGAGTAACGAAGTCAGTTAGGTAGTAAGCATCCCTACTTACAAACACGAGGCTTGGTTATTTCTAGAATGGTTTGTGCGAATGAATGTGTTTGAATGACATATGAGCATATTCAGATGTAACCATGCCAGAACTGCCATCAGAGTTACATGCTGACGTGGTTCATCGCTTTACTTCAGCACGTAATCCTGATGGCATGTTCTGGCATGATTATATCTGAATATGCTCTATGTCATCAAACACGGTGATATTTTTATTTGAGAAACTTATGTCTGGAAGTAAAAGTAAATATTCAATTAAACTTTCCACGAAGAAAACGTAAATGGTCAGTAATGATTATACGGAAGCAATTACCATACATTCCTCCTCTTTCACAGGAGCTGTCTATGTTGCGTGTGGGTATATACTGTCTACACACTAGCATGTCCATCCCCAACATTCAACGAGGAAAAGCCAAGCCTTCTGCGGAGACACAATTGTTGAGCATTGTTAACGACTCCTAATAACCGTCTAACTCAGTCTCATTAGTTGAAGTATACTCGTCAACCAACTATCCAAAACGACATATCTTCCCCCACCTTCCCCCAAAAATGCCATGATTTCGGCATTAACATCCGGGACACCAGACACTACGATTTAGAGGATGAGAGAGGAGGAGGAGGTGGGGTTTGTGGGGTTAAATAGGACTGTAAATACAGGCCATCAAATAACCGTGCAATTAGCTGTTTACTGACCTTTGGTAAGAGTGAGGGTAGCTACAAGCGGTTCCCTACAAACTACTAGATATTATCTTTACCCACAATCTTTTCTCTTAGTTTCATGTTGGCGCCTTAGGGCGTTAAGGTAGTTCCTGGTCGACATGGGTCGCTGCAACCTCCGACAGCTGATATATATAAAGCTACGATTCCCTTCATTTCCCACAACCAACGCCAGTTACAGAGAAAGGTGAAGGAGAATAAGGTCCATTTTTAAGTACGTTAGCAGGAAAGCTTATAAGCATATCCATGCATAATACTTCATTTTAACTATTTCTCTTTTTGACATATACATGCATTGTTAGATGTATTAAGAGGATAAATCAACTGAAAACGAATTTTATTTGCTTACCCATCAGAAATACATTATTTCTTAAAGTAATTTCCATAACTGTTTAGGAACCTAACTCATATACAAAATTTTATATTCAGATTTAAAAAGTTTTTCGTTGCTGCAGGCACCACCTCTATGTTATGGACTTCGTAACAAATCACTTTTCAGCTTCAGAGAAACACGTTAAGTTGCAAAGCGTCAAGTCCAGGCTATACACAGGATGAAGGCAAAGCACTTCCCAGCAAAGATGAAAGGTTGTTACAGTGTGACCTGCCGTGAGCAATTGCAGATTGTCTTTATCAAAATGACACTTTCAGCCAAAAGTAAAAACGAGGCATACCGCATCGCTTGCCGCCTAGTTCACAATTTCTGCACCATACGCAATCATAATATGGTCCACAATTCAACTGTGGCATAGAAACATGATTCAGCAGAATTTCAAGTATCAGGCATGGTGCCTGAAGATATATTTATGTAATTTATGAATGAGATGTGGCGGGAGAGAGGAGGAACTGTTTCAGTCTGATATCAATGTACAGAAATGATCTTTCGTCTTTGTCATAAGATAAACTTGCAATTTACCAATAATGTGGTTGTTCGCCATCTCCAAAAGCTTTAAAAAGGTTATCATCATCAAAGATTGCAAAACGGATTCTAGTTGGAAAATCTCTGGCAAAATTTATAATGGCGAAGATGACAAACAATCTCATGATTTCTGTTTTTGACGCAAAATTCTTGAAAATCATTAAAGTGCTACAATGAACAGGGCGTGTCAAAAGTACTTGTTTTTTTTTTTCTGTTATGTAATATTCTGAGTTTTATTTTTTTGTGTTTTGATTCTGGATTATATGAGAATATGGATTTGTGAAATAAAAAAAAAACATTAGTAAATTTCGAGCAAAGTTGGACAAAACTGCCCTTCCAAATATAACGATCATAAAGTGGAAACTGTTTTCATCGAGCATTATTAAAGACATGAGACAGTCTCGAAAGCCATCCACACGTCTAGAACAAGAGGTTTTACATATTCCTCAAGACGTCGTTCAAGAAAGTCCATCCAGAAGCGACCCTCGGAACTCGGAGTTTTTGAAGCTGTGATAAGCAGGCATATTAAAATCGATTTTTGCTTCAAACCATTTCGATCATCATTTATAAACGAACTTAGGGAGAGAGAGATATGCAAAAGAGATGTCAACTAGGAAGAGAGGCTATTCACCATTCTTCTAAAAATACGTGCAAGAAAGGTATTAATTTCTATTATAAAAATAATTCAAATAATGCATGCTAGATTAAAGTGCGTATGTGGAGGGGGAGAGAAAGAGAGAATCAAGTAATCACATATAAACAACATTAGGAAGGAGAGGAACAGGATAGATAATGGTGGTTTATACTGTAGATGTTAGTGGAGGCAATATTGCAGATTTTGTAAATCCTCAATCTTAACAACTGGAATCAGGAGCCATCTGAATCATGAATCACCTTGATAATGATGTGCCTATATTCCTTAATTGCAACTTCTGTGACCTACCAGTTATAAATCAGGTGAAACTATAATATTGGAAGATTTATCTTTCTCAGTGAATTTACCTCCATGGCATGATTCAATTATGCCAGCCATTAGAGTACACGGATGTCCTTTGAACCCTGTCATGCGTTAATTAAGAGTTAATTCTGTCTCTGGAGGTGTGTGGCGCTAATTACATCTTAACGAATAATCCTAAGTTCCGCACTGTTGGGAACGGTGGCTTGACGTCAGCTGACATTTAAAGCAAAGCGATGACTCTGGTATAAATAAACTTTATTAGCTAGGTAACATAAGGACAGTTGCAGCTACATTCCTCTAATAATAAAAAAAAACACTAAGTCCATATAAGGCGAGTAATTGCAATGGTAAACACGGTGCTAAGTGGAGTGCTTATAATCAGTAATTAGATGTAGCCCCAATTAATAAACAAACTAGTTTACAGACATCTCTTACAGAAAGTAATCAATAAATAACAGGTGCCTATTTGACGGACATCGATAAACTTTATTTTTCCATAAATTTAACAAATCAGAGCTTTTCTATTTTTAGGTGTGTACAATACAATCAAATTCCCATTTCGCATTATTTTATTCGCTTATCTGCAACATCATTTACTTGTTTCTCTGCAGTGGGATTTATGTTGAGCCATTTTTCGCTGTCGCTGAGACATCTTACTTGGAATTCACTTCCATAATATTTTTTATGCAGGATGGAGAGTCAAAAAGAAATACTGCGATTTATTTTATAAAATATATTTAATTACATTAGGATCTATTACTATATTTGATTAATCTCTATTCGGCATCATAAGTGAAAAATAATGCGATTTAATGAAGCAACGAGTCCCCCACTACCATCCCTCATGCGTCATGAAAACAGACGGGATTTACAAGTACTAAACACACAAGTTACCAAATAATACACAATATGTCCTATAATTAGCAAAAAGGTCATGCAAATAATTTTGATATCATATAGTTGGATTTCAGGAAAGCTTTTGACACTATTGCGCATGGAAGACTATTGTACAAATTGGAGCAGAATGGTATTAAGAGTAAGTTGCTACAATGGTTTGGTTTGGTTTGGATTTTATTGGCGCATTAGCAACTAAGGCTACAATGCGCCAAGACCAGATTGCTACAATGTATAAAAGGGTGGGTGAGTGGGAGAAGACAGAGGGTGGTAATCAATGGACGCTGCTCTTCGTGGAGTAATGTTATTAGTAGAGTCCCACAGGGTTCGGTGTTGGGCCCATTGTTGTTCTGTATATTTATCAATGATATTGATGAAGGTATATCAGGCTTAGTGTCGAAGTTTGCTGATGATACAAACGTTGGCAGGGTTGATAATGACAGTAATGGCAGTGTGTTACTGCAACAGGATCTAGAAAATTTGGCCAGGTGGGCCGATGGGTAGAAGTAACCTCAGAGGAAGTACCAACTGTGTGGTACTACACTTAGGGTGGTAGAAAATGAAAAAGACCTGGGAGTAATTGTGCACTCAGATATGAAGTTTTCTGAGCAATGCAGACAGGCTGCAAGGCAATGGTCAGGACACACCTTGAGTACTGCGTACAGGTCTGGAGACTTCATTTTAGGAAGGATGTAGATTTGCTTGAGCGTGTACAGAGAAGGGCAACAAGATTGGTGAGGGTAATGAAGGGATCCTCTTACCAAGAGAGGCTTAAGTTCTGCAAATTGCAGCGGCTGGAGACTAGGCATCTGCGAGGTGATCTGATTGAGGTATATAAGATCTTGAATGGGTTAAACACGCTGGATGCTGATGGGATTCTATTGTTCCACTTGCTCAGATTACGAACTTAAGAGGACATAAATTCAAATTGAGGAAAGACGGTTGTAGAACAGATGTGCGGAAGTTTGCCTTTAGTCACCGGGTGGTTAATTGCTGGAACAAACTTCCATCTGTCGTTGTGGAAGTTGATAGCTTAAATAAATTCAAGGAGGGACTGGACAAACTTTTAGAAGGAATGGTTGTGTGACTTTTTTTTTTTTTTTTTGGCTGATGCTACATAAGCTCATACGCTTCCTTTCTTGCATCACATACCTCTATTACTATTACTATTACTAAATACAGAAAATCAACTGTCAGCCTGGTGTGTTAATGGGTCATCATCAGGGAAAATAACCTGATTGTAAAAAGTATTAATGTGATAAGAATTATTCCAGACATAAATTTAATAATATATCATTAATACAAAATAAATATAAATGCATAATAATACAAAAATTAGTAAATTTCCCTTAGTCTGAGGCTTTCAGTTCTAAAACCTTTTTTAATACAAAAAACATTGTATACTTTATAAAATCGTTATACGCCTGTAAGTACTACCCTTGAAGAAAAATAATACAATATACAATACGAAGTACACTCACATTACAGCATTATTTTTATACATGTGTTTTCATTAAGGAATTGCCATATGCAGTTCCGATAAAATCGGAGCATTACCCAAAGCAGTGGTTTCCTACCTTTTTTTGACGTCAACACATTATTTATGTGTCCCCCCCCCCACCGACAACTCAACCCAGACGTTTGTAATTATTCCGCATTCCATTGCTTTTGTTCCTTATCTTTAAGTAACGCAACCATACGCAACTTTCTTTGTTTTGGGCTTGAAATATGCACGTAGACAAAAGTATTAAAGAGGGGGATATGCAGTACCAAACACAAGATTAAACCAGGCAATCTGAAAGCAGTCGGAAATAAGCTTTCAAAAAAAGGGGGTGGGGTCGCTCAGAGTTCAGTTAATGTATTCTCATCATTTGTGTTTTCATCATCATTTAACTGTTTTCAGAGTGAAAACAATGCCGATGTGATGCAGAACATTGGTGATAATCCAAATTGTGTGGCGTATCACTTCGGAAAGTTTTGAAATATAGGTATTATATGGTCTGCACTAGACTGAAAGTTTCAATACAGTCTTCATCAGGAAGAAAAAAGTGAACACCATTGTTTTGATATTGATCTCTGCGCAAGAATACACGCTCTTGACTAGCATTAAGAAAAGTTAAATAATTCAACTTATTGAACATCATTTTACAGCCCGAACCTCTCAAATCCGCAATCTATCATTTTTTGGAACCACCGATATTCCGATTGTGTTTCGGAAAATGGGTGAATTCGTAAAGCTTCCAAAGAATCAATAATATTAGTATTAATAAGTGTTAGTAGCAAATGATGCAAGAAAGAAAGCTTATACAGCATCAGCAAAAAAAAAAAAAAAAAAAAAAACCACATCACCTGTCCAGTCCATCCCCTTCAATAGTTTCAAACGACTCACTTTCACGAAAGTTCCAACAATCAACCATCAATTGGCTGAAGGCAAACCTCAGCACACCTATCCTGCAACCAACCTTCCTCAACTTGAATTTATGTCCACTCATGTGTGTAGTTTGAGCAAGAAAAAGAAACCCATCAGCATTAAGCATTACTTAAGCCATCAAAGCTTTAAACACCCCAATCAGATCATCTCGAAGGTATCTAATCTCCAGAAGCTGCAATTTGCAATACTGAAGCCTTTCTTGGTAAGGGAATCCCCCTTGGTTCACCTCAACAATCTCGTTACCTTCTCTGCACCCATACCAGCATATCTACATCTTCCCTAAAATGAGGCCTCCAGATCTGCATGCAGTACTTAAGATAGATGCGGCCTAACCATTGCTTTGTATAATGGGATAAACACCTCTGTATCCCTGACATCAAAATTCCTGTATATCATTGACAAAACCCCATGAGCTATCCTGGCTGCATGTCTGCACTGCACAATTACTCCCATGTCTTTTTCATTTCCTACTACGCAAGCGTAGTACCACACAGTTCGTAATTTAATCTGCGATTACTGCTACCCATAAGAAGTACTTCGTATTTTTCAAGGTTAAACTTCAGTTGGCATTTCTCAGCTCATCTGCCTAATTTTTCTAGATCCTGTTGCAGCAGTTTACCTTGACTTACCGTCATTAACCACCCTGCCAACCTTTGTATCATCTGCGAACTTACACATCATGCCTGATATTCCTTCATCAATATCACTGATAAATACAGAAAACAGCAATGGCTCCAGTACTGAACCTTGGGGAACTCCACTAGTACCGTTAGTATAGGAAGAGCAGTATCCATTAATAAGTACTCTCTGTCTTCTCCCACTCAACCATCCCTTTATCCATATCAGTAACTTGCCCTTGATGCCACACACACTCACTGTGTTCTTCTCTGATTGTACAGGGTCCATATTCCTCCTCACAGACACAAGGTTTTGTCGCACTGCAACGAAAGGAGAATTTTTTGTCATAGAATTGCCTAACTGCTCTTTATGTACAAGACTTAGCGGCTCACTGATATTAAGCAATGGGTTTTTCATGATTTATACATGGAGTACACAGTGGTAACGATTCATTAAACACATTTACTCTTTAGTGACTTTTTTTTTACAATTTTTTGATTGAGTTTATAAACACTGACACAGCACTTTCATCCACTTATATTAGCTCATATGCACCATAAAGTATGCCAGGAGATGATATGGCCTTTTAAAACATACGCACAACCTTATCAATTTCAGAAGAGGTTGTATTGTCAAAGATTTTCTACAATGGAAGTTTAGTAAATAAACTGTGTATTACTTTTTTTCTTTTAAAAGATACCCCAATAAGAATGCCATATTTTTGGAAGGGAATATAATTTAATTTACTACACAATGTCTCCTGTTTTGGAGAGAAAATACAATAAGTCACAGAACAGAAATGTATTTTTCATGGCGTCTTTATGATCAAAATAACCACTCGAAATATGAAAAATCCCAATATCTGGCAAGGATGAGATCCTGAGACTGCCAGATTTGGGAGGTTCAACTTCATATAGGTAGAGTGCAATGAACTTGTAAAAGCTGATAAAACTTGGAGCACACCGTCTGTATGTTTCAACCACTTGTGTAGATTCGAATAAACTAATTTTCTTTCGCGAGCCATTCAGAAGCTCGCAACCCACAATTTGCGCGCAACTGACTTAGAGAATGGGACTTAATTCTGATATATTCCACAATCTTTACGTTGTAGTTTTCCTTATTTCATTTTTTTCAAATTAACAAAAAAAATCTGAAAGGACCAAGAGGTATTATGAGAAGATAAAAACATCAGAATAGCTATTAATTACACTGAATGGACAGAAATCATGGGATACCTATCTAGTAACGGGTAGACTCACCCTTCGCCCTGATAAGGGCAGTCACACGGCGAGGCATTGAGTCCATTAGTTCAATAAAGCGTTCCACAGGTATTTCCATCCATGCTTGCTGCACCGCTGTCCATAATTCCGTCGCATTCCCGAGTCGAGGATCCAAAGCTCGAACAGACCTTTCCACAGCATCCCAAAGATGCTCACAGGGTTCAGTCCGGTGAAGGGTCATTCCATGGTGATAAAATCTGCGGAATGCTCTTCGAACCATGGTCTAGTCGCCACAGCTCTGTGGGGAGGCTCACTGTCCTACTGGAAGAGTCCATTGCCCTGTGGGTGCACGATGACCATGAAGAGTTGCAGATGGTCTACAAGGATGGACACGTAACCTTGACCTTTCACAGATGTGTCTACACGTACCAGAGGTCCCAACGTGTGCCAGTTGAACACGCCCCAGACCATTACCGACCGTCCACCTGCCTGAACAGTTCCTTGTTGACATGACGGGTGCATGACTTCGTGCGGTTTTCGCCAGATACGCACCCTCCCGTCCGTTCGAAATAACTGGAAAAGAGACTCATCGGACCAGGAGACCCGTCTTCAATCATTCAAGGTACACTGCCGATGTTCTTTCGCCCAGTTGAGCCGTAGAGTCGTGTGTCGTGCTGTTAGCAATGGGACTCTGATGGGTCGGTAGCTCCCATAACCTACTGCGGCTAATGATTGCCTGATGGTCTTGGTAGAGACGTTTCTGGCCCCTCCCTCGTTGAAGTCGGCGGTGATTTGTGCCACTGTCGCTCTCCAGTTGGCTGAAACAATGCGAGACAGACGTTGAGGGCTCCATTCATCCACCACCCTTCTCCGCCCACAGCACTGTCCACGACGAGATGTTATTCCGGAAATGGCGTATTCCCGATACACTCTTCATACTGTTGAACGGATAGTGCAATTTCTGTACCACCTCTGCAATAGAGTGACCCATGCGTCGGGCACCCACTATCATCCCTCTTTCAAAGTCTGTTAACTCACGACGTTTATCCATACTGACATCGAATTACCGTCTACATGAATGCAGTGTAGCTATATACCTGCCAAGCGGTGGGTTCATTCACTAGCGAGAGGGGTGATAGCGTCGCTTTGCCCAGGAACCAGGTATCCCATGAATTCTGTCCTTTCAGTGTATAACAGTGACTGACTGAGCTTGCTACGTAGACTAATTAACATAACATAGATAAATATTTTTCAGTCTGATCAATTTTTAATCAAAGGAATGTAGCGTATGTATATTTTCTTTCTTTTTCAATGGTAAGGAATTAAAGCTTATTTGCAACTAGAAAAAAATCGAATTACTTCCGTAATAGGAAGACTTAAGCTATGCATTCACTGTAAAACTTTCATCAATCACCTTCTGGAGCCTCTCTTACAATCCAGCTGAAAATAATCAAAATTACTAATTGCAGAATACAACCTAAATTAGTAGACTACACATATGATGGTGCAAATATCTGAGATCTTGTTCACTGTTATTATTATTATTATTATTATTATTATTATTATTATTATTATTGACTACAAGAAACTGTGGGTCACCAAGGGACAGCAATGTGCCAGGAGGGTGTGAAATTTACATACTGAGGTGAGAGGAACCACATGTACAATGCATAAGATTACATGCGTGCTCGACCTGAGATATTTACAGAATTCATCTTATAAAAGCTTGAAATAAAAACATCTTACAACAGCTTGAAATAAAAAACAAAGTTTGTAATAATAAACAGCAAGGGAGAAGTAAAAGACATAAATTCAGCAGGCGAAAAAGTCCAGGCACAGGTAATCATCACAGATTCAATAGCTGGTAAAAGTTATTATTATCTTTATTTTCTCCTAAGAGACACCCGCTTACAGCTATTAACCAGGGGTGTACATTCATATATACAAATATAAGTAATATACATAATTATCCATTTATAATTTATACAAATCATCGTCTTTATAAATTATACGTTCTTAAGGTTTTTAAGTTTTTAAGGATTTCCTTTCTGTAGAGTTTTGTCCTCACAGAACTTATCAGTGTGGATGCCTAAGTTATTGTAGATTTTGAGACAATTGGCTGGAAACGTGTGAACGGCCTGTGAGGGAGGCGTGTGAGCCGCAGAGGAAGGCAGTAGTCGGGGTTTTCTCCTCTTGTCTTCTTTGGGCCAAAGATTAATGGAGATAAA
The DNA here is from genome assembly GCF_048544385.1 of Mastigoproctus giganteus. Lineage (NCBI taxonomy): Eukaryota > Metazoa > Arthropoda > Arachnida > Uropygi > Thelyphonidae > Mastigoproctus > Mastigoproctus giganteus. The sequence continues at coordinate 208,464,952 of NC_143576.1, read as the reverse complement.
ATTGGAGCTTCAATTCTGCCTATGATAAGCCATGCTAGCGTAAGTGTATTTTTTTCGTGATGAGAAGTCTCCAGGGAGTAGTGCCTAGATTAGCTTGGAGGATGGATCTGGAGATAATTAAAGGGTAGCCCGCCACCCTGTTCATCCATCTGAGCTACCAATATTTCAAATTGAGGTACTTGTTTAGATGAGTGGCAGGAGCAGATGATCAAATTTCAGAGGCATAGAGAAGAATAGGGGTGATGCAACTCAGAATGTACCGACAAAGCAGCGCAGGCTGATGCTGATGCGCTGCTCAAAGTGCTGCATCCGTCTTCTGTCTCATTCTGACAAAGAGAGGCTGAAAGGTGAGTCCAACATCCCAGGTGAGGCCTAGGCTAGGCCTTTGCACCCTTTCCCCGCTAACAAAGATTTGAGCATCATTTTTGACTTTTTTTTTTTTTTTTTTGGTTATCGGTAGTTGAGCAGATTTTGAAGGGTTCAGATGCTACCCAGTTGTGACTAGATAGTTTTCCAGTTTTGTAGAGGCATGTTGGTTGATATCAAGAATCTAATGAGGATGATGTCAACTCACGTAGAACTTCAGATCGTCGGAATAAGAAACAAAGTTAGAATTACATTGCTAGGAAAGGCTCCAAAACTGCTGCGAACAGGGTAGTTGAAAGCATACTCTACTGCGAGATGCCTCTTGTGACGTCGAAAGTTACCTGGAAGTCGCTGACGGTAACAGACAGATGTCTGGGAAGTAGGATTGACTTCAAGATTTGTAGCAAGGTATCTGCCAGACCGAAGTAGTGCTTCAGTATAGTAAAGAGAGCTGGAAGTACATTCTATCATATGCCGATTTAATGTCCAAGAAGATGATGTCAATCTGGGATTTGCTGTTGAGGGCCTGTTGGATTTTGAAGAGGGTATCTAGAAGATTGGTAGTTGTTGATTTCTTGTACAAAACGGTAGGAAGATACTTGGGCCTGTGACTAAAGCAGTGCTAGGCAATTGCTGGCTGAATCACTTTTTTAAAGATATACATCTTACCCCTCTTCTCCTCGTTCCTACTTATACGTGGAGGCAACAAATAAAACTGCCTACAATCCAATCTAATCTCTTCCTCCGTAATGTGAATCTATGTCCTCTAGTTCAGGTATCATTTATAACAGTGAAAATTTCGCCCTCATTCATTTTACTTTCTCTCCTCAGAGCCTTACACACCTCAATTAATTTCCAATTAAGTGTCCGGTTACCAAGCTCTGTAGCCCACATAACTGAAGTCTTTCCTCATATGGTTGCGCTTTTGCAGATCTCACCAAGCGCTTTGCCCATCTTTGGACCCTTTTAAGAAGCGCGATTTTTTTTTCAGTCAGTCAGGCATTAAAGTGAACAAAGAAAAGGAAAAAATAGTCTATTTTATAAACATCCAATTTGATAAAACTGCCAATTTCTTGAACATATTACGATCAGAGCAGTAAATGAAGGTACTTAACTGATAAGGTATTCGACCGTCTTGTGAGGAGATGGCAATAACCATATAAACATGGGCAATTTCACGAAAAGAAAAGCTCATTAATGTACGTGATATTACCGACGTGTGCAAAGAAGAATGCTACTCGAGTCCTGCATATAAACACTGCCAGGATGATGGCAGTTCATTATAAATAAGCATAAATGATAGTTCTCATAGGAGAAGTGTGGTTTTTGCCGTAGTGCAACACCAAGGCAAACTTTAGTAACATTTGAACTTCAGAGAGAGATATATATACAGAGCAGAAAGAAGTCATGTTTCTTTGCTTTACTATGAAATGTAAATCCTTTCAATCAGAATGCATTACGCTTTACAATAAGATTTTTAACCTTTTCTAATGCCCTTTCTTTTTGGCCAAAAAATACTAGAGCATTTTAAAGGGAATCTCAAAGAAGAAAAAGTTCCTGTTAAATTGTTGTTTCCAAGGCATTACTACCACATATAGACAAATAAACTACCAAAATATCGCCGAAAATATAAATTAATAAAAAAAAGGAAATTCCTAAGACCTTTTAATATATACTTATACATATTTTAGTAGAGGAAAACGATCGGAATATACAGTGAAGTGAAGTAATTAATTTTTATATTTATTATACAAACACCTACCGTAAATAAAAAATACTGTTCTCTTCTAAACCTCTAGGTTTAGAACATAACAGTATTATTACACGTATTAAACGTTTTGTTAGAGCTATCTCTAGATTCCTCTAACAGAACTGGATATATTTCGACGTAGAAGTCCTATAGTACCATTCTAACTAAAACTTGTTTTTTTCTGGTTGATTATGATTCTAGCTCTTCAAATGTTACAAACTGAATCAATGTAAACTGAATTGATTTGGATACACCGTCTATTTGAAATATCACAGGAAAGATTGCACAAAAAACTACACAGTAACAGAGAGCAAGCGAAACGAAGATCTGGTTATAAACCAGCGCGTCGATGTGTTGGTTTAAGTGTACGTGTATTCGTTTTTCCCCATCCTGCTGAGGATGGGTTCCAGCGCGTCGATGTGTTGGTTTAAGTGTACATGTATTCGTTTTTCCCCATCCTGCTGAGGATGGGTTCCAACTCGTCGAACGTGTTGTAAACAGCCTTCGCATTTTTATTAAAGGAATTAAAGGATTATACTTTCGGTCAACTTCAGAAAAATAAATAACTGGATACAAGCGGACAGATGGCATATTAAAAAAATTTGCCTCTGTTACCAACAAGGTTGGAGAGCAGCACAGACAGAGTGAAAATGGTAACGCTTTCAAACAGGAGGAGTAATTAAGAACCTAAAAGAATTTCTGAATAGCACTACAGATCAGAAGTTAAATCACTAAAAGAATATATATTTTAGCTATAAATTTTTAATTTATAAACATAACAATATAATACGAGATGTTATATAAAGCAAATTATGAGTAAAATTTCACTAAAATCTTGCCCAGATATATCCATAATTTGAAAGCATTTAAAGGCTTTTTTAAAAGGAAATATCGTTCAAAAGGATTTTAAAATATTCTATATACAGTCTCAAAAAGCCATTTATATTCAAGAACTTGAATATAAATCTATAATTTAAATAAAGAGATCATTTTAAAAAAAGGGAAAACTATACGAATATGAATCCAGCAACAAAATTTATGCTGACGCAACAGAATTCTTTAAAGCATTATTTATTCTTTAAAGATTATCTATAAAAAAAAAAACAATTAACTGCGCCCTTGTATCACTAAGAAAATTACGTTGATACTATCATATTATTACAAAATAAATGATTTTTTTAAAATATGGCTGACACAAACTCATGAAATATTGTAAAAGATCTTTTTTTTTTTTTTTTGAAATACTGTTCCTCTCAACTGCGAATTAGAAGAAGAATGCTTAACAATTTTTTTCTAAAAAAAATAAAATAAAATAAAACAAAACTGATTAAAAATTGTGTCCATTCAACTATCAGTCGCTAACGGTTGACAAGACAGTAGGTATAGAAACGAGTGGTCAAAAGCAACTGGTTTATCAAATGCTATAGAAAATTAGGCGAGAAAAAAATGTTAGAAAATTAAATTACTTGCTAATATTTATCGGTATCTGTACTTAAGATCCTATAATCACCAACATAATTTTTAAATGTATACGACGTCTTGAAAAAAAAATCGTCGTTTAATTGTAATAATACTGTATTTTTAAATTAAGGAAATATTTTTTGTCCAGATCTCTAAAAACTTTCATTCCGCAAAAATTCCTGTCAGTTGGCTTAATTTTTTGTTTGAAAACATCCATTCAAGTACACTGGATATTTAGTCTAATATTAATACAAATTAGAAAGGGCACAAAATAAAAGGATTATGTGGTTTCTTATTCAGATATTTTGAACATACATTCATACAAACATGTAAGCATGATTAATCTACAAATTACATCATTTTTATTTCCGGAGCAGGAAGGGGAAGACGGCGGAAGGTGAACAAATGATTAATGTTATATTTCCTTTTACATGTTTTTTTCCCCTATCCTTTTCCCTTTTTTCGCAATTAGTATAGACGGTGGAAGATAATGACGCTCTAGGGGAAAAGGAAGTTTGGAAATTTATGACATTGCCAAATTCAATCTTCAAATGCCTTATTATAAAGACATTCACATTATGATTTAAATCTACGTATTCTTCGCTTTAGTAATTAAGATCTTGATACTTGTTCATCTCTAGCCTCACGTCACCAATACGTGATCTGGTACACATCAAGAAATAAGGAATCCTCTCGCCTTTAACGAGCTGACAATGAACAGAAAATAGCTAAAAGAGTGATGGGCCTCTCTTGGAATGAAAGACGAAAACTTTCTTGAGTAAAAATGAACAGTTAATCTTCATAATGAAGAACAAAGAAAATTCCCGGAAGCAGTATAGCCGACGCAGCGCTTAGCAACCAGTACATCGTGAGACTAAGTGTCGTGAAAATTTCCGAATTTTTGACGAATAAATTTAATCATCACAAAAAATAAACATGCCACAACGTTACTTAAGACGTGCTTTATTTTAATTAAACAAGTAGTGGCAAGCGTCAGAAAATCAGAGCACGTCTTGTATGAGATTGCCTAGGCGTGTCAACACATAAAAACTGTTGAGAAGCACTGACGAAGTGAAAACTTAATGCAATTTTAGTTTGAAGAAATAAGTGAAGGATTCTTCACAAGTGGACAAAGGTAAGCACATTGTGATATCGAGTACATACGATGCCACAAAAAAAAAAAAAAAAAATGCATGGCCTATTGTTAACTGCTGCACTGGAATATCTGGGTCAATAAAGCAATCCTAATGAAATAGTGAACTCCACTGGCCGAATTTACTGCAAATCATTGCAGCCTTGTTCTATTTGATAGTTATTTAGTCTTTTGACGGATGTACTTATTGACTCTGTTTCAATCTGCATTCGGCTAAAAGATGCCAATCAATTTACCTAGAAATTTCCAAAATTTTAATACTCTGTATACTTTTCATCATTCTCTTGTATACTAACTTATCAATTTAATTCACTTTCCCCAAAGCGAGATTTTTTTAACCGAGTAGGCAGTCTAATTCTTCTTGTTAAAATAACTCCGTCTAAGGCTTTCAGCCTGAACAAATAAATTCCTTAACAAGTTTCAATGTCGCATAATGAATATTAACTACTTGCTCCTTGTTCGATCCGTAGTTAATTCTAGAATGTATCCGTATGATTTCTAAAAATACACACCCATTCTTTCTTAATTAGGAATAAAATGTCAGTACTTCTAATCAAATAGCATTAACAGCAACCACGTGTACTACTGAGGAAGAGAATGTTTTTGTTTTTGTAATATTTTATTCGTAATATGAAAGGCTGAAATTCGCTTGGCTGTCAAACTATATATTATAACTCCACTAATACACAATATCATAACAAGTTTTAACTTTTTTTTTTTCCCATTATAATTTCGGAGAATGTTCAGGCTTGACCAGTCATTTAGATTATTTGTTTTTAGCGTTCAGTAGTATGCTAGGGGTGGTCAGTGACCAGCTTAGACAATCTGTCGACCTACATCTTTGGAAACCCAATCCGTCTTTATCTACCGATAATCCCATCTCTTACGACAGGTGCATTTGTACTAGGATGTCATGTTCTACTTCTTAGTTTGTAACAATCAACTCACATATCTTAAAGGCTACAATTTTTTATTTATTTTGGATTTTTTTTCAAGTCGGAGGTAAAGAAGAAAGGGGGAGTGAGCGTTGTTGATACAGAAATCTACTTAAGAACGTTGTTGGATCGATGACAAACTATAATTTTCCTCAAATTCATCAAACGCTATCAAGGAATAATCAGATGCTCTTAGTGTAATTTGGCTGTCATATATCATGCTGAAATTCGGCCGGCTTGCTACTCATATTAACGAGTACTGTATCAATGAGCTGGTTTCTAGACACAGGTAAGATAAACATCGTAGTCCCACGCTGGAGATTAGCAAGTTTCTGTCTATAATGAAATGTCATTGTCACTGACCGTTATGTAACCACCTGGTATCTCACATCTGTCGTGCGCGCACGCGTACACATACACACACACACAATTATAATTTATTACGCAACACGCACTCAACCTGACAGGTGTGTATGCCCAACAGCACATAATTTGAAGGTCCTATAGAATTAATATATTTCAGGTACTATTCAAAAACTTAAAAAAAAAAAAAAGGCTGTACTCTCTACTGCTTATGACCGAACGATCTTTTACCTTCCTCATCGAACTTTAATGATCATTAACAGGACAATAGACGACATGCTTCAAGGCAAAAATTCTAGTTTTGTCTACTGATCATTTTCCAATTAGGTACCACTAACAATGGCGATGCCGCTTCACAAGTGTTCCGAGTCATTCTGCAACTGCCCATTGGTTGGCAACATTTTACCAATTGAAGAACAATATCTACGAGTCACGTACTGTCGGGGCGAGGGGGACATAATTGTATATCCTTCAGAGTTATGTAAGCCAGTAAAAGTTACGAAATAAAATATAATGTTAAGTGACTCGTGGTTGGAAAAACAGCAGGTACTTGGGCAAAGCATGAAAATTCAGTTTTATAAGCATTTTGACAGAAATTAAATACGATAAAATAACCAAAACAGCTACTGATCCATAACTAGCACATAACCAATTTTTAACAAGCTTATCGATGGACATTAAGAATCACTGTCAAATAAAAATAAAAATAGTTGTGAAAATTTCCGCGATATGTTTTTGTAGTGAGTTTTAACTCACTACAAATATGTTTTTGTACATCGCGCCTGATGTATGGGGAACAAAACGGCCGAGCCATACGCCCATTCTTATCTACCATTTACACATTTTTATTGGTACGCCAGGAAAGCCACATAAGAGTCAGAGGAGTTTACAAGATAGAAAAAAGAACGTTGTTGTTGCAATATGGTTTTAGGAGCAACAGCGACTAAGGCCATATTGCTCCGTGTATATTGTCTGCAAATTGCGTGTGGGTTCTTGAGGTCGAAACCACGCTACCCTCTCCTGATACCGACTAACTCAGTCATGTGAAAAAGGCACATAAAAACTCCTCACATCATCGACGGGACTCGAATTCAGGTCTTTTCTATCCGGTGTGGGAAGGACCAACTGTGATATCCACAAGGGCGAAAGAAAAATAGAAGAATATGACAACTGTTCAAATTTATATATTTATACAATGACCACCCTTCTATGATCAAGTTTTCGTAATCTCATTAAATGAACGCCTGATGTGAAGTCCAATTGTGTAAAATTTCAATTTCGTTTCACTGCTCTTGCAACTTTTCTCCTGATATTTTTTCTAATATTTTTCCAAGTGCTCTTTTCATCCTGTACGTTTCTCAATTATTTATTTTTTTATTTGAAATCACCCGAGGAAGTACTACTAATGTCTGCTTACGGGTATATTCACTTTGGAAATTGATAGTAATAATGACTAATCCTTCTTAAATCAAGATGAAAACAATTTGACACGGCAATCCCAAATTCCTAGCTGCATAATTCATCAAGGTCACGAGGTCGGCCTAAACAACGTGTTATCGTTTTCTCACTGCCAGTTTGATAATATATTTTCCACTCACTGTATTATCAAATCCACAAGTCGGCACGAGGATTTTGCTTCATCATTCATTCTTCCGCTTAAATATGTCAAGAATTTTTCACTCTTGGCAACTACGCAGCACTACTTTTGTAGTAACCTTCCGCGTGTTTTAAAATGAAGCATCGAAAACGAATAATATGCAAATCAGTTTCGAAAGAGAGAGAGACATCATTTATTAATTTTTCAGGGGCAGATGAGCTAGTTAGTTAGTTATTTGGTTTTTAGGAGCATTAGCAACTAAGGCCATATTGCTCCGGGATATGCGGTGGTCATTCCCTGACCTTTCCGCATCCTCCGTATTTGGTGGTGACGGGCTCGAACCCCGGTTTAATCAAGAAGCGTGTGCTACGCACTGCTGCTCCTTCCCACCTGGCTACGGAGGCGCCAAGCGCTAGATGAATTTTCTATCATTTGTTGAGTGCAAAATCGCACGGCTAACCGCTTTAGTGACCATCTCGTGATCACAAAAGTCACGAGATCCAACTTTAAGAAACTCATTCTGCTAACCCTGAAGCTAAGTATAAAAGCGCAGAGAATGTCGCATTTAATTACTAATTACAGGAAGAGCGCGAGGATAGCAATTTGATGGACTATCAGCACTGAACTGGAATGTCTTGAAGAACATTTAGCTACCTGATATTTGTTATTAAAATCGTATTTAGGAATGATTAATGCTCGATCTCATTGTTTAATGATTAAACAATTTAATTTTAGTTGTTCACTCATTAAATCCGAATTAAAAATCCCATTGAAAATCTATTTTCGCTCAATGTTCTGTTTTTTTTCCGATTGCAATTTTATTTGCAGAAAAATCTGCAATTATCCATAAATTTAGTTTTATACTTAACTTATTCAGTCGATATTTTTACATATCTTTGATCCTAAAATATCTGAGCGTTTGTGGTTTATTACTATTAAGATCTTTTAAAGTGAATATTTTTTTAATTATTAAAAATAGCCTCGTTATAAATTTGTGGTTTATAACGAGGCTATTTTCGCAATGTATTCAGAGGTTGATAAACAGAGATTCTATTCTTTAACCACCGATACACTGACACACTTCAATCAATTAAGAATATACCAGAGTAGGTTAAAAAATAAGTATAGTTAATAACAGTCAATAAATAAATATTAACATAACTACAGAAAAATATATAATTTACATTGGAGTTTGTGGTCAATATTGATATAAGCTTTTGCTGTCAATTTATTTATTTATTCATTCACTGGTTAAAGTAACTGGATTCGCATGGGATGCAATAAAGATTTATGGAAATTATTACTCTAATTTAGGTGTGTCGTGCAACTCTGAAACACAGAGTTGTTTCTCAAACAAAAAACTATCAACGTGAAATGTTTAAATGTATTAAAAATAACTTCGGAAAAAGTATTTATTCCAGTACGGGACAATATTTTTATTAATGCAGAGCTTCCGTGTAGATAAAGTTGCATGTTTACCATTAGCATAGTGTCTACATGTATCTATGGTTGGTTTGCCGAATGAAAACCCCAACCTTCCGTGAAGAGAGAAAAAAAAGCTCCTATAATGTAGGCGGAAATCGAAGCAAGTTCTTTTCCACACGCGTGGAGGATAGCGATCGTAACTGCTGTGCTTACCACGAGGAAATAACACTTTGACTACATGTGAAAAAAGTCTTCAGACTTAGGAAAAAGTATTCAAAACTGTCTGGTCCGGTGGAACATGAGACAGTATGAGTTCTAGCTGGACTGACCCACCGTTCCGTGGTGTGGATGAGTACCCAGAATCATATCTCCAGGTAATTGATGCTTCTGGGTAGTCAAGTGGCCAGAAAAATACAACAAGATAACATAAAATATACACAAATATAATCTATTCACATATCTAGCCCTTTTACAGTGATACTGTTCTTCACAGAGATACGAGGCGGAATTGAATTGAAGTTCTAGTAGCTGCCGGTTTCCAAAACAAGTGTCCACATGATCCAGTGGAACATTTAAAATAAATAATCGATCAAATTAAAGCTTTCTTTCATTTAATTTATAGCCTTTTTTTTTTTAATAACGCTGACATCGTCAATTATATTAGAAATTTAAGATAATTTACTGCTTTAAAATCATAACTTGTTTCATTTATTGAGAAAAAATTTACTCGCACTTGATTCATTATACTGACAGTTAATTAATATCGCTAATTTACAAGCAGACTGATTTAATTAATACACCCCTCACCATTTTGTTTATAACAATGGTGACAAAATTACAAAACGGCCAAGAATTTTTTTTTAAAGCGATGCTCAGCGTTGGAACTTTTTGAGACATAAAATGACTAGTCACACGAGGTTGGCTTCTTATAGAATGCTTTTTTTTAATAGTCACCATTGAGTTGAACATTTATTTTCCTTTAGAACATCGACGAAAATTAATATCACTAATTTTTAAGATTATGTTTTTAGAGACATAAGGCATGTTTCATTTATTCAAAGAGAAAATGCAATTTACTTTACATAATTCAATTAATTCATTTATAACAACTGGCATTATTTAATATTGAAAAATTTCCAAGCAAATTGATTTAAAGCTTTCTTTCATTTATCTTCGTAAGGAGGTAAAGTGACATTTATGACGCCATCTTTCATTTATAACATAATTATGTTTGTCAAGGATATTTAATTATATGTAAGTCAATGACATTTAATTAATATTACATATTAGATTAAGGCAATATTGCAAGGTGTTTGGAAGATAAAATGGATACTCACATAGCTGCAAATTTGTCCAACGAATCCATATAAAGCATATTTATTGCATTTATTGATAATAACGCCCCTTTCAATTACGAAATCTGACAAATCCAAAGTGGTGTCATAATTATAAATGAGACAGTTCACAGAAAGAATTAAGACGTTTAAAAAAACAGCAATGACCTGCACAAATATTGGCCGTCGTAGCCAAGTGGTCTTCCGCGCGGGTGCATAAGTACACGTGCCTTGAGTGACCATAGTTCAAGCCCCTTGACTTGAACCACGGTGCTGTTTCTTGTATTCTGTCTATCTTGCGAACTCCTCAGACTGTTTGGTCGTTCCAGAGTATAAACAGAAAATTTATTTATTTAATATTAGCAACAACAAGAGCGATGCCAAGTCGTCATTTATTCCTGACGTTTGTTTTTTTTTCAATCTGCATATGTGTAGGCACAATGTAAATTTTTAAAAGAAAGAGCAGAAACAATTGAATTAAAAAAGGAGTCAGTGAGCCTTGATGCGTGGTTCTTTTGCAGACACTGGGTTTCAAGGAATAGGACAATGCTGCACAAGCATTCAAAACGCCGTGTGTTCCGTTCAGATCGGTTGTGTGTCAGCACTCTGCGTCTATTTAAAATTAAATCATGAAAGAGAAAATCGTTGTTAGTAGATTAATCCAATACGTAGTAGATAACTACTTTTTTTCCCGTATAAATTTCAATGAACAAAAAATATCAAAAAAAAAAAAAATCTTTTCATATTACCGTATATGAATAAGTAGTTTTCAGTTCTGGACTTTCTGAGTGAGTAAACTGTGAAAACAGATATATCATTATTTTGTTTTGTCTCCTATAAGCATAATTCATTTTCGCTATGCTAGCAGGATTTAAACCGCCTAGTTAACAAGCCTGACGTAGCCGAGTGGTCAGGGGCGTGAGTGCAATAGCACACGCAATTTTTGAGTGAACCGGGGTCCAAACCTGTGACTGCTAAATACCATTAACATTTGTATTGATTGATTTATTGTAAACTCCACTGACTTCATGGTCGTGCCGGACTATAAACAAGAACTTTTTAATGCATTCTCACACAGAAGAAAATTTGCCTTCGCAATGAATTGCCCTGTGCACTATTACAAAACAAATGGCATCGCCAAATGGTTTATTTTTAATTTGGTTTTTAAAGAGACCACTTGCTGTCTGATGAGCGATCAGCACGTCCCGAAAGAAGCTGTTATAGCAATGTCTCGTCTTTTAAATACATGAGAAATTAGCTATTTGTTTGAAAGTAATGCATTATCAGGGAAACTCGTTGCAAAATTCTCGTTTCGGCATATTGCGCCATTGTGTAATATGTCTGTACAACTGTATGCTCATTGGCAGATCTGCATATGTGTGGACAGAAGAAAACCGGAAGAACTCACAGGAAAAACCCAATCCCTCCGCCTGAAATCGGCCAACCACAGCTCAGTTAAAGAGGCCTTTAGAAACTCCTCCATTATACGATGGGATTCCAACCCAGACTCTGCAAACGAGTGGCAATGATTTTATCTTACCGCCTACTGTAAGTTCAACGAATACACATATTTGTACTGCTTTATGGTCGTCGAGAAGGCGAAATTCGTTGGCTCTGAACAGTTTAAAGTGTTCGAGGAGGTCCACTTTATGATCAAGTATTGTAATCCTAAAAAAAACGAATGCCCTGTTGTTACCCATGTACTGATATAGTCGTTCGTCCAGTTTCAATTCGAGATCTGTCTACTGTAAGTGACAAAACTATTGCATTAACTAAACAGTTTAAATCTTGCTGGCTGCAAGAATACATGAAAGAACAAGACAGACAGTCCTTCCAGCTTCATTAAGTTCAATAAGGCAAAATAACGTTAACTATTATATAACTTTGCATAGTTAATTTTAAAAACAGTGACTCTATATCTTACGGTTTTATGTGCTTTTATTTTATTGAATAAAATAATATCTAAATGAAATACAAAATAAATAGCGTATAGAAAAACAAATAACAGAAATTTCTGGTTACTTAATAAATTTTTCATTATCAACATTGTAACTAGTTTATACAGCAACACTACTACTCAGTTGAGAATGTGTGTTGACTGCTCGTCTAGTTTCGATTATGTATCAGAGTATGTAGCGTTCTACTTCCGCAGGAAAGGAATGCCATCCAATGCAACGTTTTCAACTCTTTTTTAGACTCCGGCACAGAAACACAATGGTTACACTGCAGCATGTAAGATCATTCTTCAAGCATCACCCTAAGAGTAGCGCCTCCGTAGCCAGGTGGACAGGAGCAGCAGTGTGTAGCACACGCTTCTTGATTAGACCGGGGTTCGAGCCCGTGACCACCAAATACGGGAAAGGTCAAGGAATGACCACCGCATATCCCCGGAGCAATATGGCCTTAGTTGCTAATGCTCCTAAAAACCAAACAACAACATTCACCCTAAGAGCATGAGATTATTTTGAATGTGGTAGATCGTATACAGTACCACTGACCACTTTCATCAGATAAATTTTCTACAATTCCTGCTGCTGCCATTAAAAACACTGCCCGAAAAGCATAAAAATGTCAAAACTACCCTAGATGTGATATTTAAAAAAAGGCACCCAACAGCTATAATAATCCATTCACTGCTTATTCCAGGTTTCTGACACTGTTTTTGAATGGATCGCTTCTTTGGCTACTCGCTGTTAGTGTATTGATCATAATCCACCCATAACGGGTCAGGATCATTCGATCAACAGATCATTCACCCAACTTAACCTCGTTTGGCAACTGTATATACGAAATAAGACATCGTTCTTCATTGTGGTCAGCGTAAATATCGATATTTAAATGTGAGTGTTTATAAAATATAATTCACACAATAGTAATAATCCTTAAATAACAACCATTGTGTTGTTACTTAAGGATTATTGTCCATTTTTATCAGCTTTTACCGTTTTTTAAAGAAATAATTTTATTTCTCGTCAAAGGAAAATAAAAAAAAAAAAAATACCATAATCATTTTGACATTTTTTTCTATTTTATAACAAATCAGTGGTTCCAGCCTATCTATTATTTTGGTGAAATTTCCGCAAAAGGCACATTCTAGATATTGCCACATGAAATAGTCTAGACACCATATTCATTGGTGTTCTAATTATCTATAATTATGATGGATGCACGAAAAATTTGGAGAAATATGCAACTACTTATAAAAAGCTCAGATGAGTGCTATTTGGTAGATATTATTAATAATCAGTTGGACTATTTTAAGGGGAAACAATAAATCATCCGTCTCTCTGAAAGCAGATTTAAACAAAAAAAAAAAGCACCCTAATCACTCAGGATACTACACTGATAAGAGATGCTAAACAGAGGACGCCGAATTTAGGTAACTCCCTCCAACCTTCATATCTATATATGAAGTACAAAATAAGAGCACGGGAGGGTATATTTACTTAGTACTCCACTCTTTTTCTCCAGTAATAACTGTCGGCCTGAGACCAAAGAAAACTAGGGAAGCAGGGAAGGGGGGATTAGAATAAAGATATGGGCAGATAAATACGGGTATAGAGAGATTGGGTTAATTAAATATCTGGAATTCAGGATGCGGAATACAAAGGAAGTAATCAGAACAAATAAAAAATTAACAAGAAAAGGTAGGTCGGCTGATGATAAATAGAGTAGGGTAGGGTACAGACAAGACGTACAAGCATGCAGTAGGGTACCTAGTGAAGCTCTGTAATAAATTCAGACAATAAAACTTTAATGTAATAAATAATTAACAACATAAAACTGTTATGATGGAAGATATTAATTTTTATACGTGAGACAACCTTGTACTGGATATTTATGCATAGAATTATTACTGCAACTCATATTATAGGTTCTTGTTTCTAGTTTCACTGGTTGAAGGGAAGGGGAGGGGAGTAGTCTTTGGAGCGCTTTTCGCTTTATCAGACTGAAAGGCCTAGATTTGAATTCCGCTGACGGCAGCAGGATTTTTATTTTTTTTTTCCTTACTAGTTGCTAAGTTAGTCGGTTTGGAATAAAGGTGTTACGGTTTATAAATCGCAAAGCTCTAGTATTTCAGAATTTGCTCTAGTATTAGCAAAACAAAAACAAAATTTAAAAAAATGAAATGGAAAGAATAAGCATTTTATACACAACATAAATAACACAACCTAAACTTGCTAAGAATATAACGATGTCAGAAAGCAGGTCACTGCTTTCTGGCATCAGTATCACTGAGTATCACATCATACTAAGCAAAAATTTCTCGTATATCTCTCTAGCACTACATATTACGATAATGAGAGTTGGTACATTTATGAGTGTGGCGAGTATTTTACGAGAGTCGAAGCCTAGTTAAGGCTGGATTGATCTACGATAGAAGTTAATGCTGTTTCTTTTTTTTTTTTTTGGGGGGGGGGTAGAAAATAGAAGCAATTAGAATAGTGATCCGCTAACCGAAAAGTTGGAGAAACAGGCCTAGTAAGTACCGTGGTATTCTGCACTCAAACGCCGCTAACTCTTGAATAAAACAACACCATAAATGCGTATCTTTAACTCAGTCACGAGTTTCATTTCCAAAAAACTATCCTCCCGCCCTCTTCATTTACAACTAATAAATTATTGTTTTCTCTATAATGGAGTTAGGACAAAGTAACAATGAACAAGTGGCATTAGAATTAGGGTCTCACGCAAAGGGCATTCACTAGCAAGCATTATTCATGCTTCATTTTAATTCAATGACTGAAGCCCGGAGCGATTGCTTATCACTTGATTTTTACTGCGTTCGGAGACAGCGTCATTGACAAGTATTAATGAAGGCAAAAGCCAATTTATGACTGAGAGTTCCTAATTGTGATAATCGCATGACGTTCTGTTTTCTGATAAGATACCAGATTGACATAATTACAAATGTAGTTAGCGACAGACACTTGAACATAGACATCTCGAAATATTTCCTGTGTTTTTGATTCTGCGATCAAGAGACACCCTCAGAAAACAACCAACCACTAACGTCTATATATATAAACAGTATATTAAAATAATCTTTAATGTTCATGCTGAAGGAGGTCCTTATTCTAGCATTAAGGTATGCTTTGGAGGAAGTAATGCTCACGCTAAGCATCTGATAATCTATAATTAGAACTAAACGGAAATAGGAAGTTTGATCTACGACGGTTTGGTCTAGCATATGCGGATGTATCAATTATCAGTGATCCAGAAGAAAGACAAAAACACTCTGCAATTTAATATTTGCTCAAAGCATTTTTGGGACACAGAGATACAGTGAATAAGAATATTCACGATTATCAAGAATATTGATGGTCGTATTCATGTCGTATATTCATAATCTATCTATCATGCGTGTTGTTAATAATCATAGTGGAAAGAGAACTGAAGTAGATAACGGGATTATATTTGATGTATTTTCTTATATTATGAATCAATAAAAGAGCTGTCACAATTATAATCAGGGTTATTATATTATTCTTCTTATTATTATTATTGCTCTTATATTATTTCTCCCTGATTGGGGATTCCACCTCGTGACAGGTATTGCTACGAAGTACACAGGGTGGTTGTAATGTCTGGTGTTTCTGTTGGTCGGGGAACTCTCTGATCCTACAGTTTTTCAGGATTACGGCTTTCTAGAGTTCCTTGTAGGTGTTCGCTGGGAGACCTATTGCTGCTAGGCTGTGTAGGGTCTTTGACACCATACTGGTGGTTGACACGATGATCGGGATGGTCGTTACTTGTTGCATATGTCACTTCTTTTTGATCTCCTGTCTTAGTTTCGTGTATACTTCCTGATTTTTTCCCCAAGGGTTTTCTGCAGGTTGCCAGTGTTGGGTATGGCTATGTCAATCAGACAGGTAGCCTTTTTCTTCTTATCCACAAGGATTATGTCCGATCTGTTGTGCGAGACTGTCTTGTCCATTATTATGGCGCGCTTTATTATTACAGCTTGCGGGTTGGGGTCTCTAGTACTGCCTGGGGTTCGTACTTGTAATATGGTACACGTTCTTTGATCAACTGGTGTTTCCTTGCTAGCTTCTGATGTATTATTCTGGCTACCTTCTGATGTATTATTCTGACTACCTCGTCGTGTCTACGAGTATAATCAGTCTGGTTATCACCTTGCATCCCGCTGTGATGTGTTGGATCGTTTCTGAGGCCAGGTGGCATCGTCGACATGTGTCATTTAACATTCTGGGCTCCTTGGCGATGTATTTTCTATAGTTTCTGGTGTTGATTACCTGGTCTTGGATGGCAAGCATGAATCCTTAAGTTTTAGGGAAGAGCGTCCCGCTCGTGAGCCATGCATTGGAAGCCATTTTATCTATGTGTTCTTGATGGAGGTCATTTTAGTGTCACCATGGAGTCTCCTCTTTGCCTATCTTTCTAGCTTCGTTTGTGCCGTTTTGGCGGGAGGGGACTCCTCGCTCATATTGAGTGGGTTATGTCGCTTGTCTGTCTTCCGTACGGCCTGGTAGAGTGCTACTGTGTTTTTCTGGAAGTAATCCTTCAGGTTAGCTATCGCTGTCTTCTGTTGCTCGATGAGGTCTATCAGACCCCTTCCCCATTCTTTCCGGGCAACTGTCCGTCTCTCCACGGCTGACTTCGGGTGGTGCTGGCGGATCTTGGTCATCATTATCCTTGTCTTTCTCATGATATCCGCCAGCTCGGTGTTAGTTCAATCTATGACCCCGAAGGAGTATGTTAGCACTGGGACTGCATAAGTGTTTATGGCTTTTTATTATCTTTCTATACATTAAAATAATTTTCCTCCTAATGATATTTATTGAGCCAATGGGAGAAGAGGGATGCGGGTTACGTGCAATATGTAACAAATACAAAAATACGTAACAGAAGCTTGTTTTACTGTGATAAAACAAGCTTTCTCTTTAAGCGTGGTCACGCGCTATGTTTATCTAACACGACCACGCGGTACCATTCTTGATTTCCATATGTAATGTATTTATTTAAATAAACTAAATTCACCAAGGCATAATATTTAAAGATTCTATATCTATATAATATCGGTATAGATACACCATAGGAAACTCTTAAAGAAAAAACTACGTGCCTTTCACACTACGATCGTAGTGTGAAAGGCACCCACCGATGAAAAGCCAACTAGCTTTGAAACGATCCGTCTGGGTGGTGGCGCCCACTGAGAATAAATAACAATAGTCTTCTCTATTAGTGAAACGTTACTTATTCGGGGTAGTGCAATACTTGGTAGCCCGTTGTGAAGGATGAGCACAATATGAAATACAGATGAAATGATGTCTTTCACACTACGATCGTAGTTTTTCTTTAAGAGTCGTCAATGGTGTATCTAACGATATTATATAGATATCGTAACGTATTTATGAATTCATAGCTGAGGAAGAGACACACACAGTGTCGAAAGCTTCTATAAGTATTTTGTTTTATTTTATCAAAAGAAGCAAGTGCAGTGATCAAGGAGCGAAGCCCGCTAGTTATTATTATTATTATTATTATTATTATTATTATCAGGATTATTATACGAGGGGTTTCCGAAAAGTAAAATAAAACTTTTTTTTTTTTTTTTTCTTAATAATGGTGAAAGGGAATGAGATGAAACGCGGTGGACAGATAGACCCGTTAATAACGTTCAAAAAGACTGCCAGTGCAGTGTTGCGGTACTGTCGCCTCACGGCAGAATCCAGTTGGAAAATGGCGGCTACCGTGCGAGTGTGGTCCAAAACAGGTGTTGGTGAAGTTATTCGCTTTTTGCAAGCAAAAGGGTCTTCACCAAGTGACATTCACCGCGAACTGGTTACTGTGTATGGCGAAAGGTAATGACAAAGAAGCAGGTGTGTTTTTGGTGCAATGAATTTAAAGCAGACCGTGTTGATATTGAAGATCGACATCGGGCGGACAGGCCTTCATCGAGAAAGACAGAAGACAACATATCGCGCATTAAGGGCATCCTTATTGAAAACAGGAGTGTAGAGAGTATGTTGTGTGGAGTGTGTTTAGTGTCAAACGGCACCAGGGGTTTCTCCCATCTCCACGTGCTATACATTGTGGGTGTGAAACAGAACACTGTCAATGCCAGAGGTTTAAAAGTATATGGATTTTGTATATGTGTAGTGTCGTGTATCGTTGTTCCTCTGGTCATTTAGCCGCTGGGCCCCAATGTTCCCCCACTCCGCCCCGTGGAGGCAGACCAGGTACACTAGTATCATAATTATTTACTCTGGCAGGTCCTGCCACCTAATTTCCTGAGACTTCAGTGGAAAGGGCCTTAAAAAAAAAAAAAAAAAAAAAAACCTGCTATAGATAGGGGTAAGCCAAAACAAAAGGAGTACTAGTTGGGCGATTTGATGTTATTAAGTTTTTGGGTGCAGGGCTGAAGCAATTTGGAGTTGATTCGGACGCTAGTTGTAAGTAAGAGAAGGGGAGGGAGACTGAAGACTGGGGAGAAAAATAGAGATACGGGGCTCATAGGGAAGATGACCCCAAGTCACTGGAGCAGGCCCATGCCACACCAGAATGAAAAAGAGGGGCGGCGAGACCACGCAAGGGAGCATGGCTATGGAGGCCTAATGGCAGCAGCAATTGAAAACAGGTGAGTGAAACTGCGTGAAATTGCGCAAATAGTGAACGTGAGTAAGTCGACTGTTCAGGATGTCTTTGGCTTTCGAAAGGTGTGCTGCCGCTGGGTGCCCAGACAATTGTCAGAGGAGGACAAAGCAAAACGCATGGGAATGTGTCTGGAGAACCTGTTGCGATACAGCGACGAAGGAGAGGATTTTCTCGCTCGCATAATCACAGCAGACGAAACATGGGTTCATCATTTTACCCCGGAGGGCAAACAAGACTCCATGACCTGGAAACATCCAAATCTCCTGTGCGCAAAAAATTCAAAACTGTTCCCAATGTCCGAAAATTCATGGCCACAGTGTTCTGGGATCGCCAAGGCGTTCTGTTGGTGGATTTCTTGCCGAATGGAGGAACAAACAATGCAGCTTTACTGTGCAACGTTGGAAAAACTGAAAGCCAACATTCAACGCAAACGACCAGGACTCCTGACAAGCGGCGTGATTTTGTTGCACGACAACGCAACTCCACACACTGCCTACACCACTCGTGAGTGGTTGCGCCGTAAGCGTTGGGAAACTCTGTCACATCCCCCCCCCCTACAGCCCAGACTTAAGAGCCTTCAGACTTCCATTTGTTCGGCCCTCTGAAAAAACACCTTTCAAGAAAGCATTTAACCACGGATGAGGAAGTTCATCAGGCGGTGCGATGTTGGTTACCGCGTGTGAGCACGGACTTCTTCAGTACTGGTATTGATAAACTGAGCCATCGTTGGGACAAATGCATCAATAAAACTGGAGTCTTTGTGGAGAAGTAGTGCATGTTCACTTATTTCTTGGTGTGTAATTTCAACTTGGTATTATTAAACATCATCGAGAGAAAAAATTGTTACCTTGCTTTTCGGAAACCCCTCGCATTATTAATTGCGCTGTTTCAGCTTCCGTGTCTTTTCCCCTGTCTTCCGTAACAGTATGTTCAGACCTTCCAAACGAGTAACAAGTGGTTTCACCATTTGTCACTCATTTGGAAAGATCTAGATTCGAGCCCCGTCAACTGGAGAATTTCTAAAGCCTCGTCAATCGAGGCTGTAGTTAGCCGATGTGAAGCGGAGAAAGTAGCTTTTTTTTCCCTGAAATTCCGATTTTTCAGCTGCTCAACATGCAAATACTGTAGATCCCCGAACACGCATTTCTAGAGTCATAATATACAATGGCACAATATGGAAAAGTCTTATACGCCTAAACACGAACAACAACCGCGTTTTCTTCGAATGGAAGGAGAGTAGCAAGAACAGGTTTATAAGATGAATCGAAAATTTCAAAGATTAATATACATTCGGTGATCACTGAATTATGACCACATACCTAATACCGTGTTGGCCCGCTGTTTGCACGAATAACAGCCGTTATTCGCCTAGGCAGTGACTATACTAGATGTTTGAAGATGACCGTAGGGATCTGCAGCCATGCTGTGCAAGGTTTTCCACAGCGTCGGAATAGATAACGGCTGCATGTTCATGTGCCCCACTTCCGATTCCAAAACATCCACAGGTTTCAATTCGATTGAGTTCAGGCGAATTTAGAGGCCAATCAAGATGGATAATATCTTCACTGTGTTCCTCAAACCACTCGTGCACAGTATGGACCCAATGACACAGCGCATTATCGTACTGGAAGACCCCTGACCAGTGAAAAGCTGGTCCATGTGCACCAGAGGTCCTAGTTCTTGCCAGAAAAGGATACCCCATATTTAACAACCACCGCCACCTGCCTGGATAGTGGGCACCATGTACGATGGTTCAATGGATTCATGTTCCTTGCGCCTCACACGAAGGCGTCCGTCGGCACGATGCACTAGGTATTTGGACTCATCCGACCAGCACATTCGCTTCCAGTCCTCCAATGTTCAATCAGTATGTTGTTGACACCACAACACACTTCTACACAAACCAACACTACACACAAACAGTAGGCCTTGGCATTTTGCCTTACCACGGATGAATCAGCGGCAAATGGGGAAACCCCGGTGTCCGCATAAACCTAAACACTTATAAAATAAATAAATAATACGTCTGAGTGTGCGGTGCATCGCCATTTGGAATATTGTTCTTGCATTACTCATACTGTATTGCGAAGTCGCAAAGTGATCTGCTGCTGCTGCAGCCAGTACAACGGGCTGCACCCTTCGCTCACCACGAACATTCACTTTGAGTAATTCTTTACAGTTCTGTCGGAGGGAGGTGATTTGATCCGTTCGACACCATTATTTGTAATCTTAACCACAGTGGGCCGTGAGCAACCGACAAGGCATGCTGTTTCCGACATGGAAGTACCCGACGCACGAGCTCCCACAATCATGCCCTTTTGAAACTCGGTGATATCTTTACTACGTCCCATAACTGCTACTTTATCACTGACTTGCATGATCAGATGCAAATTAGCGTAGGAAGCTGTTTGTCTTTTTATACTGCGAGCTATGCGACACACTCCATTACGATGAAGTGGTCAAAATTCAGCGATCACTTGAGTGTATCTCTTATATAAAAGCAGCAGAGATGTGATGTGATGGTACCATGTTTTCTAAGAGAACCACATTTATGTGCGGACCAACACACAACCCGTTTTCTAAGACAACCACAGATCATGTGCGGACCAACACAGAAACAAAATAAAATCGGTTGGCGGTCACGTGTGATCATTTTGACTTGTTTTTATTTTGCTATTTCGCTTTGACTTTACTGGGAACCACTTCCTTCTTTCTCTGAAATTATTCACAAATGCTTTCCATGGTAGTTTTTCGCCAGAGATCATGAAAAATTCAAGATGTTTTTGTACAGGTAAGGCGAAAATATACTACTCGTACAAAGTTCGCAAAATCTTGTATATGATTTCTTGTTGATTCTATTATTTACAATATATATACTATAGTCTAACCACGGACATAGAATTAGACAAGAAATTCTAATGTTCCTGTCATAAGTAAATTCAAGAAACTGACGCCATATGTTGTAGCGGTATATTTACCTCCTGACCATAATCCCGACACAAGGGATGAGCTAACTACCTGGATTATAACCCACCTCAAGCCTCACATGCTCACCTTTGTTTTAGGAGATTTCAACATGCCTTCCCCAAGACACGAAGCTGCTTTGAAGGACGTCGTACGCTCCTTCTCATCTCTAGGCCTTAGACTAACCCATACGCAACCTACAAGACGACATCAAAACCTAGACCTCTTATTTCATAACCTTGACCATCTTACTCTCACAACGCCGATTTTTAAGTTTGCATCAGATCACCTCCCAATTTCCTTTGATAGTGAATGTCTATGTTCTCCCCGACAACTTGAACAGCACGACCATAAAGAATCCCAACTCAAGATCTTCTCATTAAAATATATGCAACCTCAAATCATCCTACAAAGACTAAAAGCTACAGACTGGAAAAAAATTGCTGCTAGCCATCCTGATCAAACGCTTACCAATTTAGCAAACTTGTTAAAAGACATCGCCTGTGAAGGGGCCTCCAAATCTGTACGCCTGTCTCCCAGGACCAAGAACTGGTTTACCAGCGACGCAAAACTCGCCTTCATCATGAAACAGAAACTATACAGGAAATGGCAAAAAACACGGGATCTAGCCGACTACCAACTCTATAAAAAACATCGGGCACGCTTCCTACGCATTCGGAGGAAGGCGCAGAATGACTGGATTGCACACAGAATGAAACTTGGGAAAAGAATCTTCACCAACAAGAATCAACAGTCCCCCATGTCCACTGACACCTTCCTTGCATGGGCTAACTCGCTCGCAACTAAGCCCCTATCTGCCCCAAACCCCTTTATTCGGGTTAATCCACCAGCTAACCAGACATCACTGGATAAAATAGCCATCACAAAGGAACGCCTTACTGAGGTCATCAACAGTCTTCCCAACAAGTCTACCACTGGCCCGGATGGATTCCCTATTTTCATGGTTAAACTGTGCAGTGTATATATCATTGATCTCTTGCTTGATGCATTCAATTCCGTCCTCGTAACAGGAGTTTACCCTGCTATCTGGAACACATATTATGTTTCTCCAGTTCCAAAAAAGTCTAACCCAAAATTGCCTAATGACTACAGACCAATTTCTGTAGGATGCACTTTTCTCAAAATCTTGGAAAGAGCCATACTTCCTGCTCTCATCCATCACATGTTCGGCCACAAACCTCCATACCTCCATAGTGTACTACCTGGACGTTCCACGATCACCAACCTCTTGGACACACTGTTCAGAATTGAAAGTACCTTAAGCAACAAAGAGCAACTGGATATTGTGTTTCTCGACATTAAGGCGGCCTTTGACAATCTGTCCACCCATGCATTATGTACCATACTGTGCAACTATTTCAAAATCTCTGGCAACATCTTAGTTCTCCTTAGGAAACTCCTTCAGTCCAGGATCCTATGGATCAGAAATCAAAACCATAATCACCACATTCTCTGCTCCAGAGGGCTCCCCCAAGGGGGCGTTCTCTCTGCCGCCCTCTTCGCCGCATCTTTAGAACCCTTCCTATCAAACCGTACTAATTTTACCACCTACGCAGATGATATTAAGTTCTTCGTCATCACAAAATGCCCCCAGTCTCTCCAGTCTATTACTGTGAGCTCCAACCGACAGCTACATGAACTGGAAAACTACCTTCATGCGATTGGGCTCTCCATTAATAAAGAGAAAACTGCACAACTCTCTATCACCAAGAAGAAAAATACCAACGAGGTGGACATCATTATTGCGAATTCTCCAGTTAAAAAAGTCACCCAACATAAAGATTTGGGTATCATCTGGGACAAAGACCTCACCTTCTTGCCTCACTTTAATGCCACTCGAACGAAAACATATTCGGCTTTATGGGCAGTAAAACAAGAGATCTCCAACTTCCATAACCCGGACCTTATCATCAAATACATTCTTCGTTGTATTTTCCCAATTCCATTATATGCCTCGACTATATGGTCCTCAGCACCCTCATCATACCAAGCCAGGTTCCTCTCCCTGGAATTCTGGATCTTGAAATGGCTAAATAGGGTTGCTGGGCTAACACCTACAATCTCAAAATCTGTTCTGGTCACCAATCTTAATACGCTTCCTTGGAGGTATCACATCATCTCTAGGAACCTTCTTACCCTCTCTCAGCTTCTATCCGGAAAACTGAAGTCACCCGATATTTGGGATATCATCGCCAGACCGTCCGACAGTAGAAGATGCCAGTCCAACACCTCCCCATACAGGTCGAAGCTGCGTAGCATGTCCTCCTTGGACAACATGTTTCCACACAACTCCTTCCAAATATTTAACAGATTAGCCATAGACGCTGAGAAACTTTGCAAGGACAGAACCTACAGATCTTCCATTCTTGCAGACATGTATGCCTTAGTCAAGCTCTAGGTGGACTCTCTGTGATACCGCAATATCCACGCTTCGATGTATCCGGATGCACTTTTATTTGTTGTAACTTTATGTTTTTGTACTTGTTGTAACTTTATGTTTTTGTACTTGTTATAACTTTATGTTTTTGTATCTTCACCAGTGGCTGTTTAAGGCCGTATATTGTATCTGGCTCTGTATGCAATGCATATGTCTGTATTTTATGTTTTTTCTCTGTATATAACTCATGTCCTCTAGCTGCATAGCTGTAAAAGGACAGTTCTTCGGAAATAAATTGATATTAATAATAATAATAATAAAATGAATAAGTGTGCCGAACTTTTAACTTATTTGTCAATCACACTAAACTGTTCGTATATGCGTCCTTACATAACGTACTGTCGACATCACGTATAATATATATAAAATTCTAAGTATGATGTGTAGTGTGCAATGACGTCATAAACTATTATGATTAGTGTAATGTCTGACCTATTTAAAAGACTGCTTTAATCGGAAACGTCCTTTATTCTAGAAGGGTGAAAACGTTATTTTTATCTCCGGTAGAACCCATCCAATGGAAAGTGAAGTTTAAAACTTCACTGTTTATGGCAGCTGCCATAACATGTCAACAGTTTTTATGGAAGTGTAATATCAAACGGCTTTAAGAAGACTAAGCGAAAAAGGATTTCTGACTGAAATAATCAGAAGGCAGGAAGAAAAGCTGAATTGGACATGTGAGGTGAGGAATTTTTGAAGGATGTGAGAGGGGAGATTGAGGAAAACTATGATATTTGAATTGAGAGGGAACAGTGAATATGGAGAAATGAAGGAGGGGTAAGGATAGGAAAATATGGAGAAGTAGTTGAGTGTATGTGTGGCAGAACATCGATAATAATAAAATCGAACGTGTAACTTGCTTACTTCTGACCAAATACAATTTAGTATTAATTTAAGAATATAGTGCTTGGATTAAAAATTTAAGTAACACTTGAAGCATTGAAAATAGGCTACAAATTTGTCATATATACAGCATGATTATGAAATGAAACCCAATATTTCACGATGATGTTCTGCTTGAAGATACAAACAAAAAAAGTCCAGAGACATTTTTCGATTTAAAATGCCATTTGTGAGTAATTCGAATTGGATTCTTATGAAGCTACTACGTAACTCTATGCTTGCTTTCTATGAAAGAGTATACTCCCAGATTAACTGCTGGTCAAACATTCTGAGGACACTTCTTCTAGCTCATGCTGTTCGAGGATACCAATTAACTCACCACTGCTTCAGTACTTGTGCTGTAAGTAACTTATTCAGTACACACATTTGAAAAGTGCAGATGTACGTTTATGAACAATATTATCACAGAGAAAACACATGTTGATCTTCACTGCTTCAGCAACCTAAACGGTACCACAATGATTTTCCAGCATGAGCTCTTCCACTACTACGATCATCATCATCATCATCATCAGCCATTTTCAATCCACTGCAGGATGAAGGCCTCTCCAGCAACTTTCCAGTTCCTTCTGTTTTGAGCACTGGCCATCCATTTACTACCCACAAACTCATGAATTTCATCTATCCATCTCCGCCTTTGTCTTCCAGGTTTTCTTCTAGCTCCTCTTGGATACCATTCTGTTATTTTCTTAGTCCATCTGTCATCATGTCTTCGAGCTATGTGTCCTGCCCAAGACCATTTTAGTTCTTTAGTTTTGATAAGAATGTCCTTTACTTGAGTTTGCTGCCTAATCCATGTGTTTCTCTTCTTATCTAACAGTCTGATTCCCAATATGATTCGTTCCATTCTTCGCTGTGTAGTTCTCAGCTTCTCTTCCATTCTTTTGGTGAGTGCCCAAGTTTCACTTTCGTAAGTCATGGTGGGGAGTATACATTGGTTCATTATTTTACGTTTCAGAAAAACTGGGATATTGCTCTTCAGTATGTGACTATATTTCCTGAATGCTATCCATCCAAAATTTATTCTTCTCTTGACTTCCAGCCATTTATCATTATTACAGCTAATAACTTGTCCCAGATAAGTATATGACTCCACCTTTTCAATTAAATAAATAAATAAATAAATAAATCTTTATTTGTCCTACCAAATTTAAAATATAGGTGTACATTGGTAAGTGACAAATTCCCTTCACGGCAGACAATGCCAGGGGATTACCATAAAATGAAAAATAAAAGAATGTCTAAAATATACAAGAAAGGTTAAATATACACGAAAAGATTACATTTAAACTACATTCCTCTTCACTACATTTCTGTCTAGAGTCCTGGCAATTGTAATACAAAAGTTCATCTTAACATCACATCCACTGATCAACTTGTGCGAGATATACAATTGCGTACACACAGTTCTTGACAGAAATTCGCACAACTACTAGGCAACAGTAGCCTCAGCGAGCCACACTGCGGTTTGTTTCCTATATTTCGGGTCTTCTATGAGCCTTAGTAGGTCAATTCCGATATGTGTTAGGCACTGAATTGATTCTAACGCACTGGCGGGTATAAACCTGTCGGCCATCTTCAGTCTGTTGGTCTTCATTCTCAAGAATTTTGTGCCTCTTAATGCAGATGGCGGGATGTGCCACTCACAAAGCTGCCAGAAGCATGGTGATGATATCGTGCCAGTCATCATTTTGATTGTAGTTATTAATCGTTTCCAGGAAATGATGTCTGGTAAACGCTGCAGTTTAAGCTGTTCAGAGAGCTGCGTGGTCCTTAACTGTTGAGGGAGGTGGTGCTTATGGTTTGCCCACTTCAGCAGCCAGAATTCACTCGCATATATTCTCCTAATGTGGGTAGGGGTGGCTGACGCCCACAATTCAGCGCCATACAAAATGGCCGAATACACTGTGGTTCTTAAATATCGTGCGGTTGTTGCAGTCTGTTTCACGTGCAAGAGGTGCTGTTTTGTTGCCCACCGTAAGTAGTTCATTTTCTTCACAATCAGGTCAATATGAGAGTTGAACGTAAGTTTCGTATCAAATGTTACTCCCAGATCTCTATGCGTCTCAACAACTGGGATAGGTTTGCCATTAAGTTTCGGGTGTACGAGCGTAGGCGATTTTTTGAGCGAGTACACCATGATTACAGTCTTCTGCGGATTTAGGGCCAAGCCAAATTTGTCCAAGTACACGAATAAGTTCAGAAGCTTATAATTAATCTGCTCACACAATGCCCTGTTGTTCATGGACGGTTGGATATGACTCCACCTTTTCAATTACTGCTCCTTCAATCATTATTTCGCTTTCTGTGGCATACTTGTTCATCATTACTTTTGTTTTAGCCATGTTCATCTTTAGTCCAAAATCCTTACTAGCTGTGCATAACTGATTAAGATTTTCCTCTAATTCTTTGGGATCATGGCTTATGACCACAATGTCATCTGCAAATCGTAAATGGTTTAGGTACTCTCCGTTCACATTGACTCCTTTCTGCGACCAGTCTAATCTTCTGAAAGCTTCCTCAAGGGCAGCAGTAAACAGCTTCGGAGATATTGTGTCTCCTTGTCGAACTCCTTTCTCAATTTTAAATTTCCTACTGTCTTTGTCTAGTCTAATAAAGGAGGTAGCACTCTCATATATTTTCTTCAAAATCATAATATATGGGGTATCAATGCCTTGTCTTTCCAGTGCCCGAAACATTGCCTTATGCTGTATGGAGTCAAATGCCTTTTCATAATCCACAAATGCCAGGCATAATGGTGTTTTATATTCATTTGCTTTCTCCATTAGCTGTGATATTACGTGAAGGTGATCCATAGTTGAGAATCCTGTCCTAAAGCCAGCTTGCTCTTTCGGTTGATTCTCATCAAGTATTCTTTCTAATCTGTTAGTAATGACCCTTGTGAACAACTTGTAGATGTGGGATAACAAGCTAATTGGTCTATAATTTCCAATTTCTGATTTATCTCCTTTCTTATGCAGCAAAACTATGATTGCATTATTCCACTGCTTAGGCGTCACACCTTTTCTAATGCACTTTGTGAAGAGCCTTGCCAGTTTTTGTGTTATGTCTCTTCCTCCCAATTTTAACAACTCTACAGTAACTTCATCTTCCTCCGGGTCTTTCTGATTCTTCATTTTCTTCAATGCATGTTCTACCTCATCAGGAAGAATATTGGGTATGTCGTATGTGTTGCTATTTTGCAATCCATCTTCCCCACTGCTGGCATCATTCCCCTGCTCCTTGTATAATTCTCTATAGTAGTCTTCTGTTATTTGAATTATGCCTTCTCTGCTGTTTATAAGTACACCATCGCTATTCTTCAGTTTCAGTATCATTTGTCTTTCTGTATTACTGCTCATGGTTGCTGATTTAAATCCTTTGTTTTCCCTTAATGCTTGTTCTACTTTTCTTGTGTTAAATCTTCTTATGTCCTCTCTGAGTCTCTTTCTAATGGCTTTGCATAACTCAGTATACTCAATTTTCTCCCTGTCAGTGTTTTTCTTGCTCTTCATTTGTCGTCTTCGGTTCATCATGACAAGTGTTTCTTGACTAATTTTTCCTTCTTTGGATTTCTTTTTCCCTATAGGTTTCTTGGGCTTTATCACTTTCAAAAAGTTGTAATATTCCTCGTCGATATCTTGGTCCTGAGCAGTCTGCAGAAGCTCAAACTTGTTCTTAAGTTCCAGTACATCTGCTTTTTCTCCTCCTCTGTTATCTTAAAGACCTTTGTATTATTTACTCGAGTCAGTTTTTTCCTTTCCTTTCCTACATCTATATGAAGATGTACATCTTACCATTCTGTGATCACTTCCAACATTTACCTTATTCAGGACGGTAACATCATTCACAATATATCTTCTGTTAGTGAGGATGAAGTCGATTTCATTAGTAGTTAATCCATTTGGACTCTTCCATATCCACTTTCTGTTCACCCTTTTCTTGAAAAAAGTGTTCATTACTGACAGTCTTTGAGATTCTGCAAATTCCACAAGTCTTTCACCTCTTTCATTTCTTTCACCAATTCCAAAATTTCCTATAGTTCCCCTTTCTGCGCTGTTTTGTCTTTTTCAACCTTAGTATTGAAGTCTCCTATAATAATAGTGTAGTGGGTTTTTTGCTCATCTAGAAGACTCTCAATTTCGGTGTACATTTCTTCAACCTCTTCGTCATCATGGCTCGATGTTGGTGCATAAATCATTATAATCTTTAGCTTGTATCTCTTAGAAATCTCGAGTATTAGTCTTGACACTCTTGGTGATGTACTTTTGAATTCCAAAATGTTGTTTTTAAAATCTTTATGGCCCAGAAACCCAACTCCACCTTCACTCCAATGTTTCCATTGGTGTACAGCAGATTTCCACTTGATAAACTTATAAGTGATTCATTTCTTCTTGTTGTTTCAGCCAAACCGATGATATTCCAATTCACATTTTCTAATTCCTTTTCCAGCTCTAATATCCTGTCTTCACCGATGAGTGTTCTTACATTATAACTATTACGATATTCCACCGCAAATCATAACATGATTCACCTGCCCAAGTTGCGGAATAGTTACAATGCTTTTGGTACCGTTTCTGAATTTATTAGCACAGTCGTAGGCTACACATCTAAAATCTGTAATCCTGCACGACTGCTGTGGAGTCGCTATATTTTGAAGTCTACTTAGAGATGATATCAGTGCATGCCCCTCGGTACTGCTAGCACACTAAACTCTTTCGTTATTTTTATAAGGGTATTTTTGCCTTTGTTATATGTTTATTTGTGGTTTTCCTTTAAATCACTTTTATGGATTCTCTTTATATATTTCTATATACAGGGTGTTCCAATTAAAAGGCACCAGGAGCTATCACGCTTATTTTTAGGTTTAGGCTATTTGTTATTGTAACTTTCTTTCGTTGCATTTGAGTCTAAAAATTTTTGAATTTGATGTTAAAATTTGAATAAGTGTTACTGTTTAGATTTCCCGATTTCTACATTTAAATTCTGTCCAATCAACAGCTTTTCTCTCAATGAGAAAGTTATTTCCCATCCTTGGTTTAGGCTATCTCGGTATACTCCTCAAATCAATGAAAACGGATTTTATATGAAGAAAACACACACGCACATAACTCTCTTCAGTATGGCGTTTCGCTGTGTGGAACAGCGAGCAGTAAACGAGGGAAGCAGGCCCCAACTTGTGCGTGCAGCTGTATGGCGCAGCTAACTGTATGAGTGCATTTGTATCTGGTGATGGGCATAATCGAATGATTAGTAATTGAGCAATTTCAATAATCGAAATAATAAAATGATTAGTAGTTACTATCTACTAATTATTCGAATGAAATGATCGAATATTATTTATTTATTTAATTAGGTAAAGAAAAGTTATGTCCACCACTAGACAGGAATCAAATGCTAGGAGAGTAAACAGAACTAAAAAAAATTAATACAATATCAATATACGGTAAAATAAAATATACAGAAATCAAGTAAATAATTAATTACAGAAGTTAAGACAGATTAGGTTCAACATAATACACTAAATACATTCCGCGTTTGTCCAAGAAGAGTGCGGGGATACCGGCAAGATGCTGCAGGCGCTGCCAGGAACAGGAGAAGGAGCGCATATCATCCTCTAACACAAGAAGCCACGCAAAGCGAAGGTCAAATAAAAGATCTAAAATTGCAAGACTGTGTAGGTATCAACAAAAACCGTTGATCTGTATGGTTTGTCGACACAAATCGTCTCAGGGTTAATATTTAGGTCATTGAGGAATCCAATCGTGTTTGCTGGGAACATATGGCTGAACGAGCTGATTTGGTTGAGGGCAGGTCTGATCAAAGATGTCTGCCAGTTAGTTATTCTGCTGTTCTTCGTGGGCAGGATGATAAGGCTATCGACGTTAGGAGCATCCAGTCTACCTGAAATGAACTTGGAGCGGGTAAGTATGTTACGAGTGGTGATGATTTGCTTCCAATAGAATTAAATAATGATCGAATAATATAATCGAATGAAATGATCGAATAATATAATCGAATGAAATGATCGAAAAACGTAACAGAATGGTTTGCCATAATCGATTTTCCATAATCGAATGAATCATTCAAATGATACGAGCATAATCGAAATAATTTGTTATAATCGAAATAATCGATTATGGCCATCACCAGTTGTGTTGCGGGCCTTCATGATATAACCGTATATTTGGCTGCCTTTTTTCTTTTTTTTTTTTAATAAAATCGGCTTATTTCGTTTCAGAAGTACACCATTTAGACTAAATTGAGGACGAAGAACCAACTTCCCATTCAGAAAAAAGCAAGTCATTAGAATTTTTAAATTTAAAAATCATAAACAACAACACTTAGTCCAATTTTAGCATCAAATTAAAAAAATTCAGTTCAAATACAAAAAAAAAAAAAAAAAAAAGGTAGAGATAACAAATAGCCTAAACCTAAAAATTAGCGGGATAGACGGTGCCTTTTATTCGAAACACCCTGCACAGTTAAATTACATTACAATGAACTTTTCCGTACATTCTAATTTACAATTAGAATTTATTAGAATAATTATAATGTTTAATTAGGATACATTAGAATAATTAGAATGTTTAATTAGAATAATCAGAAATACATTAGAATGTTAGAATTCACTGTAATGAGTATTTCTGTAGACGATTCTAAAATGCCTATTATTAATTATTTTTTAGTTAATCTAAAAAATAGAGACTAATCAAGGACGAGGAACAACTTTTCCACTGAGAAAAAAATCAGTTGATTAGGCAAAATTTAAATTTTGAAATCGTAAATCAAATTCAAAAATATCAGCCTAAATATGACAAAGAAAGTTCGACGACTAATAACATAAACCTAAAAACAAACACGTATACCTTGGTGCCTTTTGATTGAAACATTCTGTATATAGAAAATCCATGAAGGTGATTATAACAAACGCAAAAAAAAAAAAAATAAATAATAATAATAAAATAAAAATAAAAAAAATTAAAAAAAACAATAAAATTTGCTATTCTTCCAGCAGACTAAAGTGCTTTCTTTAAATATGCAGCCAATGATGGCAGTGGGAGAGAAAATGAGAAAATTTTGTGCCTCGATTGTAAGAGGAGATAATGTCAATTTGGTCCTCTGCCCCTCCAACCTACCTACAGCAGTTCTTAGGTTTGGCTTCTATGACACTCAATAGGACTGCATGACATCCCCTTACTATCTCAAGGGCTATACTGTATTCGCTGCACGGGACACAAATCATCACTACTCGCAATATAATTTCTCTCTCTAAGCTCATTTCGGGTAGGCTAGATGCTTCCAACATCGATAGCTTCATCCCGCAACCAAATCAGCTCTCCAAGTCCCAGCAAACACGACGGGATTCCTGAACGAACTAAATATTAATCCTCAGGCGATTTGCGTGGACAAGTCCTACAGATCAAGAGTTTTTGCTGATACTTAACGCAATCTTACAGTTTTAGACCTTCCAATTCACCTTTGCTTTTTGCGAGCTTTCATGTTTGAAGATGATCTCCATCTTCAAACATTGAAGAGTGCGGGGAGTGCCGGACAACCTTCCGGCACTCCCCGCACTCTTCTTGGTTAGGTGCTGAAAGTATTTGCAGCATTTATGTTGAACAATTTTCTGTCTTAG
Source organism: Mastigoproctus giganteus (assembly GCF_048544385.1). Taxonomy (NCBI): domain Eukaryota; kingdom Metazoa; phylum Arthropoda; class Arachnida; order Uropygi; family Thelyphonidae; genus Mastigoproctus; species Mastigoproctus giganteus. The sequence continues at coordinate 208,431,985 of NC_143576.1, read as the reverse complement.
CCTGCTGTAATTAATTTACTGACTGGATCTCTTGTATCGTTTATATTACCCATTCATATATATTGTTTTAATCTATTATAGTTGTGTTTACCCTCTTAGCATTTGGATGCTGTCTAGAGGTTGCTGTAACCTTTTCTTTACCTGAATAAATAATAATAATAATAATAATAATAACTGACTCTTGTGCAATGGACAACAATATGCAAAACAACTAATCAAATCAGATTAGTTAGAATTAATTCTTTTGTATTTTAGCACAACATATTTGACAAACTACAGGCTGTTTCTATTAATATGTTGAAATTCAGAATGATCAATCGTTCGATATCGGATATTGAAAAACGCTTTATGTGGTTCAAAAGGATCTTCAACTCCAAGTTTGGTGAGTGGAATATTTTGAACCAATGTATAGTCAGTTCAACGTCCAACCATCTCAGACACAAGAAAACACACTGATATTATGCACTTCACGTTGTCTCCGTGCATTTAGTATCTTAATATCAAACTCACAAATCACTACTGTCATTGATTATTTCTCTCAGTCAATCAATGTCGGTGGATTTCGTCCTGCACACTTCTCTTCCGAATTAACATGAATTTATACTCTCTGCTTCCAAATTCTGAAAAATAAATTTTCAGCAGAAATTTATGTTCTCGGGAAATTGAGAAAGTGGAGTACAACGTACAGGTCATCTATAACAATTCTTTTTGTTCTGAAGAATTGCCTGACGTGAGGTGAAGTGTGAATAGATTTCGTGAACTGTTTTCAAACGTCTACTTCACACGGTCGATGACCACAGTGTGACATTCTTGAACGATGGAACACTCAGACTAAATTTTTTCAACCATGTCCTCGTTGAATTTTCCAGCTGCAGATCTGCTTCCTAGAGCTTCTTCCTTTCTCTTCTAACACAGACTTGAATGTTTGGCAAACCATAACAGGAATTTTTGCTGAAAAGTTTCTATTTTGATTTGCACTAATGGAAACGTCCTTTGTTAGATTTAAGGTCGTAAATGATTCAGATTTTAAAACTAAATAGTGCTCTTTAACAGCATAAGACTACATTAAAGAAGGTTGATGACTTTTGCAATTAGAGTGCCACCACAGTCCTGACAGGCTGTAAACTGACGTTTACAGGAGAGCGCCCACTCAACTTTGGGGGTCAAATATGCGTAACAGCGTTAATCAGTGAAGCTCGATGCGCGTGGCTAGCCAGCTGTTAATCACAACGACCATGAAATTAATCCTTCTTTTTTTTTCCTTGGATGACTCAAGTCATATGCATGTAGGCAAAAGAAGTCCGACAAGACTGAAATAACACGAAAAAATGCACAGCACCAATGCACTGTTTATGGTATAAACTGATACTACAGTCTGGAGTGAATTAAGGTACATAAAATCCGAAAGCCGCGAGATACAGTAAAATAATCTTCCAGTAGGGAAAAATTAACTCGGTATATCACAGGAAAATAGGAACGACCTGCCAAACTTGTTATGTTATTACAGTTCTGAGGCAACAGCCTCAGATCTGTAATACGCAACAGATTTCCGTAAAATACTCAGTGCTATCTGACACCATCGATATTTACAATTAGACTGCGAATGTAACCAATCAGTAATTCAAAAATTATTATTATTATTATTAATTATATGGTGGAAGGAAGCCTGAGACTTTTGCTGCAACAGCCAAAAAAAAGAAAAAAAAATTCCCTAGTTACCCTGAGAGAGAGAGAGAGAGAGAGAGAGAGAGAGAGAGAGAGAGAGAGAGAGAGAGAGAAGTAGAAGGGAATCACCAAAAAAGAGAAGAATGATGATATCCAGCTCAGGACCCTGGGGGCGCCAAGCCCATACTCACTAGAATTACTACTTCTAGAGATTGGGACGTTTCATCTTCTACATAAAATTTACACCAAGTTCTTGTGAACAGGATTCCACAGTTACCAGACTGAAAACCTTTTAGGGCTAAAGACTCATGTTGCGAGCAAGTTTACTGACGTATAAGTTAATGCTATTGCATCATTTTAATACGCAGCAACCTGCTAGAATAGCACATAATTGGCATCATTTTAAGTTCCATTGTTACACAAGATATAAGCAAATAATAAACCAAGGCTCCACATATTTGCAATACACGTGTAACCAAATATTAATAAGAATAAATCCTATCGAAAAAAATCACTTAAATTTTCCCATAACCTCTTTCTTCTGCAAAATTTATTTTAAAAAGATGAAACTTGTTTACCACAGTATTCATCTTTGTCCCTTAAGACCACAGAATACGGCGCCTCCGTAGCCAGGTGGGCAGGAGCAGCAGTGCGTAGCACACGCTTCTTGATTAGACTGGGGTTCGAGCCTGTGCCCACCAAAACGGAGGATGCGGAAAGGTCAGGGAATGACCACCGCATATCCCCGGAGCAATATGGCCTTAGTTGCTAATGTTCCTAAAAACCAAATAACAAACAAACAAACAACCACAGAATCTCAAAACAACTTTGATAGATAGCGTTAGAATAGTTCGTTTCAAAATGGAATCAGAGAGCAAGGTTTATTGTAAACAAAGGGGTGTTACAGAGTTTTTAAATGAAATGTAAAAACCTGCTAGAATAGTACATAATTGGCATCATTTAAGTTCCATTGTTACACAAGATATAAGCAAATAATAAACCAAGGCTCCACATGTTTGCAATACACGTGTAACCAAATATTAATAAGAATAAATCCTATCGAAAAAAATCACTTAAAATTTCCCATAACCTCTTTCCTCTGCAAAAATTTATTTTAAAAAGATGAAACTTGTTTACCACAGTATTCATCTTTGTCCCTTAAGACCACAGAATCGCAAAACAATTTTGATAGATAGCGTTAGAATAGTTCGTTTCAAAATGGAGTCAGACAGCAAGGTTCGTTGTAAACAAAGGGGTGTTACAGAGTTTTCAAATGAAATGTAAAAAAAAAACAACGGAGGAATATTCACAAATGTCGATAGGCATTACCGTTGGATGCTACGTTTAGTGTGAAAGCTCATCAAAAGAAAGAAAAAATGTAGCTCCGAAAGACTAAAGAGAACTTCTACAGGCAACAAACACTACTCAAGTTTCGGCTTCTTTTTTAATAAAATTTACTAATTAAAAATTGTGGAGCAAAAGTTGCTTATAAACAACCCAATCAGCAGAACCGGTTCAAAGGGTTGTGGAGCCCTAAGCCAACTTCGCTTTTGCGCGTGCGCCCCCATCCCATTCATATAAGCTGAAAATGATTTTTCAGTTCAAAAATAAATATACATTTTTCGGTATAATTTTACTCTATATTTCATTCATTTCATATTATTGAAATCTTAAAATAAAAAATATGATTTATTAAGTTAACTTTAATAACATGTAACATTATTTATTACATACGCGTTAAAATTTCGCCTTGGAAGATTAACTTTCCCAAGTCTTTAACAGCTGCAAATCTTTGGATCATTTCATCCAGGTTTAATTCTTTAGCAATGGAATGTTTCAACTGATAAAGCTGCAATTTCATCTAACCGATATGGTGTCACTATGGAAAGAAGGTAAGTTGGGATTAACCTCACCTTTGAAGCATCGTTCTGATACTGACAACGTTAAAAGAATTATCAGCGTCACGAAACGATTCGGCAATGATTCCGTTAAACTGCTTAACTTAATAGATGAATTGCAAGGTTTTCGGTGGAGAACGAATGTCTTCGAAATGGTTCCCCAAATGTTTTAATTCTTCGCACAAATCCATAAAATTATGCAGCTCGTCGATCCTCATTTCTGTGGCATAATTCAAATTGTACAGAAATTGGAATTTATCGTTTTGGTTTAAGATCAACTCGAACCTCTCCTTCAATATTGAATTGCGTTATCTAACATATTGAAAAATCGGATCCTAAAATTTCCTTTTCTATCACTCCAATTTCATTTTCGTGTTCATTATCAAACACTTTTTCGGAACGAATTCTTGTTGCTCAAATTCAGATCCAGTTCCATTGCCAACTTTTAAATTTTTCTTGCATCATCTAGAAGGCATTTAATTTACCAGGTATTCGATTAATTTTGAAAGCAGGGAGACAGCTTGTACTATATTCAAACTGACACCTTACAGGGCTTTGCTGGTAATATTTATTTCGCTCAAAATATAGTACCAAAAAAAAAAAAAAAACCAAGCAGCAGACAAATTTGCTTTAATAGTATTTTGTATAATTCGAGTTCTATTTATATACATAGAATCCCTTTAAAACTGTTCGTGTTTCTTGTTGACTGATAATATTTTTTTCTGTTGTTCTTTAGATTTTTGCCTTCCCCATAAACTTCGGCGTCCCCCGCCCTCCTACCAGTTGAGACGTCTTGTGTGTGTGTGTAGAGTCACATGGGTTTAATGGTTCAATTCCCTTTTCCTAACAAAAGGCGAATATAACGAAAGAAAAAGAAAAATATCGTAATTATTCGAAGTTTCTTCAATCCTCAAGGACCTAAGATCATTTTGGTTAAGGAAACGCTGACGACCTAACATAATGGTTAAGAAGACATTAAAGGAACTGCGTATTTGTAAACTAAACATACACACTACAAGTACGGAAACAAGAAGAAACAACGGGCAGAACAAAATGCAAATAGGTCCATGAACCCAAATTTGTACAGGCATATTGTAATCATCATAATGCATGATAAACCGTATGAAATGGAACATCACAAGAATTGGCAATCTGTGATCTGTGTCCAGGCACCAAAATTCCCAAGAACAAAAACAAACCAATTCACAAACAAAATTAACAGTTCTATATTCTTCCAAACAGCTAAAGTGCTTTGCAATCATTATCACTTTATGATCCGGAATCAAAGGTCCACTCCTCTGAACGGAAGACACCCATCTTCTCAAAGGCCCAAAACAATCTCAATCAAATCTGAATATCAACGCCCCTGCACACGGTGCTTTTCATTCAAAAATTTCATTCAAGAATATCACGCTTATAGTGGTTTTTGACTCAGAGGGCATTGTTCATCAAGAATTTGTCTCATGTTGTCATGCATTGAACCAGAAACATTATACAGTACAGTCTAAGTCGATTGCGCAATGCTCTTCGGAGAAAAGCGCCGGAAAAGTGGGTTTCAGGAAATTCGCGCTCGTATCATGCCAACGCCCCTGCACACGGTGCTTTTCATTCAAAAATTTCTTGCGAAGTACTCCCGTCACTGTGGTACTTCAATCCGCAATACTCACCGGATTTAGCTCCTGTGTCGTTTTTTTTTTTTTTTTTTCCAAGATTTGCTTTGAAGTTCCCCTTGAAAGGTTACAGATTTGCAACGATTAACGAAATTATTTAGAACGCGACATAGGAATTATTAGCATTCCAAAAGAACGCTTATCAAAAATGCTTACAGAAACTACAGCCGAATCGTTTTATACACCGCTTCCAACAACAACAACTACTACTACCGTTGAAGTGTGAGTATATATGCATACAATTAACAGAGAAGTAATCTCTGATCTCGCAAAGAGAGAAGTAAACTCGTATCTCCACTCTCTGGTTCATAGACGTTCTGTTTCTGCTGCATGCTTTTCTATAGATACTTCCATAGGCACTGTGTGTGTGTGTGTGTGTCATGAGCCAAAACATTGCGCTGAACCCTGAATACGAAACATTACAGAAAAAACACCCTTCTTAGCCCGAAGGCTATTGAAGAGGTGAAGTCAAAATTTTAGATTTTGGCTTCGTCTCTTAAATACCTTAAGGGCCTACGCCTCTTAAACAGCCTCTTAAAACAGATTTTATTTATTCATTCATGTACACTGTTTAATCATTATTCATTAATGTACACTGTTTATTCATTAATGTACACTGTTTATAATTTATATTAAAAGGTATATGCTAGTATTATTGTGTCAGAATACTCAACTCACTTGATATATTATAACTAATATAAACAACGTTTACACTGATTGTGGAAAGCAACTCCAATCGAATTGCAAAATTTAAAAAGTAAATAAATAAATAAATTTAAATAAAGTTCGATCTGTAAACAAATTAGGCGAACTCCTTTTTTTTTTTTTTTTCCCATTAGCAACGACATTTCTATGCACTATATTAATTGTGAAATGTATGACATAAATCTTGAAGGGAGATGAACAAGAAAATGAATTCTTTCATTTTACAAAAAGAAAATAATTCGTTTTTAGATAAAGAAAGGTTCAACACATAAGATAAGCCACTGCACTCATTATTACACAAGATAAACCAATATTGTATTTCTCTATTGGTTATTTCGTATTGCTACTCATAATAAAATAGCACAATACAAATTATAGGCATCATTATTGTGATGTCGTTTATCATGTGGGTTCGGGTTGCTTTTCACATAACAGCTAATTTCCCTACCGAAAGCTGCACAGTTAACGAAAGTGAAGTGGAGGGAACTTACTTGGAAGAGGTTTATCCTATAGAATTCTTTCACGATGAGGTTCCACAGGAAATGGGCCATGACGTTCAAATCTCCTGCTATTGACAAAGGAAGCCAATATCACAATAGAAACACCAGACACACAAATTCATAACTATGAGGACAATTCTTCCGATAAGACCACGTGGTGCCGACTTCCCGTTTCTCGCTGAAGCAAACAGACACACTGGTATCCATGAAAAGAGTTGCATCAGTCAACAGGGGCAGAGAGGCAGTCGGACAAAGTCCGCGAATCTTCACAATCACACAGCCGGGATCGGTCAGATTACGACCTCCTGCATGCCGCCTCAGCGGAGACTTGTCGAAGAGACGTCCGTCTGATAAAACTAAGGTTCCACGGAACCAGTGGGAGACCCTTTAAAATTATACAGACACACACACACATATACTGTCCTTCCCGACTAGAAAACCAGCAGTCGGCAATTGTGAAAGCGGCGAAAATTACGAAGCCTGTCGATGGGAGAGACAGGATGGTCGTCAATATCAGAGCAGCTGCGAGAGGCCACAGCTCGAAACAGTGATGTTAGCACGCGCATATACTGTAGGCTTGGTTGGCCGCACGTTGCACAAACCTGCTTCTACCATACCTCCTCCCCTTACAGCTGTCAGTGTGTACGTATGTGTGTGTGTGCGCGCGTGCATCGCCTGCGCGTGCACCCATTAAAAAGGGAAACTGAAGGGCAGGTGTGTAGTGATGCAGCTCGTGAATGAAGCGGTCCTATGCACATACCAAGCAGCATGAATGAAGTTCGAGACCACCTATTTACGGACTGCATTTTATATAGCCTTGAGGCTGAACGATCAGCGCTTTTTCTTTTCACTACTCCTCCCAAATTTCCCCCATTTTGCCCCACCCTAAACGGGCTTTCTTTCTGTTCTGCGTGGTTTCATTGTTCGAACATTCATTTCATGATAAATAATTTATAAAATTATTACCGTATACATGTAATACCCGAGTTTAAATATATCAAATCACATTTAAACTGTTACACAAGCATTTTGCAAATAATCCTAAATACTTATAGGAACAAATATCTTGTTTCTCAATAGAATTGTCGTGAAGACATTTGAAGTAAGCTCAGAAAAGCTTTTTAAGTTTAGTTAAAATATTTCAATATATATATATTTTAATGATTAAAATATATATTCAAATCAATTTTAAGTTTAAAAAAAAATGTTTAAAGCTGTTACATTGTACAGATGCAATATCGCCAACACCGCGCGAAACGCATGGTAAGCTAATAGATTGCACTAATTCTAGTTTTTTTTTTTTTTTTTTTTTTAAATAGTTTCTTTTCATTCCATATATGTTTCTGCCATTCTTAGCTGGTCTTCACGAGAAGAATTAGTATTAGTAATAATGAGACCAAATGATGTAAGCGGCCATTTTTTCCAACATTAAAAAAATAATAATAATATAAAAATAATAATATATATATATATATATATATATATATATATATATATATATATATATATAAATAGAATATTCATGCTATTCTCATTTCTACAAAACGGGAATGCGAATTTCTTTGTTCTTTGTAAAAGAAAAACAAAACAGAATAATCTGTTCCCATTTCTACAAAGAAAAAATGCATTTATTTATTTTTATGTTTATAACAAATCAGCCCAGCACAGACTAAGACTAGGAGGGTTAATCATAAATGCTTACAATTCCGTTGCTATACATTTTTTTATAGTTTAGAATAATTTGCTAATAAATTAATATGTTTACAATTTTTTCTTTTAATACTTTTTATAAAACACAAACTTAGTCTATTCCTTTCCTTCTACATTAAAGTTGCTTATACTTTACAGTTGTGATACTGATCCTGTTTATTTCTGTAATTTTTACGTTTTTCTAATTCCTCTACTTTTAAATGAATTATATTTATTTATTTATTATTAACATATAATATACACAACGAGCGTACGCCCAGTTAAAGTGTGTAACAGAACAGAAAATACACGAAGATACAAAGATTGTACATTAACATGTAAATAAACAAAACAAAGCATACTATTTAATTATAACTTTCACTTTGAACCCAACTGTCAAAAAGCCAACTTGTTTCTGATAGTTCTGTGCAACTGTTTCCTGTCCATCACCATATCCAGATCATACTTTAAAAAAATTAATCCAACATATGTATTCCAACGCTACATAATCGAACCATACATACGCTATTTATAGTAATAACAAAATAAGAACTCAGGCCTGAACAGGGACTCGAACCCTGGACCCTTAGGTTAAAAGCTTAATTAAAAAGCTCTACCGACTGAGCCATTCAGGCTGCTGCTATATTTTAAATCCTTCTCGGGTTTAAAACACTAAAGCATAAAACGTTAAAACAACTCAAAACTATTATACATCAGAATTACAACATAAAATTTTATCTTAGGCAATATTAAATTAATATTATTAACTTAATAATGCAAAATACTATTATAATCAAACTTATATAAAATTATTTGATAATAATATTAAAATGATCAAACTTAGGGTCCACTTCTTTTTGTGTGTGTGTGTGTGACATCTCGCAGACAAGACTTGACGAACATCTGATCCACCTCAACACTGTTGTAACTTTATAACCCCTCTCCCGAGGTTACATCTTCCTGATGTTCATAGAGGATCTTTGAATCTCGCAAATTTCATTACATAACTTTGTATGTTTCTTTATTGTTGTTGTTATTTGGTTTTTAGGAGCATTAGCAACTAAGGCCATATTGCTCCGGAATATGCGGTGGTCATTCCCTGACCTTTCCGTATCCTCTGTGGTGACGGGCTCGAACGCCGGTCTAATCAAGAAGCGTGTGCTACGCACTGCTGCTCCTTCCCACCTGGCTACGGAGGTGCCTATATGTTTCTTTAAGTATATCCCACCTGTATCGTTGGTCCTCATTAAATTTTCTTGAACTGATTTACTAAAACTGTATTTTGAACATCTGCTCAAGAGCATTTACTCCTTTAAATTTCATTTTAATTTGACCGTTGCAAAATTTTGCAAAGATACTTAAAAGTTTTATTTCTCGTAATCTGTTTCCTGGGTTTAAGGTCGAGGTTAATATGCAACATCGATCTCGACCCTGTGTTCGTTTTATGCGTCACTTTGTTTAGCCATTTGAGCAGCCAGTACTCTGTTGCCAAGATCTTCTGAATCTGTTCAGGGGCGGCTAATGTATATAACTGATCCATACACAGCAACCCTTTGATAAAATGACCTTTCGATGTGTGGCGCCTCCGTAGCCAGGTGGGAAGGAGCAGTAGTGCGTATCACATGCTTCTTGATTAGACCGGGGTTCGAGCCCGTCACCACCAAATACGGAAGATGCGGAAAGGTCAGGAAATGACCACCGCATATCCCGGAGCAATATGGCCTTAGTTGCTAATGCTCCTAAAAACCAAAACAACAACAACCTTTCGATGTACTTATTTATTAACTGGGGCTTCATCAGACCTATCACTTCTTGTTTGATAGCCCACCAGGCTTTGTATAAGTTTCTCTTTAATTCCTCTATATGCTTGTTGAAAGAAAGTTTAGAGTTCCAAATCACCAAGAAGGATTTGGGTATTACAGGTATTAGTATTAGCAATGGCCACATGGTGCAAGGAAGCCTATGGCTTATGTTGCACCAGCCAAACAAAAATAAATAAATAAATAAATAATAATAATAAAATAACAAAAAATAATAAAATAAAATAATAAGAATAAAAAACTAAGATCACTTTGGTTAAGGAAACACTGAAGACCTAACACAAAGGTTAAGAAGACATTAAAGGAACTGCGTAATTGCAAACTGAACACACTACAAGTATGGAAACATGAAGTATGGAAACAACGGGTAGCAAAAAATGCAAACAGGTCCATGAGCACGCATTTGTGCAGGCAATACAAGTATGGAATAATTAGTAAATTATAAAATTTACTAATTATTAATAAAAACAACTTTCAAAAAATATATTTATCTTGTGTATTACAGGAAAAAAACTTATCAAAATAAACTTTACAATATACTAAATAACCTTTGAAATCCTGCTCTAATCCCCTCTTATCTATACGTACTTCTTTACTGTCGCTACGAAGAGCTCTAATAAGCACGTCTGCCTATTGTAAGAATTGTAAGGATTGTCAATCTCTTAAAGGTAAGGCACAATCTCTTCTTCATGGCAAATAAAGAAACTAAATCTCTATGGCAGGGAACCCTATTTACAATTTACCCATTAATTTTTACATGGAGGATAGCTGGCCTCTTAATTTGTGTAAATGTTATCAACGCTAACTTTCGTGTGTTGATTTTTAGATTTAATTCTCTTAAGTAGTTTTTCACGTTTTTGAATGTTTGGACTGTCTCTTTCTGAAGTGCCTTCTAATCTGTATATCTGAATATATAAAAACTTTGAGATCGTCTGCATATGCGACAATGTTATCAATATTTACTTAACAGAGGCTCTAATGCAGCTGCAAAAAGGAGATCGGAGAGAACGCCTCCTTGCGGTATGCCAGAATTTAGTCTAATTTCAGCTTTTACTCCGTTATAACTCACTTTAGTATCCTCTTTGAGATGGCCTCAGAAGTATTTCAGTAGGTTCCCTTTAATACGAAAATATTTCCTAAGAATTTGCCCAATAACGACAGTATTAACATTATCATAAGCTGCGGACACATTCAGAAACACCATATCCAACTGTGTCGTCTGAATCATTTTAATTGTTGGAGCAGATTCGTAGTTGTGGATCTGAGTGGAGGTGTTGTAGTCTATGTCTAAAGCAGTGGGCCGTGAGCGCCGGCTTAATCGCTTTTTCCAAGATTTTTGGCAGGTAATTACTAATTGATATTGGTTTATATCATTTATTACTTTTGCGTATTTTGTTTTTGGTATGAGTGCGACGCGTATTCTGTCCATTCTGGTGGGGAGAAGCCCATTTCCATGCACTTATTAATTAAATATAATAATATATCTATAATGTCTAAAATGTTTATGATAAATAATAGTATATTTTCTGGTCCTGTTTGCTTCTTTGGCAATCGGCTTATGACTTTAATGAGCTGCTTTTTATTTATATCGATGGGTTCCCAGAACAGCTCTGTTTTTGATCTTTACTGCAAGGTATAACTTCTGGTTTATGTATTGTTTATCTCTTTTATCTGTAATTCTTCTCGGTTTACACAGCCTCATGTAAATGTAATTATTTAATGTCTGTCTTCTTAGATTTGCTCTTTGCTTCTTAAATTCTGCTCTTTGCTTCTTAAATTCAGTTAAATCCTAAACATTGTTTGTTCTGTTCCACTGTCGATTTGCCTTTTGTTTTGCTCAAAATTGTGGTTTAAGCGCTTTGGAGAGCCAAGGCTTCGAGAATCAGCTCCTATGCAACTTTTCTTGCAATTTATGCCAATTCAAACGTTAGTAATTTGATAGCTTTATGAAATCCTTTCGTGTTTGCGGTTTTCATTAAAAAAAAAAAAAAAAAAATTCCATATGTAGGAGATCTTTCCGAATGTTTTTAACATTGATATGATTTTTTTTTTTTTTTTAATAAACTTAGTTGTATATATCCTTTTAAGGTTCTTTTCTTTGGCATTTTCTTTTTCTTCTATTGTTATGTCACATACAAAGCTTGGCCTGTGATCTAAATTGAATTTGCGTCATGGCACCTGACTTTTACGTTTGGAAAATTATGAAAGAGCAGATCGAGAATCTTATAGCCTCTCGCTGGAGTTCTGGCTGCTTGCCTAATGCGTAGGGTTCCAAGGCCCCTTTCGATTAGGCCCTCTCAGCATCTATACCAGCCCCAAGCAAGTTGAAGTCACCTGTAATGATACACATTGCATCCTGTCTAATACTGTTAAAAATCCAGATTAGCTGCTCAGTTCTGGTGTTATCACTGCGTTTTGGTGGACAATAAATAAGAATCATTATAATAATAACTACTCTTTCTCCATTCATAGAAATTCTACAGTTAGCTGTGACATTAAATGATGTATTATACAAAAAATTATCCAGATCCTTATTACTACGCGGCCAGATCTCACTAAGGCAAATAAAGTCGTTTATCATTAGCTAATACTGTTTGCAACGTGTGTAGTTTATTCGATATATTCTTAACATTTTGTACAGAAATATTGATTCGTTTTGTCCCATTTTCTAAAATTCTTTATTGCTGATAAGTAAAGAATATGTAAAGAGACAATACTACTCATCACGGCGACATGACCAGGAGTTTTACATTATAAATTAGATTAATTGGCAAAAAAAAAAAAAAAAAAAAAAATTACCGTTACATGGAAATTATGAGTTACACGAAATTAAACATGTAAAAATTAAATTATAATAATGAAAATATGAGGACTGAACGTCATATGGAGGAAATTATCCCAGTTCCACAGATGTAATCCACTCGAGGAGCATGTGACGATATTTGTAGTCGGTAGCCAATTTCTGAAGGTCGACTCCAAGACGGAGCAGTGCCTGAATTTTGGGGAGTGCCTGGGCAGGTAGGAACCGACTACACAGTTTCAGCCGGTTGTATTTGAGGGTTAGTGTGGGCTCTGACCTCAAGGATGGCGGAGGATTGTGCCACTGACAGAAATCCCAGATGTTTGGGGAGTTTATCACTCCTGTGTACATTTTTACTGAAGTCATTAAACGCCTGCTGTCAATTAACCTCGGGAACCTGGGTACATTTAGCTGCTCAGCCATGTCAGTTGTTCTTCATTGAGCGGGTCGGCGATGCTTATTTGTGGCCCATTTCAGGGTCCAGTATTCACACGAGAACACCGGTTTTTGAAGTGAGGGCGACGCAGATTCCCAAATCTCAGCAGCGTATAAAATAGCCGGATAAACAGTGGTTTGAAGATATCTGGTAGTGGTTGAGGCATCGTTGCATGAAGTGAGTGTTGTTTCGCTCTCCAGCGTAGGGTGTTAAATCGTTTCCGGAGGTATTCTGTGTGAACATTAAATTTCAGCTTCGGATCAAAATAGACACCGAGATCCTTATGGCAGGTAACTACTGGGATGAGAGTACCTAAAACTGAAGGTTGAATTATTGTTGGTTGGTGTTTCAATGAGTAATCATTATTGCAGATTTTGAAGGGTTAAGGTTTAATTTCAAACATCTTCAAGTAAGTTGAAAGGGCGGTCAAGTTCTCTGTGATGGAAGACGAAATTGTCAATGGGATTAATGTAAGAAACTTTATATCGTCGGCATATATTATAGCATGATCCCGAGGACTCATGAAAGGAATCAGAATGGCTGAGAAGAGAAGGCCAGACAGGACACCACCTTGTGTGACTCCTGCATTGATTTTTCTTGTAAAGTGGGTCTTCTTCAAAGTGAGGTGGACACTTCTATTCCTCAATAAGGCGGTGAGGAAAGCTAGTAGGTCTCCATTAATCCTGAAGAAGAATTGAAGAAGACTGAGAAGGGCTGTGACGTCTAGGCTGTCAAAAGCAGCTTCAATATCGGCGTACACTATAGCTAATTCAGATTTAGTTTCGAAGGCTTGAAGAATTGATGTCTGTGCGGCCATGAGGTTTGTTATGTTGGATCTATTTTCGACTGCGAAATGGAACTGTTTCGGCTTCTGTGGCATCAGCTGTTTGTTTAATGCTGGAAGGAGTACCTTTTCTAGAAGTTTGAGGAGGGTGGAAGAAGTTGCAATTGGTCTGAAATCTTTTAGGCTTGTTGGTGCTTTAACCTTAGGTAGTGGCCTCACAGAGTATTCATTCCATTGAGCAGGGAAAACTCGTGTGGAAAGAACAGAGTTGTAGATTGAGAGTAATGCATCTAGGATATAGGGGCTAAGGCATTTAATTATGAAATGAGGTATCTTATCACATCCTGCGTTACTAGATGGATGCAGGGAGTTAATATCATATATTAGTTGCTGTCTTGTGATGGAAATTATGGAGAGGTCATCAGTAGAAGCAAATTGAGAGTTTTGGAGAGGGATTTCAGCAGAAGCGGAATTGGTTTTGAATCTTAAAATGTACCATCCAGTTATCTAGATTAAGATTTGAATTAATGCAACTGTGTCTTGATGAGTATGGCGCTTTTCCTTTAGACAAGGTAGTATCGGTGTATCTCTTTATTGCTGATGCCTTGAGTCTGTTGAACATAGCTCTTGCTCTGGAGTATAGGTTTCGATCTTAGGTTGTGCCAGAGATTTTCCACTGCCTGTGAAGGTACTGTTTGTTGTGGAAACTGCGCGCTAGATCTTTAGTCCACCAAGCTATAGTTCTTGGAGAAATGTGTACGGTTTTGGCTGACGCATAGAGGGCGACTGTATTTATCCATCTTGTGATTAGGTCAACTGCGAGGATTGGGTCACATCCATCAAGCACATGCCATGGAAAAGACTGCGCTGCCTCGAGGCACTTTTTTGGATCCAGAAAATTCGGAGAGAATATGATTTTATTTTCAACAGTATTACGGCAATTGAAGCTGGGCAAAGGCAGAACAAGAAGTAATGCAATTGGGTCGTGATCTGAATTGAAGGACGTTTCTGGTGGAATGTCGACTCTGCAAATTCCAGAACATAGAATCAAGTCAAAGTGATTGGCGCCTCTCGATGGCTCCTCATTGATAATCGTGAACTTTAATGGAGAGAGATTTTCGTTTTCGTTTGAGAGTTTTGGAGAGGGATTTTATTTTATTTGATTTTAACTGCTATGCTGTCTTGCCCTTAGTTTATTCTAAATTCTGTAACTCTTGAATGAATGGCCTTATTTTTACCTTTCGGCCAGGCATCTGCTTTCAAAGCTTTTTTTTTTTTTTTTTTAGTATTTAGTTCTGAGTTTTCTCTGACTTTGATACCGAGGCCATTTTGAATTTCCATTTGGAGTCGGTCTTCCATTGTCATCTTACAAGTTAACTGAGCTACTCTCAGGTGTGTATTCACTGTTCATCCATGGACAAAGCCATCTTCTTGTCTTTCCCAAAAAATTATTTCTTTTTCTGCTGCTTACTACTGCCTTGTATTCCTCTTCCTCATTTTTTCTCCTTTCTTGTTTTGATTCACTTACATATTTTTTGCAACAGTTTGCCTATCATTATGCAGTATCCCAGTAGGTTAACCTGTTTCCCATTTCCTTTCATCATTTCTTACCTACTTCATTTTCTTGGAGTCACCATCTCTATATTTCAATCGGTATTTATTTGATAATTATTCAAAATTGCACTTGATTTAAGGTGTGTGTATTTCCTCTTTGATCACATTTTCTTCATTTGTGTTTCGTTTTGTCTGTTCTTTTGAATTGAAGAGCTCTTCAATTTCTTTCATTTTTTGTTCTCATAACTTTTTCTCGCCTCCCCTAAGGATTTAATGAACTTAATATTAGTAACCGATTAGCTGTAGAATTTTATCGAGTGCTAATGTCTGCTCTTTGGTTTTGTTTTCAAAATTCTGTCTGTTATTATTATTTTTTTCAATTCATTTGCTTCTTTTAGGACTTCTAATGGTTCGGGATTCTTCCTTCTCTCGTTAGTTAGTGTTCAGCCATTAGTTCCTCTAAGTGTTTCATTAATTTTTGTTTTGCCTTCGGCTATTTCTTTTAACATTTGCATGTGCCATTCTCCCAAAATTTTCTTATCTTCTTTGGTAGTTATTTTTCTCTTGACATCTAAAATAATTGAGTATATTTTTTCTTCCTGTTCTATCTTTTCTTTTATCCTTCTAATTTCTTTATTAATCTAGCAGTTTACTAATCTATACCAATCCTTTGTATTCCTGCTATTGCTCTCCTTTGCAGAATTTTTCTTTTTAATTTTCTCTTTTATTATTTCTTATCGTTTTTATTTCTTTCATCATTATGATTTTGTTCTTTCATTTCCTTTCTTGCGCTTTGGATAAATTTCTGTTTTCTGGTGTATCCAACTTATTTTGTTCACAGCTCAAGCATTTCCAAGTACTGTATGTTTATTAACTTTCCAAGTGCGTTAAATATACCAGCTTTTCTACCACCTTATATCTCATTAACACATCTGACAAAAACCCAATCTATAAATAATGCATGTTTTATAATATTTTTTGTGTTTTCACAGCCACTGCACCTCTGCACTTGGTCCATTCTTTTGCAAATTAGTTTTCTTCATGTTGATACACTTTTGGAATTTTTCTTGCATTGTTATAGTTCAGTGGCCTTGAACCTCAAAGCGTACGACAGACAATGCGTAAACTGATTGATACTTGACCTTGAATAAACAAAGAGCTGTCCTAATACTATTTTCTTTAGAACCCACGCTTTGCATAACATACGCTGAACAGGCTCAGTTCCATATTCTATTATTAATCATAATTTCCATAAAATTTCTGTACTTACTCTCTTTCTTTGATCCTCTGATCTTTCTTCTGTTACTCAGAATATTTTCCTGCTCCTTCAAAAATGCCTTAAATGACTTTAAATTGATATCAATACGGGGAATGAACACACATAGCCACACGGTTACAAGCCCATTTACATTTTTCTTCAACGATGTGTCTAGAATTTCTATAATTATTTAATTTTTAACTCTGTACTGTTATTTCCATTTATCTTTGATGTAATCCTCATTTCAAATTTTTCATAAATTTCATCCATTTCAATAGAGTAATTCTGAACCTATATATTCTAATTATGTTGGTACTAAACTAATAAGTTTCTTTTACTTCTTGACATAAATGTACTTTCTGTATTTTAAGCTGTCAAATTATTATTTAAATTATGTGAATATTATCTCATTATTCATAAATTATTTTTATTTGTCTAACCTATTTGTCTAATTTATTTATATCTTTGTTTGTTTTATATGTTGTTCTAAAATACCCACAATAAAATTTAATCAAGGGGAAATTTTACAAAATGTAACTCTCTTTAATAAACTCTTGTATTGAACAATCAAGGATGTACACTTCAAATTATGCACCAAAGAGAAAATATTACCGAGGAGGGCTGTATGTCATCTTTACGTACAAATATCCAGAGCCATCTTAAAAAGTGGTTGCTCTGGGCTAATAACATGATGCGCCCAATAGTCAGTGAAACGCATAAATATTTTTAGTGATCAACACTAAACATTTACTTTAAAAAGTAAAAATATAGATTTTGCGGTTCATAAGTAAAAACAACAAAAGAGAAAATATAAAAAATACACCAAAGAGAAAGGCGCCCTAAAAGACTCATCATCAGCCATTATCAATCCGCTACAGGATGAAGGCCTCTCCAGCAACTTTCCAGTTCCTTCTGTTTTGTGAAATGGCCATCCATTTACTACCCATAAACTCATGAATTTCATCTGTCCATCTCCGTCGTTGTCTTCCAGATTTCCTTCTAGCTCCTCTTGGGTACCATTCTGTTATTCTCTTAGTCCATCTGTCATCATGTCTTCGAGCTATGTGTCCTGCCCAAGACCATTGTAGTTCTTTAGTTTTGATAAGAATGTCCTTGTTGTTCTAAAATACCCACAATAAAATTTAATCAAGGGGAAATTTTACAAAATGTAACTCTCTTTAATAAACTCTTGTATTGAACAATCAAGGATGTACACTTCAAATTATGCACCAAAGAGAAAATATTACCGAGGAGGGCTGTATGTCATCTTTACGTACAAATATCCAGAGCCATCTTAAAAAGTGGTTGCTCTGGGCTAATAACATGATGCGCCCAATAGTCAGTGAAATGCATAAATATTTTTAGTGATCAACACTAAACATTTACTTTAAAAAGTAAAAATATAGATTTTGCGGTTCATAAGTAAAAACAACAAAAGAGAAAATATAAAAAATACACCAAAGAGAAAGGCGCCCTAAAAGACTCATCATCAGCCATTATCAATCCGCTACAGGATGAAGGCCTCTCCAGCAACTTTCCAGTTCCTTCTGTTTTGTGAAATGGCCATCCATTTACTACCCATAAACTCATGAATTTCATCTGTCCATCTCCGTCGTTGTCTTCCAGATTTCCTTCTAGCTCCTCTTGGGTACCATTCTGTTATTCTCTTAGTCCATCTGTCATCATGTCTTCGAGCTATGTGTCCTGCCCAAGACCATTGTAGTTCTTTAGTTTTGATAAGAATGTCCTTTACTTGAGTTTGCTGCCTAATCCGTGTGTTTTTCTTCTTATCTAACAGTCTGATTCCCAATATAATTCGTTCCATTCTTCGCTGTGTCGTTCTCAGCTTCTCTTTCATTCTTTTTGTGAGTGCCCAAGTTTCACTTCCATAAGTCTTGGTGGATAGTATACATTGGTTCATTATTTTACGTTTCAGACAAATTGGGATATTGCTCCTCAGTATGTGATTATATTTCCTGAATGCTATCCGTCCAAAATTTATTCTTCTCTTGACTTCCAGCCATTTATCATTATTACAGCTGATGACTGTATATGACTCCACCGGTGGCGTAGCTACCATGTAGGCAGGCAAGGCAATTTCCTCCGGGCCCGGACCCTTTAGGGACCCGGCGTCTTTGGGTGTCTCCTGTTTTTGCAATTTTCTTTAATTAAGTAGGGGCCCGGAACATGTTCTTTGCCTCCGGGCCCGAAAAAGGGTAGCTACCTACTGGACTCCACCTTTTCAATTACTGCTCCTTCAATCATTATATCCCTTTCCATGGCATACTTGTTCAGCATTACTTTTGTTTTAGCCATATTCATCTTTAGTCCAAAATCCTTACTAACTCTGCATAGCTGATTAGGATTTTCCTCTAATTCTTTGGGATTGTGGCTTATGACCACAGCGTCATCTGCAAATCGTAAGTGGTTTAGGTACTCTCCATTCACATTGACTCCTTTCTGCGACCAGTCTAATCTTCTGAAAGCTTCCCTAAAAGGCTTCCCTAATCTTCTGAAAGCTTCCCTAATTTGGTTAAAGCGGCACTGAGAATATCATGTTTAAGATATTAGAGCTTGGGTACACAATTGATTAATATCACTTAATAAACTATGAAAGTATGAAAGTAAATAATACACTATGAAAGTATGGAAGTAAATAATACACTATGAAAGTATATAATAAACTATGAAATTAATCTCATGCTATAATTATTCATGTCCATTCTCTATGATCTAGCCCTTAATTTATTTGTTCTTTTTATTAGTTTAAATTATAGAATTTCCCAATGAGCTTTATGAACAATATTTAAATCGGCTTTCAGAAAATTAGTAATATCAAAGTTACCTAGCCAGTTAAAGATGCCAATACATGACCGTCGAACGGTTAGTGAGTTGCCAAAAGGGACAAAAGAAAACATTCAGGCGCCAATTGCTAGTGATTCAATTCGAAAGAATAGTAGCTGCAATACTCATTCAGAAAGCATGAATTTTTTTTTAAGAATATATAAAATTGCCAGGGCAGATGAAAAATTTAATAAATAAATAGCATGTCACTGGCACTCTTTGAGTAACTGGGAAGTTTCTGGTTTGGGAAATTTATAATCACATATATATATTTAATTGTATTATTATTTTTATTAAGAAAAATACGCTATGCAAGTATTTCAACCATGCAGGATCTTAAGCCTGAATAATATAGAAGCATAACTGGGTATATCACTAAAGAGATATAGTTGGAACGTTGGATATATAATCAATATATATTCAGACACCATCAAAAGACATACATTCAGACACCACCCTATATACATTCAATGTACATTCAGACACCACCCTATATTCAGATACCATCAAAAGAATTCAAATAACTCGAAACACACGAATTTTAATGAGCAGATCAATAAGATTTAGACAAACGCCCTGGTCCCAACGATAGCATCGCTCCGCTGTAGAGCATATTTTGTATCCAAGATTGCGACCAGATAACAGAATCGTATTCGAGGAGAGGAGGGACTTGTGTGGAGTACTTAAGCAAGTAACATAAAAGTGTTGTTCATGAAAGACCAGAATACTCTTTTAAAAAAAAATTAATTGCAGATTTCGCAATATTATGTTTGTCTTTTAAAGTGTTCAGTGAAGAAAAATGGACCTCTAGGTATTCTATCTGGGATAGCCTATGAAAAGTTCTTGAATTTTAATCGAAACGGAAGTGAGACTTTTTGTGTTGATGTGCAACATGATAACAGAACACCTGTCAGCATTCAAGATCATGTCATTATATGACATCCATCCATATGGAACATGAAAACGTTTGTATTTACTACTTTGTAGTCCACAACAGAGAAAATCGTTTTGAAGACGACCGTCAAGCTAATTGCATAACTTAATACACAAAGATATTGTTACAGAAATACTGTAACTGTATATGACTTTGGTGACAAATGATTTAACTATATCAAACGTAAAACCAAGACCACAAATTGGGGAATAGATTATTGAGAAATCTCCTTTCCAAATAACCCTTAATCAACTGGTGGAAAAGAACCAGATCCAAGAAACAGCCTTGATTTAATTTAATTTAATTAATTAAATAGTATATAATTTGAAACTGGGCTATTTATATAAAAACCAATAGCTGCTCATTTGACCAATTCATTAACATCATTAATTAACCAAATTTGCCTGATTAGCGAGTTGTGTTTTCTAGTCTTTATAAAATGTTCTTTATATACTAAAAATAATCTAGCCAAATGTTCTTTATAAAAGAACATCTGACTAGGTTATTTTCCATTTCATCACCATTTGGTGTAAAATAACATTTAGAATTAATGTATGTACGAGTAAACTGCAAAAGTCTAGGCAATTTAATAAAGGAAATTTAATAAAGTTTCACACTTAAACCAAGCATGCAAATCAAATACGTACTTAAATCAAGTAGTTGCACTGCATACGTGTTCTACTACTTATTATAAGCAACTGGTCAAGAATAAATTGGCCCTTTGATAAACTGATTCAAGTAACAATTAATCGACATAGTCTCTACATAATATAACTAAAGAAACATTCCCCCCCCCCCAGCAGTTTGTAAAGGAAAAGAATTATCCCCTTTGTTAAGACGACGAGAGAGAGAGAACAAAGTGAACTTTTTTCAAAAGGAACAAAATTATCATTCCACAGTATACACAGACTTGCCAAGAGCATCATACCCCAGATTTATTTCAAATAATATTTCAGCTGACCGGCTTCCCCCCCCCCAAAAAAAACCACGCAACTTACGCTATAAAACATCCTAGAACCAGCTTAATTGCTAGACTGCTACAGTTGATAAAACAAAGCGTGCAACTAGTGACTGTATTCTTTCTTTTTTCTTTCCTTTCCTTTCTTTTTTTTTTTTTTTTTTTTTTTTTTTTTTTTGAGACTTCACGAGATTCTCTAGTTATTATCACTAGGTTACCAATTTACTCGTTATTTTTATTAGTTTCACTAGGCTACAGATTCATCAGTTATTACTGTTACTACATTCGCTACTTCATTCACTGTGGTTATCTTTGATGCTGAATCGAGCATGACTATCGCAGTGACGGTGTTCATCAACTCGCATGTAACGTAGCGAACCTTATCTATGGCTAATGACTCTATTAGAAAACAAGGATCCATCACTCATGGCGTACTTCTCTTTTGAACATGGTGACATTTAAAATTTGAAAAACAAAGGCTCATCAAGGGCGGAGGGAGGGGGAAGAGACATGTGAGGATAGAAATCTAGGCTAGCAGAAGCGTTGCCCTCTTTATAAGCCGAGTAATCTACCCGAGTGCATTATTCTCTTTGTGAAACGACAGGAATAGAATTAAAACCCCAACGACATGACGGCTATTGACAAGTACACCTATCTGGAGTCCAGTGACATCACTATAGGGAGAGGAGATATTTCAAATCGTTCAAAACTTTAATGGTTCGCTTTTATGAAATTTGACTTCTACTAATTATAGTCAAGAGAACACATACGAACAGGGTCTGAACTGAATGAGATTATCAAGATATTGTGACCCTGAGCTTCTTATGATAGCCGAGTGACAAAAAAACAACAGTATCCAAAGAAAAACTACGGCTGAGAAAATCTAAGTGCCATGACGTTATTCAGTACTTGAAAAATGTAAACAGATATCTGATCCTAAAGAGGTTAACTACTTTTCATTGCTTAGATTAAATTTAATTGATTATTTCCGTAAGTTTAAATTACGTCATTGCTGTATCCAAAGCACGGGGGTTTTTCTGATTGCCGAAAAATCCATATTCAATATGTAATTTTGATTCAATGAATTCGATAATACGTATTTAAATATCAGTTAAATATTTATTTAGGATGCTCAGTATAATAACCACTATAATCGGTACATAAATGCATGGATTTTAATATTGCTTATGAGATATTTTAATATCTTAAAAGGCCTTAACATATCATATAAGTGAAAAATGTCTACTGTGGGCATGTTCACTGCATTGTGATTATAAATAATAATTATTATTATTATTATTATCTGTTTATTTCCATAAGGAAATAAACAGATAATAAGGAAATACATTGTGAAAATTCTGTGATGTATTTTATTCATAACATTCTAGTGGCTTTGGCGGCTATATTATTTCTTTCAAATTTAATGGACATAGTACAGTATAGTGTTTCATGTCAAGCGGCACCAGAGATCTCCCCGCGGTAATTTTGATGCGCAATACAAACGCTATAAAGGCCAGATAGTGAGGAGTTGGTGAATGCTTGTGTCACGTTAGTGTTAGGTTATGTTGTTCATCTGGCCTCTTGGTCCAGGTCTCCGTGCAACCCCACCGTCCCCTAGTTACAGCCCACCGCCGCGGGGAGGCGGACCAGGTCAGTAGGGAGTGAAGGTTCTGGCGAGGCAAACCCAGGCGTCGCCTGAGCTTGCTGGGAACGGCCAAATGAAAAAAAAAAAAAAAAGTAATATTTTTATTGGAAAGTCTTAGTGTGGAGTACAGTTAGTCTGCGCGGGTAACACAGCGGCAGCGTCACCGTCTTCACCACACCCGGTGGAAAAGGCCTGGGTTCGAATCCCGTCAATGACGCGAGGAACTTTATTGGGCGTTTTTCACTCCGTGGCTGAGTTAGTCGGTCTCAGACGTAGATAGCAAGGTTTTTCACCAGCAACTAGGGTTTTTTTCATCCAGTAAACAGGCAAATCGACTAGGGAACACGCGCAATTTACAGACAAAATAAATATATGGGTAGATGTAATCATTTACAGAGACCCTAATATCATAATTTGTGGAGTATAGTTGAAGGCAAAGATAGTGGATGATAGAGAGACTTCCACTAGGAGATGAAGTATAGGGGATAGGAGGGCACCGCTGAAGGCGGGGGAAACTGGTAAGGGGACCACTCAGGAAGGAAAGGCGAGTTTAATGGACAACTGGATTTAAAAGACACACCTTAACCCCGTCCGCTAAAGCGAGGTTTTACTGTACAGTATTCTTAAAATTCAAGGACTGTTAGCATGCGCACAGTTACTAATCGGATTAGGGGTTACAACGGTCGAGTATTAAATTGTTGTAAACTCTAGCAACAGAGTGTATTATTATTATTCTTATGTTATTTCTCCCTGATTGGGGGATTCCACTCCGTGACGGGTACTGCTACCAAGTACACAGGGTGGTCAGGGTGGTTGTAATGTTTGGTGTTACTGTTGGTCGAGTAACCCTCTGACTATCCTACATGCGTTCAGGATTGGGACTTTCTGGAGTTCCTTGTAGGTGTTCTCTGGGAAACCTATTGCTGCTAGGCTGCTGTGTAGGGTCTTTGGCACCACGATGATCGGGATGGTCGTTACTTCTTGCATATGCGACATCTCCTTGACCTTATGTCTTAGGTTAATTTTTTCCTCATGGGTTTTCTGGACACTGCCAGTGTTGGGCACCGCTATGTCAATCAGGAAGGTAGCCTTTTCCATCTAGTCGACAAGGGTTATGTCGGGTATGTTGTGCGGGATGGTCTTATCCGTTATTATGGCGCGGCCCCAGTACAGATTATGGGTTGGGGTCTCTAGTACTACCTGGGGTTCGTACTTGTAGTATGGTACACTTTCTTTGGTCAATTGGTATTTCCTCGCTAGCTTCTGATGTATTATCCTGGCTATCTGGTCGTGTATATGAGTATACTCAGTCTTGGTGATCACCTTGCACCCCGCGGTGATGTGTTGGATCGTTTCTGAGGCCAGGTGGCATCGTCGACATGTGTCATCTGACATTCCGGAGGACTCCTTTGCGATGTATTTCTTATGGTTTCTGGTGTAGATTACCTGGTCTTGGGTGGCCAGCATGAATCCTTCAGTGTCAGGGAAGAGAGTCCCGCTTGTGAGCCATGCATTGAAGCAATGTTATCGATGTGATCTTGATGGAGGTCATTGTTGTGTCTACTTATTATTATTATAGTCGTTGCTCTTCTATTATTTCTCCCTGATTAGGGGATTCCACTCAGTGACGGGTACTGCTACCAAGTACACAGGGTGGTTGTAATGTCTGGTGTTATTGTCGGTCGAGGAAATCTCTGACTATTCTACAGGTGTTGAGTATTGCGACTTTCTGGAGTTCCTTGTAGCTGTTCTCTGGGAGACCTATTGTTGCTAGGCCGCTATGTAGAGTCTTTGGTACCATACCGGTGGTTGACACGATGATTGGGATGATTGATACTTCTTGCATATGCCACATCTCCTTGATTTCATGTCTCAGGTTCGTGTACTTCCTGACTTTTCGACGTGACGTGATTTTTTCTTCATGGGTTTTCTGGACATTGCTAGTATTCGGCACCGCTATGTCAATCAGGTAGGTAGCCTTTTCCATTTTGTCCACAAGGATTATGTCCGGTCTGTTGTGCGGGATGGTCTTATCCGTTATTATGGCGCGGTCCCAGTACAGCTTGTGGGTTCGGGTCTCTAGTACTGCCTGGGGTTCGTACTTGTAGTATGGTACACTTTCTTTGGGATGAAAGTGTATTTCATCCCTTTATTATTATTATTATTATTATTATTGCTCTTTATATTATTTCTCCCTGATTGGGGGTTCTACCTCGTGGCGGGTATTGCTACCAAGTACACAGGGTGGTTGTTGTTATGTCTGGTGTTACTGTTGGTGTCGGAACCCTCTGACTATGATTATTTACTGTATTAGTGCTCTTAGAGTAAATTGGAAATCTTTGCCATTTGTAAGTTGTTAATTTCTTTCTTTTGTTGTTTATTTCGTGCAAGTGCATTATCTGAAACGTCTTGTGTTAAAACTAACTCTACTCCAAAGATTTGCAAACATGAGTCATAATATATGCAAAAAGTGTAACCTACAGCTGCACGTGCTAGAGGTGGTATGTCATGACTGCAACAATGGGTATCATTATCGATCCTCATTGAAAGAAGCGACCTATAAAGGGATGGCGAAACAAAAGAAACAACAGTGGAGGTGTATATTGTGCAGGAAAGAAGAGAGGGAAGAAAGAAGTGATATTTCCTACTCGGCAGAGGAATATCACGATTTGCTGCATTCACCAACTGTAGTAAACGAAGACTTAGAGGTTACACAAAAAGCAGGCGAACACCCTAAATATAGAGGACATACTAAGGAAGCTATCCAGTAAAATCCATTTGCTGGATTTACTAATAGAAATTGTACCAATAAAGAAGCAAATGAAAGACCTGAAGGAGAAGATATGAAGAAATCGATTTCATTTGTCTCAGATTCCTTTGACAAAATGCAAAAAATCATAAATAAACTGCAGGACTCCAACGCTGCAATCAGCAAAAGAACTGTGGATCTGGCTTCATTCAAGCAAAATTAGGAAAAATCCAACTTAATTAACTTAAGGATTGACTCAATAGAACAACAGTTATTAGCAAATAATGTGGAAATAGTAGGATTAACTGGATTAGCAGCCAAGATCTAGAGCTTGTTATACAGCAGCTAGGACTTGCATTGAAGCTTCAGCACAATAAAGAAGTAGCACGCTATTACATACCTAACAATAAGGGGGAAAAAATGACAAGCTTACACTAATTGTGAAATTTTAAAATCATGTGGTAAAGGAAAAATGAATTAGAAAGGCAAAGGATGTATATCAGAACAATAGCAATATTCCAATCTACATAAATGACCACTTAACAACTCACCTCAAGCAGTTGTTTTGGGAAACAAAATAATTAGTAAAAACTCACAGTTACAAATTTTTACGATTAAAACATGGAAGGATTTATGTGAAGAAGAATGAATCTTCAAGAGCCATAAGAATTTTTTGAGTTCAAAGGATCTGCAGTATATAAAATAGACTCTTTTATTGTGCATAATTGAAATTACTTGAAATCTAGACCTAAGATAAAATTAAGACATCAGGTATGTTTTTTGAGGAATCACAGATTTTCAATTCACCTTTACATTTTTTAAATAATCCGAAAATTCAAGCTCTTTTAATTGATAAAAATCAGTTCTTTCTGGTAGCTCTAAATATCAGGTCAATAAGAAAAACTTAGTTTAACTTCTTGCAATATATAAATGCAATGAAAGCATTTATTTCATGTATAGTTTTAACAAAGGTTAACATAAAAAGTGATGAAATTTCTAATTATAACATACAAGGTTATGACAAGGTCTATATGTTGAGAGATTTGAGAAGGGGTGGAGGAATAATAATATACTATGGAATATGCATTAAGGCAATACAGGTTTACCACTTAACTCAGTCTTGTGAAAACTGCTGTGTCAAATTATTAGGAGAAGATCCAGAAAACACATTCATGATTTGTGCTATTTATAGGCCACCATCAGATTCTATAAACAGCTTCCTAATAGGATTAGATAACATAATTTTGCAATGGGATGACATACAGGCCGATAAGACCATACTAGTAGGAGATTTTAATATTAATTTACTAACCGATGAAACTGATAATGTGATACTCAGATACTCTGCATCTTAAACAATTATGGATTTGAACATACCTTATTTGGAATAACTAGGCAACAAAGGCTGGAGGGTGATAGAACAGTAAGCTCTTGTTTAGATCACCTTATAACAAATGAAGTTGAAGTATGCTAATTCTTACATACTATTAAATAAATTTTCAGATCACAGAACATGTATACTAATAGTAGCTATGTACTCAAAACAACATCCATGTGAAGATATAAAATTCACAAATGTTACGAAGAAAAATTATTTATCAACAGGTAAACTGAAACAGAACATAGATAACATGTTAATACAAGAGCAAGTATCTTACACAACAAATGTGAATGTCTTTTAAAATAAGTTAATACAAATGATAAACAATTCGAGGTTTAATACAGAGAGAAAAGTAAATCACTCAGCTTGCAACATAAATTCTAGGAGTAGCAGGATTAAGATTAAGAAACCTTGGATGACTAATGAAATAGAAGTGTTAATGGTACAAAGGGATAAATACTTCAGGCGGTACAGAAATTGTTCATCAAAGATAGAACATTATCACAATTATAAAACACTCAGAAATAAATTGACAGGTATGATTACAAAACAAAAAAACAGACTTATACACTTATTATAATCAACTTTTTATGGATACGCAGATAACTCAAAAGGATAAATGGAACATTATAAATAACCTGTCAAGTACAAGGAAGAAATTCTCAAGGGGAAATCAAATTAAAACACTATTAGTACAGATTTCTGGTACAAACAAACAATATGAGGCTGCAAATAGGTTTTCAAAAGCTGTATTAGATCACAAAAGATATTATATTCATTATTGCCAAAATTCCTTTAATCTACAACATAGTCTTCCTCAGATAGTGAACTCTTGTGTAGTCTTAACTCCAGAATATACTGAGATTCTTAAGATTATAGAACAGTTAAAGAACAATAATTCTTACAGACTGGACTGTATTACAGTAACCGAAGTAAGGAGAAATAAAGAACAGTTCTCTGTTTTTATCTTGTTGGAGATCATAGCACGGATGTTAGAGTCGGGAAGCTATCCTACAAATTTACTTTCATTTAAGGTAATTCCTATATATATAAAAAGGGATCACCAGATGACTTTTGCAAATATAGACCAATAACAGTACAGTCAGTTATAAATAAGATAATAGAAAATTATATTTTTTCCCATATAAGCAAATATTTACATCAATATGGACTGTTAAACAACTCTCTATTTTCATATCAGAAGGGCAGGAGCACACAGACATTATTAGAGAATTTAGTAGACTCTTTTAACTTACATTTAAACAATAATAACTTCATTGTATTTATAGATTTAACCAAAGCATATGACTAAATTGATATCCTAATATTGCAACAAAAATTACTGAAATATGGTATAAGGGAAAGAATCAATCAACTCTTAGCATGTTATTTAACCAAAAGAAAAATAACAGTTGAAGAAGAAAATACAAAGGGAAAATCATATAATGTAAAGAGAGGAGTACCTCAGGGCACTCATGCAGGGCCAATCATGTTTACATATATATATATATGTGTGTAAACCCCAAACACGAGAGGTATTAGAACCTATAGTACTTACTACCGTGTTTGGGATGGAGGTTGAGAAGAGGAAAGAAGATTTTTGTTAACACTGTAGACTGTAATTTTCAGCAAATACGTATGAAGGAGGGTTGTTCTAGAAAACGGCAGTTGAATGAATAAACGAGGAAGATGAATGTGAGTTTGAAGTTGGACAGTAAATGGATGTTGGCTGGTGGCTGTACGTGTTCGGACTGTTTTGAAAGAGAGAGCGGGAATTATAGAAGCCAATTCAGAAGAACAGTGCCCATGGAAGTATCTGCAGAAGAAGCATGCAGCAGAAATAGTACGTCCATGACACAGCGAGTGGAGACACTCTATTAGAGATGAATCATTAATTAACCTAACTGCCCTCTTCTGAATGGAATCAAGAAGCGTGAGGGAGATTTTGGGAGCACCACTCCAGATGTGGGAACAATATTCCATGGTAGGCCGGATTCGCGATTTCTACAGAGTGAGCAGCTGTTTGGAAGAAAAGTAACGCCGAAAGCGAAAGAGAAAACCAAGTTTTTTAGATGCAGAAGAACCAATATTTGTAATGTGTTTGTGCCAAGAGAGATTAGAAGTCAGGGTAAGCCCCAAAAGAGATATATCATTTTGCCTAGAAATCGGAGTGTCACCAAAGATAAGCATACGAGCAGAAGAATCCTTTTTGCGATATATAAGACAAGACTGAGTTTTAAAAGGATTGAAATCAACTAAGTTTAATACAGACTTTGCCCCACTGGAGAATTACCTGAAGATCGGCATTTAAGGAATTGGAAATTGAAGCTGATTGAGTAGGGCAAGGTTTCTCAAAATGGGAAAGTGGAATGCAATGTGCTATCATCGGCAAAACTATGCATAGGATTTCCAGTCAAGGGAAGAAAGTCATTAATATACAAGAGGAAAAGAGTGGGGGAAAGAACTGAACCTTGGGGGGCAACCAGCATTAGTGGAGAAGTTAGAAGACAGCGAGCGATCTACCATCATTCTCAGTGAGCGATCAGAGAGAAAACTGGATAACCAATTACAAAAAAACAGTTGGCAAACCATAAGATGGAAGCTTGTTTAGAAGACCTTTATGCCAAACATGATCGAAGGCCTTTGAGATGTCAAGAGCAACTACTTGTGTTTCACCGAACCTTTCCATTGAATTAGTCCATAAATGGGTAACATAAGCCAGAATATCACCAGTGGATCGACACTCACGAAATCCATACTGGCGATCGTTGATCAGACGGAAGGTTTCTAGGTAGTTTAACAGTTGGCGGTTAATTGATTTCTCCATTACTTTAGAAAGAGTAGAAGTAATTCCAATGGGACGATAATTGGATGGGGGGGATTTGTCACCCTTTTTAGGAACTGGCTGGATATGAGCAAATTTCCAAGCAGAAGGGAAAACACCTTTGGAACAAGAAAGTGAAAAAAGGCGGCAAAGAATAGGAGTAAGTTCAGGAGCACAGGTTTTGAGAACAAGTGGAGAAATAATATCGGGACCTGAAGCTTTCTTAGCATCAAGATTCGTCAAAATCCTTCTGACATCCTTTTGACGGAAGACCATAGGAGGCATTGAATGGAGCGTGTTGGGAATGGTGGGAGGTGTTTTACCAAGATCATTAATACATGAGTTGGAAGAAAAATGGGATGCTAGCAGGTCAGCTTTATCCTTGGCTGAAGTGACAACAGAACCATCTGGTTTGGACAGAGCTGGGAGCAGAGATGGGCAAAAGTCGCGGCCAATAGCTTTGGCGAGAGACCAGAATGCACGGCTACCATTAGGGCAAGAAGCAAGTTTTCTACTCTTAGCCTGTTCAAACTCAAGTTTGGACTGATTAATAACTGCTTTACAATTATTGCGAGCTTTGGTGTAGGCAGAAAATGAAACTGAAGAATTAGAAATAAGCGAATTACGATATGCAACGTTCTTCTCTTGAACAGCCTTAGCACATTTATTGTAAAACCAAGGTTTAGATAAAGGACGAGATTTTAAAGTGGAGTGTGGGATAAAGGATTCCATTCCGCAAAAGAATAATTTCACTGACACGATCTGTGCAAACGTTGACATCAGAAGTTTTTAAACAGTAATCCGACCAAGGAAAAGAAGAAAAGAAATCTCGCAGGTGATCTCATTTTGCATTCTTGTAATGCCAAACAACATGAGGTTGGGAATAGCCATGAGATAAAGGCCTCATTGAAGGAGAGACAATCACCAAGTTGTAATCCGAAGTGCCTAAAAGGACCTCTCACCTCGACCGTGTACGTAGAAGGGTTGTTTG
This sequence comes from Mastigoproctus giganteus, assembly GCF_048544385.1. Taxonomy (NCBI): domain Eukaryota; kingdom Metazoa; phylum Arthropoda; class Arachnida; order Uropygi; family Thelyphonidae; genus Mastigoproctus; species Mastigoproctus giganteus. The sequence goes on along the minus strand of NC_143576.1, from coordinate 208,400,880 downwards.
TGAGAAAGAGATCAAGCGTGTTGGCTGTATGATTAGGATTGTCCGGTATTCTTGTAGGCAAATGAACAATCTGTGCAAGGTCATTAGTAATTGCAAAAGCCACAGCATATCGACCAGTTGGGTCGGTGTGACTAGAAAACGGAATCCAGATGGAGTTGTGAACATTAAAATCACCAAGGAAAATAACCTCACTGTTAAAAAAGTTGGACTGGAGAAAGTCAAGTTGCAAAGAGAGGAAGTCAAAGAGCTCCAAGTGGTTAGTAGAATGGGAGAACTCTAGAGACAACAGATGAATTTGACACAATGAGGTAGAGAGATTTTAAGCCAGAGAAGATCGAAAAGAGGAATTTCCAAATTACCAAATCTCTGACAGGGAATATCAGAACGGACATATGCACAAGTACCACCTTTGAGGCGAAAGGAATCATACAGCGAATAATTTGGGCATCTGAGATGAGCAGTGGTTGAATCAACCGATAACTGAGATTCTGTCAAAAAAAGTACATGGGGTTTGGCAGACTGCAAGTGATAATGGACATCGTTAAGATTAGAATTGAGACCACGTATATTTGTGAAATGAACTAGGAAGTGTTTTGGAGGTTTAGATCTTTTCGCAGATAAGCTTACTCTATTAGTTTGACAATTCATGGTGTATTCAATAGTAAGAAAAAGTGGGTGGGATCTGCTGTATGAAGTAATGAAATTTTTGGATAAGGCGTACACATGGTAAGAATATACCCAGATCCTTGACGTAACGTGTCCTCGACAATGCCGTCCCCCGCATACACACTACTCGGACTCCCTCCAGTCACTATCTGGCAGAATAGAGGTAGCAAGATTATACACTAGCTGATCCGGAAGCCTCCTCGAGAGTTACCAATAGGTTCGGTCCAGTGTACTAACTAACGGCCGGCCTGCGAACACCGTTTTGGAGCTGTACTATCGAAATGTAAGGAATATTGGATCTCGCTACGATGTTCATCATAACCTCAAAAGTCATCAATCATACTGCATGATGGAAGAGATGGGGACGGGTTGCACCGGAACTTAGCTCTAGAGACTAAACATGGGTTCCATCACTTTAAGCCTCCAATAAGCAAAGAATTCGAAGTAATAAAGAACTGCTTTATAAAAATGTATGCAGATGATATAATCATATATACAATTGGAAAGTGACAAAAATGGCTAAAGATTTACAGCAGGATGTAATACATTTACAAACTTGGTTGCACGATAATAAATTAGCACTCAGCTTTGAAAAAAAAAATTTTTGGTAATTAGACCTCCTCATCAAACCTTGGACATGCATCCCTCTGTAATGCCTACATGATCAGAATTTCCAGAATTGCATGTCTAACTGTGGAAGAAGTTTCAAGTCATTGTTACCTTGGGTTATGGATTGACTACAGTCTAAGTTGGGCAATGCATATAACAAATTTGTACAAAAAAATGAGATTTTATGTGTACTTTTTTTACTACATTAAGAATAAGTGAAATCTTAGAACAAAATTTACCTTATATTATGCATTAATGGACTCCCAACTCAATTATTTAATAAATGTATGGGCACGAGCAAATATAACTGAAATAAGGGTAATAAATAACTTAATTAACAGGATTTTGAGACTTTAATGGAGACAAACTTTTGGAATGACCTGAATAAGAGAAGGCTATTTTTGTTGAAATATAAAATACTTTATCCAGTTCAAAAACTGAAGTTAAATTTAATCTTGAATAATCTAAACACTATTTTTGAAGAGTCGAATCTGCAAAGAAATGTCTCACATAATTTAGGAACCCAAAAGCAATTGTTTTGCCTCACCCTAGGTACTATCAATCTACTAAATCACCCAATCTACTAAATAGATTTGGAGATAGGCATACAATGAATATAATAAACAACTTGTTGGCTAGTGTAGATTTCAGGCTGAGGAGAAGTTATTCTAGCACCAAATTAAAATTCTTAATAAGAAAATTTTTGATACTCAAAGATGAAGTAGATTAGAATTGCTATGCAGATAAATTGCTATCTCTGTTTGCAGTGCGGAATGTTGTTGTTGTTGTTGTTATTTGGTTTTAAGGAGCATTAGCAACTAAGGCCATATTGCTCCGGGGAGATGCGGTGGTCATTCCCTGACCTTTCCGCATCCTCCGTATTTGGTGGTGACGGGCTTGAACCCCGGTCTAATCATGAAGCGTGTGCTACGCACTGCTGCTCCTGTCCACCTGGCTACAGAGGCGGCCTGTGTGGAATGTACTATGTGTTGTGATTTCATTATCTTTTCTGTTAGATACCAAATATGTATGCAAAAACTTGTAAATGAAGAATTACAACTTGTTTTCAAGAAATTTACTTTTCTTAACAAGTTCATTCATTGTAAACAAATTCTCTTCATAAAAAGAAAGTGTATTGTATTGTAATATTATTATTATTCAATTAATTATAAATGCTTCACCCTTTAACTGCTTTCAGCTAGGAGTACCTATATACATTTGTACATTATAACTTAGACAATAAACATACAAATCATAAAATACGCATACATAAACATTAGGTTCTATACAATAATAAATCGAATAACAGTCAATACGAGCAAATAAAGAGCGCGTGCGGGCACACATATACACAAGCAAACGGTAGAAACATATAAATACATACATATCGATATACAGTGTATATCGATATGTATATATATCGATTTACATAAATATCGATATACAGTGTATATCGATATACATATATATCGATATACATCACAGAACTTGTGGGGGCCATTCTTCAGAGTGTTAGCCGGAAAAATCTTCTAAGCATGGTTAAATTCTGTAATGAGCTTCTAAGGGGCAATCCACGCGTCATTGCAGAGGCCGCGGGACGGTCTAGGGCCCACAACAAGAATGTGGACATTTGGGACGTCAAGACGATCGGTGAAGAGCTGACAGAGGTTGCGTAGATATCCTGCCATGAGCAACTGATTCCAACTGATTCTAACTAATGTTTTGCATACATTAAAGATCTCAAGATGGTAAAAGGGTGGCCATTAATACGGTTCGACCACCTTAAAATCAAGTACTCCATACCCATGAATTCTTTGATGTTAGTGAGGGAAGCAGAGGACCAGATCGTCGAGGCATACATGATGTTTTTTTGTTGTTTGTTATTTGGTTTTTAGGAGCATTAGCAACTAAGTCCATATTGCTCCGGGAATATGCGGTGGTCATTCCCTGACCTTTCCGCATTCTCCGTATTTGGTGGACGGACTCGAATCCCGGTCTAATCAAGCAGCGTGTACTACGCACTGCTGCTCCTTCCCACCTGGCTACGGAGGCGCCGACATACATGACAATCGGAACAAGACATGTTTGTATACGGTGAGTGGCAAATTTGTGGTTAGTTATTTACTCTAGTAAAGGTTATTAATTCTTGTTTTATTTATTTATTTACAGACTTTTCACCCACGGGCACGCAGACCTTAGATAATGGCGAGAACGCTGGAAATTACAGAGAATCAATACAAAACAGTATTAATCAATACAAAACTAGAATTAAAATATATACAAAATTTGGATTAACAAAACCGAGTAAAGAGCAATTTCTTATACACAGAAGGTTTACGTATAAAATCAATATCTTACACATAAAAGGTTTACGTTTAAAATCAATATTCTCAGTATTCAATACCTGAAGGGAACGGAACAGACGACTTCTAAGTAAGTGTTGAGTACGAGGGACAGGCAGTGAGAAATTAGTTTTATAACAAGAATTCAAGCGGGTTATAGTGAGAGGTATTTGTTCAAGAAGAGAAGGAGAATCGATAATAGAGTTTATGATGTTGTAGACAAAAAGAGACCCATGGAGTTATCGTCTGGAGTGACGAGGAACGATTCTGAAGCAACGCAAGAGCCTCACAGTTTCGACGGTGAAAGGCAATGCGATTTCGAAAGCATAAGAATTTAATGAATTTAATTCGAATTTTCTCAAGTCTGTGAGAAAGATATTCCTGTTGTGGGGACCAAATAATATCACAATAATCAAAATTTTATCGCCCACATTGCTGACAGAGTTTTTGCCTTAGAATTGGCGAAGTGCTGTTAGAAGGTCGGGCCTTCTTCCCACGTAAGCCCTAGATCAGTGTGATGCGAGACATTCTGGACCCTATTATCATTGATGTACACTGGTGTGCAAAATTTAAAGACCAGTCAAGTTTTCACCTGTGGCTTCTCATAGGCGTGGCCCGGATATGGGAAAAGCATACTAAAGGAACCTCGTGAGGTACAGAAATGATTAAGGAAACAACACCGACACAACAACGGAAACAAAACGGTACAGAGGGACTTTATTCAAAAATGACAGCACAGCACTGGCTGCCATGATACAGATGGATCACTGCCAAAGATGGAACAAAGGGAAGAGGTGGTTCTCAGTAGGAGATATGGCCACCCCTAATGTCGATGCAGGCTTTGCACCGCCTGTCCATACTTAGAACAATGTTGTTGATACGTTCTTGCGGTAACATCGTCTATTCCTCTGTCAGCGCCATCTTGAGCTGGTGAACATTTTCTGGTGGGTGTGGACGTGCCACTAGGCGTCTCCCCAGAGCATCCCATATGTGTTCGATGGGATTTAAATCGGTAGAAAAGGGCAGACCAATCCATACTAACAATGTCCTCACTTTCCAAGAGCATATGAACAGCTGCAGTGAGATTGGGTGTGGCGATATCATCCATAAACACGAACTCGGGGCCAATGGCATCTCGGAACAGACGCACATAGGGAAGGATTACCTTAGTACAGTAGCGTGCACCGGTTACAGACCACCTTCCAGTATCTGGAGCTGTGTACATCTATCCAAGATAACGTCTCCCCAGTCGAGAACACCTCGACCGCCATATCGATCCCTTTCAGTGATGTTTGCGGGGTGATACCGTGTACCAACCTCTCGCCAGATTAGCTGACCTCCAGAATCGCTGCTGAGATTGAATCTACTCTCATCAGTAAAGAGTACCTTAAGTAAAGATTTTCTGGTTGTAACCTTCAGAAATAGTTAGTTAGTTAGTCATTTGGTTTTTAGGAGCATTAGCAACTAAGGCCATATTGCTCCGGGATATGCGGTGGTCATTCCCTTTCTGCATCCTCCGTATTTGGCGGTCACGGGCTTGAACCCCGGTCTAATCAAGAAGCGTGTGCTACGCACCGCTGCTCCTGCCCACCTGGCTAAGGAGGCGCCTTTAGAAATAATGTTGGTTCTTAAGTTTTGCACACTATTGTATATGTGAATGGTCTTCTTCAAGTTGGTAAAAGATATTTGAGGTGACTTGGTGGGGTTTATGGATAGGCCAATATTCTCAAGATAAAGGTCAAGTTCTTCTATTAAGGATGTGGCATGGGCGTTGATAACGTCAAATTTGTCACCATGTTTGAACGAGATGAAGAGTTTTATATCATCTGCCTGCGTAAGTGCTGCAATCAGGATGCGTAGAGAGAAAGGGGCCAAAGAGGCAGCAAAAAACAGGGTAAAAAAGACGCCACCTTGGGGGACTCCTCTCTAGACGATGCGGTTCGATTGAAAGGTCCTGTGTTGAACCCTCAAATGTCTCTCTTTGAGAATAGTAATGGACTTTTAATAAGCCTCTCTGTATTCTAAAATACCTTACAAGTATTGTCATCACGGAATTGATTGAGACATTGTCGAAAGCAGCTTTAATGTCTAAAAAGATTGCATCAATTGGCGTTGAGAGTCATTTGGATCCGAAATAGTGTGTCCATTAAATTTGTCACAATCGATCTCTTTGAAATCACAGTGTGTAAATATGTAGGCCTTTTCCGAAAACAATGCATGACAAGAATTAGCGGCAGAGTCTTCTCGAACAGTTTTAATAAATTGTAGCTTATAGAGATGTGAAGAAAGTCCTTGTTTTTTGGATGTTTAACTTTGCCTAAAGTTTGCCTACCGGTTTTATAAAATTTTTCATATTTCAGGGATAAGTCCAGTTTGAAGAGTTTCTCTAGATATTTTTAGTAAGATCTCAATGATAATGAACTGCTTACTTTCATGATGAAGAGGGGAACATATCAAGGCCATAAGTGGATTTATTTAGGAGGCTATTTAATGCCTGAATTATATTTTCTTTTATTATGATGATTTCTGTTAGGAGAGGTCTAATATTAAGATTGGATCTGGATGGAGTCGTGTTGTTCAAGTAATTTACCAACCGACTGTGTTGTCTGCTGCGGGAGAATAATTTTAGGATCTGTAGAGATTCCGAAGCTACTGTTGGTCCATTCCCAAAATAAGGTTTCGACCATGGTGAAGTTGGTATTTTTGTTTCTGATTCTTTTACGCTGTTTAAGATTTTTACAAATAGCGAAGTGGTGTTCGTGTTTTAAGAAAGAGGCCCATTCTTTTTTGTAAGCAATGTAGTCTTCGGGGGTTCTGGCTTTCTGCCATTTTCTGCAAGCCGTTTGTTTTCTTACAAACACTACCTTGAACTTTTTGTTAAACCACCAGTACGACCGATGTGTGATCCGAATCTCCTTAGACGCACCGACACAAGTTATTTGAAATAATTCTTCAGGCAAGATGGAAGCGGCTTCAGGCCTTGACTTTTCTAACAGACAGTTCCATTTATATGTAGCGAGGCGTTGGTTTCCTGGTTTATGAACTTGATTGAAAAGACTCTTCTTGTATTCAGAGGGCCACATCCTTCAACCGAGGGAATGTTATGAAATTTCATAAATTTCATAAAGTTAAAGTCGTCACATGAACATATTAAACAATTACGTATATCTTGGAATTAAAATCCTAACTTTCGAAGCTTTTAAACCTTTCTGATTGAACTACAGTATCATTTTCACGACAGCATAGGCAGGAATAAGCAAAATACCTACTCTCACTCGTGTGTGCCTTGAAGTAAATGACATTACCAGTTATGCGTGAGTTTTTATAGAATAGTAAACCCTCGCTTTCATGAAGTTCAAAAATAATGGGCGGCGTCCAGTGAATCAGGCTTTCATCCATATGGAAACTGGTGACGTAACTACCTCGTTCTGATGGTATTTACCATCACTTCAAATAATTCATTTTAACAATAAAGCAGAGGGCTAGAGCGCCAGGATTTTCCTTTTCATCAGCCTGCCGAGATTTAGTTAGTTAGTTAATTAGTTTTTAGGAGCATTAACAACTAAGGCCATATTGCTCCGGGGATATGCGGTGGTCATTCCTTGACCTTTCCGCATCCTCTGTATTTGGTGATGACGGGCTCGAACCCCGGTCTAATCAAGAAGCGTGTGCTACGCACTGCTGCTGCTCCTTCCCACCTGGCTACGGAGGCGCCTGTCTGCCGAGAATTAGTAGATAGTCATCTGAACTCGAGACTACGAACAAGCTTTAGTAAGAGTTTCCCCTACATCTATAGACAACACACAATAAGCGCAATAAAATGAAGTACAACGTTCAATTCGTTTTATTTCATTCTACTGAATTATTTCACACCGTACTAATCTAAAATTCCACATAAATAAAATTAATTAAAAAATTATTAATTTTTAAAAAGTCAAATTTTATTCGTACCTCGGTTATATTTTAGGTTCTGTTCATATTCCAGCACGGCCACGCACGCAGTCAGGAGTTTACAAGAATACAATCATTACCGTATTTAGCAGTCACGTAAAGTGGAAACATGATCAATCCAAACGTGTATACTACTGCAAGCTGGAGCTGATCACTAGGCTACGTCAGTGGAATTTCATTATATTTGAACGTCGTATCAATTTAGAAATAATTAAAAATAATTAAAAGAAAGTTGGTAATTGGAAGTTGATAGCCTAATAAGTTTAAGGCTCAGATGGACAGGTATTTCGAACGAACAGAGGAGTGAAGTGGAAGTGGTTTTTTTTTTTTTTTTTGGCTGATGCTGCATAAGCTTGCTTTCTTGCATCAAATGCCTCTACTAATGCTAATGCTAATGCTAAATAAATGGCGTGAATAAACGGTTTAATTTGTTTGCTTGTTAATTATTTTTTACAAAGTTGACCGTACATGGCAATAATAAATGTTTTATTTGAAAAGTGTCTGCTTACTTTTATCTATCTGTTATTATTGCATTAGCTTATTATGTTTTTACCATTCGTTAAACGTTAAGTTCAAAAAGAACATTTACAGCTCTGTAACTGCTCTGAATTCTTCACGATTAGAGGATTTTTTGTTCTTAGTTTGTAACAGTATATGTCGCATATTTTTTTGCACATACTTTTGAAACCAACTGCATGTCATTATTCTTCTATATTATAAATACCTCATTAGGTAAATGTAGCTAGACATACCCCTATCCATCGTTTCATATTTTGCATATATATATATAACTGAATGTAACCTTTTAGCGTCATAATTCTCCGTGACAGTGTATTCGATGAGGCTGTTCGGTTTGGAGTGACAAGTGATTTCGTCACTTGTCACTCCTTTCGAGAGGTCTGGGTTCGATTGAGTCCTGAGTATAGACTGGTATTGTTGTTGTTGTTGAGTTTTTAGGAGCATCAGCGACTAAGGTCACACTGTTCCGTTTATATTGTCTGTAACTTGAGTGTGTTCTGAGGTCGAATTTCTGTTTGCTGGACGAAAACCATGCTACCCTCGCCTGAGACCAACTAACTCAGCCATGTTGACCAACTAACTCAGCCAAAAAGACCCATAAAAATTCTTCCCGTCATCGACAGAACTCAACCTTAGGTCTTTTTCCACCTGGTGTGGGGAGGACGGCGATCCTACCAACTGTGCTACAGACGAGAGCTAGACTGAAGGAATTTCTAACGATCACTCAACTGAGGTTGTGGTTAGCCGACCTCAGGCAGAAGAAGTGTTTTACTCCGTGTATTATTCCGGATTTTTCAACCCAATTGCAATTGGCCCATGAACACACATTTCTATAGCATACACAATGGCGCAATACGATATAAGTCGCTTATGTGCCTATACGTCATCAACAACAACAGCAGTATTGAACATCACAAGATGGCGGCAAACATTCGTAGTTTACCGTAAGGGGACACATGCTTGAATCTTGTCATGGGCTATAAAAAAACACTGATCGGATCAAACTAATTGTTCCAAGTAATACTTTTAGGCGATCAAACTGAACAGCCTCATAGAAGCAAGCCAGCAACAAGAACACCTGCCACCAACTGCTGAGGAACATATGAAGATTAAAGTGAGGATTACCTCCAGAACGAATAAGAGCCGATATTCGAAGGCCACCAGAGCTCCAACAAGGATATACATTAAAACTTCTATAATGTGCACTATTTTCTATCAAAACGCTAGGAGCCTGAGAAATAAGCTTCAGACAATGGAATTCTCCTATCAAGGTTGTATGACGTGATTTGCATTACAGAGACTTGGCTCTCCCTTAATGAAGAGGACCTCCCTTCTCTCAATCTGCTTGTTTCTCTGGCATTTTTGCCTCAAGAGAGCAGAAGACTGGCAGCGGTGTTTGCATTCTCTTCAACACACAGAAATTCTCACTGACTAGCTCATCCACTATAAATACAGAACTGCTTGAAGCTGCGAGAGTCTCACTCAGTGTCCAAGACAGCAGACTTGACGTGTGCACAGACTACATCCTCCCACTCTCAGTTAAGAACACTATACAAGAGGTCTTTAGCTGGATCATTAATCAATGCCACCCCAAAGCAACTTTAATTGTGTGGGGACTTCAATATTAGCTCAGACCAACACAGTCTTCGCAGATTGTTATCTTCTAATCTGGCTGCAGTAGGACCGACCCTCCAGAACTTTGCACCTATTAGAGGTACTAGCCTGTTAGACCTAATCTTTGTAACAAACACCCTCACCTTAGACAGCCAGCCTGAAACAGCCTTCATGTCAGACCGCTTACCAGTAGCCCTCTGTCTCCTAACTGCATCGAAGACACCATGGCAACATCAGATACCAGTTAAGAAAACTGTGATTAACCATTCACTCCTCGATCCACAGAAATGTTGCTTTACAGCATCCATCTTTCCTTGGGATGCCCTAAACCAATGTCATCCACAGCTTGGGCTGCACTTTCTTATCTGCTGGCTGAATTCCATTGCTCGGTCTGCAGCGTAAAAAACCGTGTCAAATTCTCACCGGAGCAATGCATTGTGGAACCAACAGCTCAGCCTCGAATTTCAGAATAAGCAAAGGCTTCATACAAAATGGAAAGCCACATCAGACCCAACAGACAGGACAGCATACTCAAGAACCCGTGCTCAGTTTAAAAGAAGTAAATCTAAAGCCATGAAAGCCTACATTGATAAAACACTCAAGACAGGGAAGACACCGTTTAAGGCAGGACATGATGATTTCCCTCAAGAAATTAATCCGATCGAATGGCTTGACTACATTACAAGATTTAAGCCCAAGTCTGCGTTAGACCGTAAGAACCTTCACAATAGTTGTCAGCGAGATACCCTCGCATCCATCATTATTACAAAAGGAGAGCTCATCCAGGCCCTCAATAGTATCCACCAACGTCATGTGCTGGATATGATGGGATCCCACAATTTATCTTTAAGAGCGTAAGTGTTTTCATCATATATGCGCTTCTAGGAATCCTAAATGGAATTCTCACAACTCAAAGTTTCCCAACAGCCTGGAACCAATATATAATTCAGGCAATTTCAAAAACACATGGAGCTACCTCAGCATCATAGTTCAGGCCAATTATGAAAGTGTCATGCATCCTCAAAGTTATGGAGAAGTGCCTTCTTCCCATCTTAATCAACCAGGTTCTCCCATGTAATTTCACAATTTATCCATTATGCACTAAAACGCGGGTCCACCATCACCAACCTGCTGGCAAACACTAACACCATTCTGGAGGCTCTACAAGACAGGGAGGAGATGGCAATTGTGTATCTAGATATCCAGTCTGCCTTCGACTGCATTGACGTTCAGCCCCTCAGCCTTCAGCTATGTGAGGAGGGATACCAGATTAAAGGAGTTCCTTGAATTCTTAAAGTCGCTTCTTACAACCAGGGTTCTCCACTTGACGGTGAATAAAAAATCCTTCACTAGGAAAGTCGGTGTAGGAGTTCCCCAGGGCGGAGTTCTTTCTGGGCTCCTCTTTACTGCTGTTATCCATGCATTCCTGTGCTAGGAAACGGATTTTCTCAGCTACGCAGATGATTTGAAGCTCCTCTATCGGATCTATGGGACCCACCAACCTTAGACTGCTTCCGACACCATCAACAACAACCTAAAAACTCTTGTTCAGCATTTAGCACAATTATCTCTCCAGATTAACCCAATAAATCTGCACAAATGGTGTTCTCACTCAAAATTACACCCAATTCAATTAAAACCCGAAAATCCATGGAAACTCCATCCCTCCAATAACCAAGCACTGAGATCTCGGGGTCATCTTTGACCCTAAACTCAGCTTTAAACACCATGTCGCAGATATCCACAACAAGGTCTGCCGATCCAAATGGCTTGCCAAACAACACCTCCTTCATGTCACAGAGTCTCAGTTCACCCTTCAATATATTTACCGGTTTCTTAAGCCAGTTATTACCTACGGATCTGAAATCTGGGAGTCGGCAACAAAAACCATGCTAAAAACCATCTCATCTGATGAGTAATGGCTTCTTCGTTGGGTGCTCTTCAAGCACAAGTTTCCACCCCTCACACATACTTCAGAAATGACCAAACTTCTAAACTACAGAAAAGTCTCAGAACGGATCTTCACCCTCCGCTTCCTCGTCACCATTAAAATGATAGCAGGCGAAATCAAAACCAAGTTTTTGGCAGATTTGTAATTGGAGAAATCCCCCCTCCCCCCGAAACCCATAAGGGCCCTCCCTTCTTTACAGTTCGTGGCGTGGAGGCTCAGGAAGGGCAACAGATTCCTGCCAATGGAGATGCTCAAAAACGTCCAAGATATAGATGCTGACTACAAAAAATTCATTGAGGACAAAACCTACAGAAGACGTATCATCAGGGAGAAGCTCTCGTCTTCAACCGAGTGACTGTCACTGTTTTTCCTTGATCGGTTTGTTAATATTGTGAAAAAAAAAACTGTTTTCATGTGTTTACAACTTATTTTTTGTTTTTAGAGTTTTAGTTCCTTTCTATGTTAAACCCCTAGCATTTTTGCTGTTATGGGCATTGCATCAGGCATCCATATAAAATTTACTTATTTTCGCTGATTGCTATAAACATATTATATATCAAAGGAGACGTTCAATGCGAGGTAACTTTTCCATACATTTTATTTAAGTTAAATTAATCATTTCATTTTACTATAGCATTCCCTCTCTATATATTGAGCGTTATACAATACACTAAGTGACCATTTTATTATGTACACCAGTCTAAGAGAGAATAGGTCTCTTCCTTTAGCCTTCAGAACAGCCTAGATTTTTCGTGGCATGTACTCAATAAGGTGTCGAAAGCATGTCACAGGGAGTTGGTCCACATTAAATCAATTGTTTCCCACAGTTTTCGCAATTGGATGATTGCGAATCTCTACCCTAAAGAGCTCGTTCCCTTTTCCATAGGTGCTCTGTGAGATACCTGGATCTGGTGACTAGGAAGACCACCACAGTAGGCTAAATTCAATCTAATGTTCCTGGAACCAATTCGCTAATAATTCTGGCCTTACGATAACGCATTATCCTTTTGGAAGAACCTATTTGTAGATAGATACACTGTAGCCATGAAGGGATGCGCCGGGTCGGACGTAATTTTCGGGAAGCCTGTGACATTCAAAATGTTGCTCCACTGGTATCAAGGGATCCAATATGCACTACGCTCCCCACACCATTACACCAACCTTGAGCTGATAATATCTGGCAAAATGGGTCCACGGACTCATGCAGTTTTTGCCATGTTTCTGCTCCTCTGTGTGAAACAGCAGAAACTGGGATTTTTCAGATCAGACAACGTTGATCCACTCCTCCATTGTCCAGTTTTGCGTTCCTGAGTCCACTATAACCGTACTGTCTTGGTTTTTGCTGACAGGAGTAGAACGCGACTCGGTTGTCTGTTGAGATATCGCATCCGTGGCAAGGTACGACGAGTTGTGGGCATTCCGAAACGTCTTTATGGTTACCACTGTTGACCTGGGTTGTTATTTGACAGGCTGTAGCCTTTCTGTTACTCTGCAAAGGTTTTTTCAGGCTCCGTTGGCCTCTCCCATCAATAAGCTGTTTACGATCACAAAAACACTGAATGTTATTGATTCGTGAACCAATCTCGATATATCGGAAACACGTAGTACTTGAAAGTCCCAGCAGGGTAGCAGTTTCCGAAATACCCATATCGGCTTGAATGTGACTTTGAATATGTTTTAACTTTGAATGTTACTTTGAACATGGGATGGCAGTCCGTGCTAGCGGAGTATCATGCCATATTCAAAGTCACTTAAATCTTTCATCTTGCCCATTCTAACACTGAACTGCGCGCGCGCGCACACACACATACACGCAGCACCCCTATGTATCTGTCCACCTACTTTACATCTCATGGTACGAACACGTGCATAATTAGAAACTGTTCGCTAGTAAAGGAGGAAGAATGGACTGAAGCACCACCTTCCTGTTATCAAAAACTGGTTGTTAGTCTACCAACTAGAATACAGCGTGATCAATGCCAAAAGTGAACTGACACGATATTAAATATTATATCAATAAAAGATTCTTTTAAACATTCAGATGTCCGGTTACTTTTGGCAATAGAGTGCATATCTGCAATCTGTACTCACCATAATCTTCATAATTATTGAATTGTTGTTTTTTTTATTTTTCACTCTAAGTGGTTTTTAAGGTCAGCACTATTAACTTATGACACTCAATTTATCTTGAATATTTTATTATTAAAAATCAAAAACAAATTATATTTATAAATATTGTAATTTAGTTTCGCTCTTTTAAATGAATGAACAATATCTTCTCTGAAATCAACTATTTTCTTGCGCACTTAAGCAAATAAACAAGTCAAGAGTTTGTCTATTTAAGCGAATAAACATGGCCATTCAAATAGGCTTAGTTGTTTGTTCCCCTTTATTTTTCGTAAAACAATTAACATTTAAACGAGGTTATCCTGATTACTATATGGCCAATGAAAAGGAATGACTCCCTCTCCTTGCACATACATATTGAATGAAAGGTGTAAGAAGGAAAGGATGATAAATATGAACTCACCTCAAGACTCCAGTAACAGAAGTAGCTGCAGGGCTAGCGTAAAAGTCAAGGAGCTATTGATGATTAGCTTTTTTTTCCCCTCCACTAGCTTACGACATACCTGCATTTTAAGTGACTACAGACACTTCCCCGTCTGACTAATGGTTTCCGACATGCTCTTGGACATCAAACGGCTAGCCTTACCTTGGGAACACAGAAGATCCCACGATATAATCTACTGTACACATCACGAGCCTTGATAGACCACACACACTAGTACGTTCGTCGTTCCACTGAATCCTCTAGTTGCCTTGACAACGTCACTGTAACTTGATTACGTAAGCGTCAGGGAAAAGCATTTAAAGAAACAATGGACCGATGAATCTTGCATTTCGTTATAGATTCTAGAAATAGTTGTGCGCAGACGCATGCCGGGTGTAGCAGAGCAAAGGTAAGCGTAGACAATAAAGTAAACCCATTTGGAAACAGAACAGATATATGCCTATCATCATGTGAAAAGTTTCAAATTATCTTTCAGTCACTGTTTACTTAAGGATACCATTACTCAAGTTCTACTCTTCGAAAGAGTTGTATTTATTTGATGTTAGCAATTTAGCTTAGTAATCTTAAGTTAAATTGCTAATAGCTGAGCAAGGCAGCAAATCACAATGTGTTGCTCCGACACAAAGTTTGGAATGGACGGTGTAAAGTAAGTGCTTAAACAAATTATTGCTGAAGCCACGTGGCTTCAGCAATATTTTGTGTTTAATTATCAGTTTGACAGGTTTACAGAATGGGGGAAAAAATCTAACACCAATCTCCTATTAAAACTATCTCCTAACACCAACGAATTTGAGCACAGTGAAAAAAAAATAATAATAAATTAATAAGATCAATCCATAAAAGTTCCCCCTACAAAGGCCGGGTTCGAACCAAGCCATTTTTCGAACCAAGCTATTTTTCGAATAAAAAGTTTAAAGTTTAACTTTAAACTTTTTATGACAAACCTGCACATAATCTCCTAAATTAAGTACAGACACTCGCTAAATAGCATTTAGGACTATATTAGGTTAGCGAAAAATGAGTATTTGCTAATATTCATTTTTCGCTTTATCGCCATGATTGGTTACAATACGTCTCATCTTCCTCCTGCGTGACTGTTTGGTAAAACACGTTGTCATTATTATCTCACTTGTTACTAAAAATTTCTTCTCGTTGTCGTACAGTTTTAGGAGGATTAGCGACTAAGGCCATATTGCTCCGTATATACTATCTCTCTCTCACTCTAACTGGAGTGTATTCTAAGCCATATTGCTCCGTATATACTATCTCTCTCTCACTCTAACTGGAGTGTATTCTGTGGCCGATTTTCTGTATGCTGAACAAAAAATCCGTGAGAGAGAAGGCAAAAAGACCATGCTACCCTCGTCTGAGACCGACTAACTCAGCCACTTTGTGAAAAATGCCCATAAGAATTCCCCACGTCATCGATGGGACTCTAACTAAGGTCTTTTCCACCCGGAGTTGGGTCATTTCTTATATCATACAATCAAAAAGCTGGTAAAGAATTTGAAAAGTTGTGCTCGCTTCTAAATTTGTTTCAGGATAAAGTAACTTATTCTACTAGTAAATGCTAGCGTACAATTTCACTACAATGTACAGTGAAAGAACAGGCCATTTAAAATCATGATTATTATTTATAATGGGGGTATCAAAAAATAAGCAGCCTTCAAATTATACAAAGTTTCAATCCAAGGTTGTTGTTATCGTTTGCAAAACGAAAGTACTTAAATATCCCAGAACATAAAGCTTTGAATGTTATTTCGCGACTATCATATACTCCCTCTATAACTCCTAAGCATTTAAAGGCACGGCCTTTTTTAAACAACCACGTGAAACTTATCTTTTTCTTATTAAGTCTTAATGATAAGGCATTGAGAAACAGGTATAGAAAAACTGATGCCTTCTTTTATAGAACATTAATAAGGATGGACCAAAATCCCATTCTTCGCCTGTTCCTGTTCGACCAAAAAGTGAGGAAGAATTATGTGATACCGCTAACTATGCCACACAACAATTCGCACTCATGACTGAACCATAATGGATGTCAATCATACAAGGGCAACATGTTGCTCTACAATACCGCCTTTGCGAAAGTTCCCGCTGGCTCCTCGCTGTGTTGGGGATAATCTAATAACCGTACAGGTTGAGATACTAACAGCTATTGATGAATATAATGAAATCGGAATAACAAAGGGAAGTCATTGCCACTTGCTTTTTCTTCGAGATGCCAACACTCTCAAAGTGAAGACTGAATAGAGAAACAAATGGACTTTAAAACCATTCTAATATTAATATTACACGACCCCATAGGTAAGTGTGAGTCATCCTACTTTTGACGTTTCCACAAATATTTATCAACATAAGAATTCCATACCAATGATTTCCTGCAATTCTTCTAGCTATTTTTGCACGGTACAATCCTCGTATAATCTTTTTCTATCCCCGATGATATAAATGATTATATAAATTTCACTTGCAATACTACTGTCTTTAATTCATGCAACCTATTCACATGACATTTCAGCTAAAGTACGCAAAGGCGGAGTCTTATTTTCACGACTCTTCTTGATTCTGTCCAAAAATAATTGTATTTGCTGATATAAGAAGCACATCACACACACAAAATTAAACGTAACCAAAACATCAGCTTTATTATAAAGAAATAAACACATCCCTAACCATCATCCCACCTACAGCCGTATGGGCTCAAATTAAATTCAAATAAATCACTCACTGAAGAAAATTCTGTCATCTATTCAACCCTCTATGAAGATACCTCAATACCAGATGCTAAAAGACATAGAGACCTAGGTAAGATATTTGACGAGAAGCTTATGCTTGACATGCATGCAAATGCTCCTTAATAAGGCTGCACAGTTTCTCTTAATATGCAACCAGCACATAAATTATGTCACGAATCGAGAAACTATAGTCAGATACATTAAAACCATTCTTTATTCATTTCTGTATGCTGCTGAGTATGGGCGTCAGCAGCTCCCACTAACTTTAAACTTTTTTTTTTTTTTTTCCACAGTGGAGTACTCACTGTGATCACGCACGAGCCTTAAGCTCCCACAAACCACAGTTACAGACATGGTCCAAGTCATCGATTTACCAAGGCTTCCTCGACTTGTTCTTGAACTTAGAATGAACCAATTCGTTGGTATTATGTCTTCACCAACTCTCTGGGAAACCTGTTCAGGGAGAGCTCCCAGATTGCTTTAGAAGTGCTCAGGTGATCCAATATCCGATCTTCTGACGTTGGTCCCATATCCGATCTTCTGACGTTGGTCCCATATCCGATCTTCTGACGCCGACCTATTAAACTAGGCTACGAAGAACAGGAATTACCAAAGAGAATAAATCGAGATCGGGTACAGGTCGCCTTACATCTTCGACCAACCTCAAGGTAAAATGCTTGCCTCATAGACATCCCAATAGTCATCTGGAATTGATTATGCAGATGCTAGTGACTCTCATATACTCGAGGCCATATATGTGGGAAGATGCGTTTATTCCTGAGAAATGTTGTTAGTAACCATCACCAGCTCGGATAACAAGCTGAACATTTATTTATTGTATTTTTTTACTTCTTTTTGTAATTTTAATACAGTATTTATTAATTAATTTCTTTTTTTCCTGAGTGCCGAATTTTGTATTCCGCCATTTTGTCATTTAATTTAACTCTTCTACTTGTAAACCCCCTAACACTATAGCCATAGAGGGCATGATATAACCATAAGAAATTATATATTATAAATTATTTATACTCCGGCACGATCACCATGTCAGTGGAGTTCACAACAAATCTTTAATACAAATGTTAATCGTATTTAGCAGTCACGGGCTTGAACACTCGTCCACTCAAAGAGCCCGTGCTACTACACTCAGGTCCCTGACCAATCGGCTAGTCACATCCTTATGTTGTCCGTTTTGTAATTATTTAATTCTTACTATGCATATTTTGTTAGTTATATTATATATAATCTAATATAATATTACATTATTAGTACAGCTACATAGCGTAAGGAAGCTACAGGCTTTTGTTGCTCTGGCCAAAAAAAAAAAAAAAAAAAAGTAGCTAAGAAAATACAAATTATGAACTTCCTTCCTCATGTAGGTAACTATCGCTTTGGCCTTTGATTTCTTCAAACTGTCAGCCTCAACTACCCGTGGAGGCATCTTGTTCTTATAATCAACTACTCGCTGGCTAAAACGAAACTTCCTACATTTTAGCCTAAATCCCTTCTCCTCTAATTTGAATTAATAGTTCCTAGTTAAGGAATTATTTATAACAGTATAAACTCCGCCTTCATTCATTTTACTATCCACCTCTCAGAGCTTTATAAACCTCGGTCCCCCCCCCCCCCCAAGGTGCCTGGTTGCCAAGCTCTGTAGTCCACATAATCGAAGTCTTTCCTCGTACGGTCGCCCTTTTACCGATCTCACCACACAAGTTGCTCATCTTTGAACTCTTTCAAGAAGCTCACTGTCTTTTTTTTAGATGATAGATTTTATATATTATATTACATAAATTATTATATAGAAGGGCTTTAATTGAACCATAGAGTGTTTCTATTAAAAGGCACTTGGTCTATCTCGAGTATTTTTAGGTCACTAATATCCTCCACGAGTATATAGATGAAATATTCATGCGACCTGATTTCTGATACTTGCCGTAGGACAAACTTGAACACAAAGTAACTGCTCTTCAACATTTGCAGTTCGTCGATACCACCCTCTACTAGCTTTTTCTCGTTAATTGTACCTGTCTACCTATTTCTCAGTTCTCTCTCCACAGCAGCAAATATTTTACGACATGGTACTCGTCGAATAGGAACATTTTTGGCATACCCGCGAACAGCAGCTACAGACAACGAGATTCGTCGCTGAATCTGAAACTGAAGTAATGGACATGTTGACACTGCTATTATGTACTGTGCAACACTACTCACAACTGCGTAATTAGTATGATATATGTAGTAGAAAAACATTATTCATATCGGTATTGGTATATGTTTTGTAATGCATAAAGCACGTTTTCCACAGTCATATTTTTATTACATAAATTTGATTTGAACATAAAACTGTCATTTCCCGTTTTACACAGTTTTATAATTTTAAATAAATAAAAAAAATAAATAAATAGACAAACTTCCGTTTAAATAAATGGGCCCTGCACTTCTTAGCAGCAAACGAGATTGATCTCAGAATGGGTCAAATTGGCGTCCGCGTACGTTTATCCTTGGATCTCGGAAGTAAGGACTTTGGAAAAATATGTTTATAAAAACTTTTTTAACTCTAGAATCAGCTCTGACACTGACATCCACAGGAAGATAGCAGTACAAAATTCCAGCTTCCAGCCAGACAATATGGAGGAACCATTCACAAAGGAAGAAGTCGATGCAGCAATTAAAAAAATCAAAAAACGTAAAGCTCCTGGTCTGGATTTTATTGAAGGCGAGACTGTGCAACGTCTCTGGGCCATAGCTCCAATGATACTTCTTCAGCTCTTCAACACCTGTCTGAATGAGGGTAACTTTCCATCACGTTGGAAGCATGCTAACCTGAGGCTCTTACCTAAGGATCCCACAGGTACCTCCAAGGCATATCGCCCGATTGCGCTGCTTCCCATTCTCGGTAAGGTTTTTGAGAGACTGCTGCTCTCCCGCTTCCAACCTCGATATGAAGCCAGTGGTTTGGCATTCTCGCTTCAATTTGGATTCAAACAAGGGTGCTCCACAATTGATGCTCTATCTAAAACCCTCAAAGTTGCAGAACAGTCGGATGCTAGCAATCTTCATTGACTTCAAAGGAGCTTTTGACACAGTGTGGTGGCCGGGCGTTCTTCAGAAGGCCAGAGTCTCTAACTGTACTTGGAATTTCTACCACTGCCCCAAAAGCTACTTCTCTAACCGCAAGGTCAGCATCTAAACAAAATATCACTGCATCACCCGACATCTAACCCGAGGCTGTCCCCAGGGCTCCATCCTGGGGCCAGCTGTCTGGAATATGATACTCGACGACCGGCTCCTGAGGGACTACCCACACACTACTCAGCTTTCTTATGCCGACGACATGGTTATTATCATTGAGGGCCCCACCGCGCCACCATAGAAACCCACGCTACGGTTGTTCTCGCTGCTCTGTCCGTATGGGCCACGGAAAATAAACTCTCAGTCTCCACTAAGAAGAGCAAAACCCTCCTATTAAAAGGCAAACTGGACTTCTCCAGACCTCCTACCATACGTTTTAATGGCCGCCCACTGAAAAACTACCGATCAGTGAAGTAGCTAGGAGTAATTTTGGACGACAGGAGAACTTTCATTCCTCATATCCAAGCTATCAAAGAAAAGATAAAAAATTACATCACTATGTTAGCACGCTTTACCCGCAAGGACTGGGGTCTTAAAGGACCAACTCAACGCCTTTTATACTCAGCAGTATTTATACCAATTGTCACATATGGAGCTGCAGTATGGTACCACTGAATAACTTTAGTGCATGCTCAACGTAAAATTCAGCAAATTCAACGACTTATGCTACTACAAATGACCCGCGCATGTAGAACGACATCAACTGCCGCCCTACAGCTACTAACAGGCCGCCTCCCTTTGAACCTCCAAGTCGCTTTTATCGGACTTTCTCATGCCATCAAGAAGAATAAGGAAGCTGAATTCCTCGCTATTCAAACCCATACCGATACCGAAATCAAACAGGAACATAAACGTGTGTTGTTAGAATTAATAAACCTATGGCAAATCCGCTGGAATAACTCCACAACTCGTGCAACTACTAAACTTTTCCTCCCCGAGGTAACCTACATCAACAAACAACGTTCCACTTGGTTCTTCCCAAACGTCTATGCTTCCTTCCTATTAACTCGCCACGGGTCGTTCAAGAGACGCCTTCTAGAGTTCGGCCTAGTCGAGGATACCCTCTGTACCTGTGGAGAACCTGAAGACTGGGACCACGTGATGCACTCATGCAACGTATTCTTAGACCTAAGAATCTAACTACTCCTAGACCTCCACACTACATCACTTCGGCCAGAAACCAATTTACTGGAATCTAACGATGCTTTCCGTGCACTAAACACTTATGCCAACGAGGTCTTTCGTAGTCACTGGCTTCACCTGCAACTCCCAAACACTACTCCTGGATAACCTCCTCCACACAGCAACTGATACCCAGCACCGGAAACTTCCAATCATGAAATTGAAAATTGAGGCCAGCCCTGCCGACGCCGCTCCGTGATTCTCCATTGTGACCATCCTGGACTCTTTAATTTGAACTTTACCTGTTCTCTTCTTCCTACCTACAGTCCTCCTCCAGGACTCCCACAACTGCACCTAGCACTCTTCCTGCTCCTTTTAGCCTGGGAGGATGCCTATGCTCAGTCATCCCCCGCTATCTTCCCTGTCTTCCACTTACTGTCTCTTCTCTGCTCTTTCATTGGCCCTCCCCACTCTCGCTCCTGCAGGAGTGTGGACGGCCCGTCAGATGTCTTTTACTCCATGGTCCGGCTCCTCGTGCCAGAGAACGGATGCTGCGAGGCTCCTTCCTGGTGATCGCTCCTCCCAGTAACGAAGAGGCCAGTCCAACAACACACTACTCACACATATATCAAATCGGAAAATTACAATCTCCTCAACGTACCGAAGAATTACCAGGTCAATCTACAGAGGTTGCCCCCAGGGTTCAGTCCTTGGTCCTTTTTTGTGGAACATTGTCCTGGATGAGCTCCTTGGACTGGACCTAGGTCCTGTAGGTATACAAGCCTTTGCTGATGATGTGACCATTTCGATTGAAGCTGACAGCAGAGCTTCTCTGGAAGCCAGAGGAAACCAGGCACTTCAAATCCTTCAGAACTGGGCAGCCCTACACAAACTAAGACTCTCACCCCAAAAGACACAATCCATTCTCCTGAAGGGATCACTGCAGCCTACTAGAAACCCCACTATCAAACTTCAAGGCCAAACCGTCAAGCTAGTTTCTACGTTAAAACTACTGGGAATAATACTTGACCCTAAGCTCACTTTCTCTCCGCATCTTGCACACCTCCACGCGAAAGTGAGAAACTACACTGCTCTCATCGCACGGGTGAGTCGTCGCGATTGGGGATTGAACCGACGCACCCTTAAGATTCTGTACAAATCAATCTTCCTTCCCTTCATAACGTATGGATCAGGGGTCTGGTTTCGCAGGGCAACTCTTTACAACAACAAACGTAAACTGGGAACCATCCAGCGCACCATCCTTCTTACTATTACAAGGGCATGCTGCACAGTTAGCAACCCAGCCCTTCAGGTTCTTGCGGGCGTCCTTCCGCTTGATCTGGAGGTTATTCGAAGGGGCCTCCACTACTGTCTATCCAGGGGTATACCAGCAACTATCCTTGGACACTCCATCAATAACCTGAATGAAATCAGGCAGGAAAAGAAAAAAATTGCCATCCTACTACTTCAGACCTGGCAGGACAGATGGACTGCTACCGACAAGGGCCCAATCACCAAGAAATTTATACCTTATGTGAATGCCGTATTTCCTAAATCTCCAACTTGGTTTTCTCCTGGTCTTCATACCACCTACCTCATCACTGGACACGGATCAATAAACCATAAATTAACATCCATGGGAATCATTGACAACCCCTACTGTGCATGTGGTGAAATAGAAGACTGGAACCATCTAGTATATACCTGCCAACACTATGAGGACCTCCGCAGCATCCTGTTTACTCGTATACAAGATAACCCTCAAGGAAATGAACACTTATTCATCACAGAAGAAAACTACTACTATGAGTTTACCAAGTTTGCACAAGCCCTCTTCACAAGACGGAGCACCTTATTGCCAACACAAAATAGGAACAACCCAAACATCTGATCCTAACCTAACTGGCCAACTGATCTTAACCTGGATAGGATCAACTGGCGTATGGACCACCTCATTCCTCAGTGGCAACTTGCACACGGCTCTCTTGCTGTCTTATTTATCATCCTTCCCGGGTTCCCCTTTCAACTGATGGCGCTTATTGCTCCATTGATAACCTGGAGGATACCTTCGCCTACATCCTCCATATTTCTAGCTATACCCTCCTTTCTTGCGTACACTCTGTACTTCCCCGACTCTACCTTTTTTTTTTTTTTTTTTGTCTCCGTCCAGGAAGCTCTGGCGACCCTGGCGGAGACAAGCCAGAGAATAATGGGCAGACTGGCTACCTCCTAGTGGTGTGTGCGGGCAACGTGGAGTCCCACTAGGGGCCCTGCGGCCAAATGCCAGGACACACAACAGAACCTAACGCAATATGTCATATACAACACACAACACTTTTCTGGCATTTACAGTAGTACTGTATTCCTTCACAGCGAACATATGGCGCAGATGTGGGAAACCACAGGTGGCGCCTGACCCTAATACTATGCACACTATGCACACTATATACTCACACATAACCCACATTGACTGGCTTTGCTATGTTAAGAGAGTACTTAACGTGGATTTGTGAAAAACCACGGGAACCGCATAACAATAACACTATGTCCACTATATTTGTTACGTGCAGCCCCTGGGCGGGATGGTTTTTTGTGCCACTCAACTAAGTTCCCCGCCAACGCCGCTCGATGTTCGCCATTGTGGCGAAATCTGATTCTTTAATTTGAACTTTACCTGTTCTCTTCTCGCTACTCACAATCCTTCTCAGGACTCGCCCAACTGCACCTAGCACTCTTCTTGCTCCTTTTCGCCTAGGGGGATGCCTACACTCTTCCATCCCCCGCTGTCTTCTTTGTCTTCCACTTTCTCGTCTATTTTTTTTTTTTTTTTTTTTCCATTCTTGCTCCTGCAAGAGTGTAGACGGCCCGTCAGATGTTTTTCTACTCCCTGGCCCGGCTCCTCGTGCCAATGGACAGATGCTGTGAGGCAGGGCCGCTGCGACCCTATGTGCCGCCATAAAGCGAAATCCAATTTTTTTTTTTCTTTTTTTATGAAAACCCCAATCACGAGAGGTATTAGAACCTATAGTACTTAGTACCGTGCTTGGGTTGGAGGTTGGAAAGACGAAAGAAGATATTTGTTGACATTGGACTTGAACTTCTGCATACTGTAATTTTCAGGAAATACATGTGAAGGAAGGTTGTTCCAGAAAACGGCAGTTGAATGAATAAACGAGGAAGATGAAAAATTAGTTCTGTCAGCTCGAAGCAGGACAGTAAATGGAAGCTGACTGGTGGCGGCACCTGTTCGAACTGTTTTGAAAGAGAGAGCGGCAATTATAGAAGCCAATTCAGAAGAACAGTGCCCATGGAAATATCTGTAGAAGAGGCATGCGGCAGAAACAGTACGTCTAGGAGACAGCGAGTGGAGAGACCCTGTTAGAGATGAGTCATGAATTAACCTAACTGCCCTCTTCCGAATGGAATCTAGAAGCATGAGAGAGGTTTTGGGGGCACCACCCCAGTTGTGAGAACAATATTCTAGGGTAGGGCGTATTTGCGATTTGTACAGAGTGAACAGCTGTTTGGAAGAAAAGTAACGCCGAGAGCGAAAGAGAAAACCAAGTTTTTTAGATGCAAAAGAATCAATATTTATAATGTGCTTGTGCCAAGAGAGATTAGAAGTCAGGGTAACCCCCAAAAGAGATACTGTATATCATTTTGCCTAGAAACTGGAGTGTCACCAAAGATAACAAAGTGTAACCAACAAAGTTTAATAACAAAGTTTAATCCAACAAAGTGTAAGGTATTACACCTGGGAAACAGTAATCCCAAAAAAACTTATTCACTTGGCGGAGTTCAACTAAACCCAGTACTGGAGGAAAGGGACTTGGGTGTTACGATACGGTCAGACATGAAATTCTCTGAGCATTGTAAACAGGTTGCAAGGAAGGCCCATGGTGTCCTATCGATGATCTATCGAACTTTTGCAAGTAGAGATAGGGACGTGATAATCCCATTATATAAGGCTTATGTTAGACCACACTTGGAATACTGTGTTCAAGTATGGAGACTGCACCTAAAGAAAGACATCGAGCTTCTTGAAAGGGTGCAAAGAAGGGTAACTCGCTTGGTGAGATCGGCAAAAGGGCGTCCTTATGAAGAAAGACTTCGAATATGTGGGTTGCAGAGTTTGGAAACTAGACACCTTAGAGGAGATATGATTGAGGTGTTTAAGGCTCTGAGAGGCATCAGTAAAATGAATGAGGACAAAATTTTCAAGATTATAAATGATGCTAGAACTAGGGGACATAAATTCAAGTTACGGGGGGAAATGTTTAGATTGGACTGCAGGAAGTTTTATTTTAGCCAGCGAGTTATAAATTACTGGAATAAGTTGCCTTCATGGGTGGTAGAGGCCGACAGTTTGGGAAAATTCAAAGGTCATCTGGATAGTACTTTCGGGTAAGGGAAGCGCATAAGATGATAGGTTTAATTTCCTTTTTATTTATTTTTTATTTTATTTTTTATTTTTTTTTATTTATTAATTATTATTATTTAGTTATTTATTTTATGTATTTATTTATTTTTATCATTGTTTTGTTCGGAATTTTTTTTTTTTTTTTTTTTTTTGGCTGGTGCAGCATAAGCCTTTCTTGCACCGTGCGGCCGTTACTAATATTAATACTAATACTAATAAGCATACGAGCAGAAGAATCCTTTTTGCGAGATATAAGACAAGATTTCAATCGTTTTAGTACGATTGAAATCAACTGAGTTGTCTTTGCCCCACTGGAGAATTACCTGGACATCGGCATTTAAGAAATTGGTAGCGGATATTCGATAAGTTTAAGTTGATTGAGCAGGGCAAGGTTTCTCAAAATGGAATGTGGAATGCAATGTGCTTTCATCAGCAAAACTATGGATAGGATTTCCAGTCAATGGAAGAGGGTCATTAAAATACAAAAGTAAAAGAGTGGGGAAAGAACTGAACCTTGGGGAACACTAGCATTAGTGAAAGAGTTAGAAGACAGAGAGCCATCTACCATCACCCTCAGTGAGCGATCAGGATAACCAATTACAAAAAACAGTTGGCAAACCGTAAGATGGAAGCTTGTTTATGAGACCTTTATGCCAAACACGATCGAAAGCATTTATTATTATTATTATTAATATCAATTTATTTCCGAAGAAATGTCCTTTTACAGCTATCCAGCTAGAGGACATAAGTTATATACAGAGAAAAAACATAAAATACAGACATATGCATTGCAT
Organism: Mastigoproctus giganteus; assembly: GCF_048544385.1. Classification (NCBI taxonomy): domain Eukaryota; kingdom Metazoa; phylum Arthropoda; class Arachnida; order Uropygi; family Thelyphonidae; genus Mastigoproctus; species Mastigoproctus giganteus. Next base: position 208,374,444 of record NC_143576.1, on the reverse strand, counting down.
ACAGAGCCAGATACAATATACGGCCTTAAACAGCCACTGGTGAAGATACAAAAACATGAAGTTATAACAAATACAAAAACATAAAGTTACAACAAGTACAAAAACATAAAGTTACAACAAATAAAAGTGCATCCGGATACATCGAAGCGTGGATATTGCGGTATCACAGAGAGTCCACCTAGAGCATGACTAAGGCATACATGTCTGCAAGAATGGAAGATCTGTAGGTTCTGTCCTTGCAAAGTTTCTCAGCGTCTATGGCTAATCTGTTAAATATTTGGAAGGAGTTGTGTGGAAACATGTTGTCCAAGGAGGACATGCTACGCAGCTTCGATCTGTATGGGGAGGTGTTGGACTGGCATCTTCTCCTGTCGGACGGTCTGGCGATGATATCCCAAATATCGGGTGACCTCAGTTTTCCGGATAGAAGCTGAGAGAGGGTAAGAAGGTTCCTAGAGATGATGTGATACCTCCAAGGAAGCGTACTAAGATTGGTGACCAGAACAGATTTTGAGATTGTAGGTGTTAGCCCGGCAACCCTATTTAGCCATTTCAAGATCCAGAATTCCAGGGAGAGGAACCTGGCTTGGTATGATGAAGGTGCTGAGGACCATATAGTCGAGGCATATAATGGAATTGGGAAAATACAACGAAGAATGTATTTGATGATAAGGTCCGGGTTATGGAAGTTGGAGATCTCTTGTTTTACAGCCCATAAAGCCGAATATGTTTTCGTTCGAGTGGCATTAAAGTGAGGCAAGAAGGTGAGGTCTTTGTCCCAGATGATACCCAAATCTTTATGTTGGGTGACTTTTTTAACTGGAGAATTCGCAATAATGATGTCCACATCGTTGGTATTTTTCTTCTTGGTGATAGAGAGTTGTGCAGTTTTCTCTTTATTAATGGAGAGCCCAATCGCATGAAGGTAGTTTTCCAGTTCATGTAGCTGTCGGTTGGAGCTCACAGTAATAGACTGGAGAGACTGGGGGCATTTTGTGATGACGAAGAACTTAATATCATCTGCGTAGGTGGTAAAATTAGTACGGTTTGATAGGAAGGGTTCTAAAGATGCGGCGAAGAGGGCGGCAGAGAGAACGCCCCCTTGGGGGAGCCCTCTGGAGCAGAGAATGTGGTGATTATGGTTTTGATTTCTGATCCGTAGGATCCTAGTTTTTTTTTTTTTTGTTTAGTTTTTTTTTTTTTTAGGAGCATTAACAACTAAGGCCATATTGCTCCGGGATATGCGGTGGTCATTCCCTGACCTTTCCGCATCCTCCGTATTTGGTAGTGACGGGCTTGAACCCCGGTCTAATCAAGAAGCGTGTGCTACGCATTGCTGCTCCTTCCCACCTGGCTACGGAGGCGCCCGTAGGATCCTGGACTGAAGGAGTTTCCTAAGGAGAACTAAGGTGTTGCCAGAGATTTTGAAATAGTTGCACAGTATGGTACATAATGCATGGGTGGACAGATTGTCAAAGGCCGCCTTAATGTCGAGAAACACAATATCCAGTTGCTCTTTGTTGCTTAAGGTACTTTCAATTCTGAACAGTGTGTCCAAGAGGTTGGTGATCGTGGAACGTCCAGGTAGTACACTATGGAGGTATGGAGGTTTGTGGCCGAACATGTGATGGATGAGAGCAGGAAGTATGGCTTTTTCCAAGATTTTGAGAAAAGTGCATCCTACAGAAATTGGTCTGTAGTCATTAGGCAGTTTTGGGTTAGACTTTTTTGGAACTGGAGAAACATAATATGTGTTCCAGATAGCAGGGTAAACACCTGTTACGAGGACGGAATTGAATGCATCAAGCAAGAGATCAATGATATATACACTGCACAGTTTAACCATGAAAATAGGGAATCCATCCGGGCCAGTGGTAGACTTGTTGGGAAGACTGTTGATGACCTCAGTAAGGCGTTCCTTTGTGATGGCTATTTTATCCAGTGATGTCTGGTTAGCTGGTGGATTAACCCGAATAAAGGGGTTTGGGGCAGGTAGGGGCTTAGTTGCGAGCGATTTAGCCCATGCAAGGAAGGTGTCAGTGGACATGGGGGACTGTTGATTCTTGTTGGTGAAGATTCTTTTCCCAAGTTTCATTCTGTGTGCAATCCAGTCATTCTGCGCCTTCCTCCGAATGCGTAGGAAGCGTGCCCGATGTTTTTTATAGAGTTGGTAGTCGGCTAGATCCCGTGTTTTTTGCCATTTCCTGTATAGTTTCTGTTTCATGATGAAGGCGAGTTTTGCGTCGCTGGTAAACCAGTTCTTGGTCCTGGGAGACAGGCGTACAGATTTGGAGGCCCCTTCACAGGCGATGTCTTTTAACAAGTTTGCTAAATTGGTAAGCGTTTGATCAGGATGGCTAGCAGTAATTTTTTTCCAGTCTGTAGCTTTTAGTCTTTGTAGGATGATTTGAGGTTGCATATATTTTAATGAGAAGATCTTGAGTTGGGATTCTTTATGGTCATGTTGTTCAAGTTGTCGAGGAGAACATAGACATTCACTATCAAAGGAAATTGGGAGGTGATCTGATGCAAACTTAAAAATCGGCGTTGTGAGAGTAAGATGGTCAAGGTTATGAAAGAAGAGGTCTAGGTTTTGATATCGTCTTGTAGGTTGCGTATGGGTTAGTCTAAGGCCTAGAGATGAGAAGGAGCGTACGACGTCCTTCAAAGCAGCTTCGTGTCTTGGGGAGGGCATGTTGAAATCTCCTAAAACAAAGGTGAGCATGTGAGGCTTGAGGTGGGTTATAATCCAGGTAGTTAGCTCATCCCTTGTGTCGGGATTATGGTCAGGAGGTAAATATACCGCTACAACTTGAGTTCTCACTTCTTTAACTGTAAAAATTGCAGAAATGGCTTCAAATGCAGGGGAGTCGCTGAGTTGTGCACACACAAGGTGATGGATGTCTTTGTAAATGATGGAGACGCCACCTCCACGTTTGTGGTCCCTGCCGTTGCAAACATTTTTGTAATGGTGAGGAGTGGCCAAGCGGGTGAGTTGTCTTCCATGGTTAAGCCAAGTTTCCTGGATACAGATGAAATCATATTCGTCGAGCAGGAGGAGAGATTGCAGAGGGGCCAATTTGTTAACAATGCTGCGCACATTTTGCGAGAAGACCCTGATTGTGTGGCATGGATGGAGGTTTTTTGGAATAGATGATTGCTATTGTAGAGGACGAGTAAGCAGGGATTGCTGAGGGGATGGCCTTTTTTCGTCAGAGAAAGGTCTGATAAGTATGCCTGGAGGCCAGAAGTCGGGATCCAGAACTTTTTCGTAGGCAGAGGGTGAACATCTTACTAGAAATGAGGCGTAACCAGTTTGCCTAGTTTTAAGCTGTTTTACTTCGATGCGGACATTGTGTTCCACAAGAAACATTCTCTTTATGGAATCGGGGCTTGTTGAGGGTCCAAACCGGGAGACAAATATCTTGGTTCTGGGCAAAGCGACAGAGATGTCATATTTCTCTGCGAGCGTCTGTTTACTAGGGTGAGTCTTTGATAATCGCTTGTTGACTAATGTTGTTGGAATTCTTTGGTTGCCTTCTAGTGGGGGAGAAAATGGGGCGGGCTCTTGCTTCTCGAAACACATCTCTGGTCAGCGATTCTCGGTTCAGTAGCTTGGTCATGTCTGTCGTGTGGTACAATATGATCATTTCTTTCGTGAAACAGAGTCAACTTATTAGTGTGGTTCACTACACAAGTGGCTTTGTTTACTTCCCGTGGACGTTTGTCGCTTTTCTTCTTCTGATCCCGATTCTCAAGTGATTTAAGGAACTTGCAGTAATCTGATTTGATTAGAAGAGTTTCAAGGGCGCTTTCATTTTCTTTAGCCACCCTAAAGGGATTCTTATTGTGCATCTTTTCTTTTTGTGTAAGCAGTTCGGCAGACTCAAGGGGTGTTGTTTGCGTGGCTGCATCCCGTTTTGTGATTATGCAGCGGTCATTAGTGCAGAGACACCGTTCAGCACTTATTTCCTGAAGGGTGCGAGCGATTGTCCCGAGGACTTCACACAATTTTGTAGATGCTTCCTCGATTGCTATTGTTTTTCTTTTCCAATCATCCTCCTGCACCTTCAAAATCTGTCCCGCGAATTCTTTTTCTTTCTTTGCTACATGACTTTTTAGCAGTGTTATTTCTTTCCGTATCGTCATTAAGCTGGGTAGTTTGGGTGTGGCTGACGTTCTGCTGTTCGCTGTCGGTGCTGCTTTAATATTTTTGGTTTGACTACTACAATCCAAGTTGTTTTCTTTCAGAAGTTGGGGGGTTATTGCAATCTTGCGTTTTGATTTGGTTTCGCTGCGGACAGATTTGAGTTTGCGACTCATTCTCGTGTGTTTCATACGATTGATTGTGCATTCCGAGACTTCGCTCTTGCGGGGAGATGCCCTTGAAAAATCGTGGCTATCGGAAGATTTGTTTTCTTGGGCGGCGTTACCCTTACTTTCGGGTAAGTCGCGGTGGTTGCATTGTGGGATCACTGCGGTGTTTATGTCCGATAGGCGCTTTGCCACTTTTTTCATGTTGCCGAATAGGGCTGTTAGTTAGTGAATGGTTGATAATTCTAGTAAGGAATTCACTCTGTTAGGTCGGGACTCCCAAGGACGAAGAGAGGGGGTTCTTTCAGCTTCAAAACAATCAGCCCACGCAGTGAGGGTAAGCTCGCACGGACGACCTTGAGAGAAGCTAATGATTAAGGGACGGGACACAAAAGGCACTTAGAGCGCTGTTGGCTTTTGATATAGCTAATATTAAAATCATAAATATCTTTTTACCTTGTATCTTCTGTCCGGAATCACTTAAAGATCTGGATTGGTGACTTAAATCCGCGTCGGAAGGTATTAAACTTAAGCCATAGGGTTACTGTGGCACTGAAATATTACAGATATTGGAGGAGCACGTTGTAGGACGTCAGCACTGCTCGAACGATATTAGTAAATCCCCATTTTTTTTTTGTGGATAGCTGCATCAGTTGGCATCTCATCACGAGCTTGTGCCCTGGTACAGTGTTTATTTATTGACCCTCAAATTCGTGGGGAGGACTAAGTCAGTGTTCGTAGAATAATTGTCAAGAGCAACTGCTTCTGTTTCCCCAAACTTTTCCACTGAATTTGTCCATAAATAGGTAGCATAAGCCAGAATATCACCAGTGGATCGACACTGACGGAATACATTTTGGCAATCGTTGATCAGGTGGAAGGTTTCTAAGTAGTTTAAGAGTTGGCGGTTAATGATTTCTCCATTACTTTAGAAAGAACAGAAGTAATTGCAATGGGTCATAATTGGATGGGAGGGATTTGTCACCCTTTTTAGGAACTGGCTGGATATGAGCAAATTTCCAAGCAGAAGGAAAAACACCTTTGGAATAAGAAACTGAAAAAAGGCGGCAAATAATAGGAGAAAGTTCAGCAGCACAGGTTTTGAGAACAAGTGGAGAAATACCACCACGGCTTGAAGCTTTCTTAGCATCCTTCTGACATCCTTTTGACGGAAGACCACAGGAGGCATTGAATGGAGCGTGTTGGGAATGGTGGGAGGTGTTTTACCAAGATCATTAATACATGAGTTGGAAGAAAAATGGGATGCTAGCAGGTCAGCTTTATCCTTGGCTGAAGTGACAACAGAACCAACCTGTTTTGACAGAGGTGGGAGCTGAGATGGGCAAACGTTGCGGCTAATAGCTTTGGCGAGAGACCAGAATGCTCAGCTACCATTAGGGCAAGGAGCAAGTTTTCTACTCTTAGCCTGTTCAAAATCTACTCTGGACTGATTAATAACTGTTTTACAATTGTTGCGAGCTTTTCTGCCTACACTTGCAGTTGGCAGAAAATGAAACTGAAGATTTGGAAACAAGCCAATTACGATATGCAACGTTCTTCTCTTGAACAGCCATAGCATATTTATTGGAAAACCAAGGTTTAGATAAAGGACGAGATTTTAAACTGGAGTGTGGAATAAAGGATTCCGTTCGTACAAGAATAATTTCACTGACACGATTTGAGCAAACGTCGACATCAGAAGTTTTAAAACAGTAATCCGACCAAGGAAAAGAAGAAAAGAAATCTCGCAGGTTATCAAATTTTGCATTCTTGTAATACCAAACAATACGAGGTTGGGAATAGCCACGAGATAAAGGCTCCATTGGAGAAGAGACAATCACCAAATTGTGATCTGAGGTGCCTAAAAGACCTTTCACTTTGACCGTGTACTTAGAAGGGTTGTTTGTGAGAAAAAGATCAAGCGTGTTGGCTGCACGGTTAGCATTGTCCGGTATTCTTGTAGGTAATTTCAAAGTGGCCAGGAAGAAGAATCAATACAACATTAGATGGAATAATATTGGAACAGGTCGACAGATCCAGCTGCTTGGGAAGCCTAATGACAGAAATTGGGAAAGGCCTGGAAGAAATAAAAACAAGAATTACAATGGGAAAGAAGCATTTAGTAAATGAAAAGAATTATTGAGAAGAAACTGAAAGGAGGAATTAAGAAAGCAAATGATGAAAACATTTATATGGACTGCTGTACTATATGGCACCGAGACATGGAAACTGCGACAGAGGAGATTCAACGCCTAGAAGCTTTCGAAATGTGGGTGTGTGGAAGAGAATGAAAAGGGTGAAATGGGCTGGACAGAGTAAGAATGAAATTTTGCGGAAAGTAGAAGAGAGAACGTTTGTAAAGAATTAAAAAGGAGACAAAATAACTTTATAGGACATGTATTGAGAATGAGAAGAGAAAGCATGCTGAGGAAAGGCATTGAGGGGTAGATGTGTAGGAAGAGAACTGTTGGGAGAAGTTTGACAGTAAGAGGAAATTATGCAGGAATTAAAAGTATAGCGCAAGATAGAGAAGAATGGCGTCAATGAAGCCCTGAACCTGCCTGCGGGCAGGGAATTTGAAGAAAAAGAAGATTTTACAACTGCAAAATATAAATATGAAACACAGATCCGGATAAGCAAATTAATCTGCTTACAATTTCATGTACTATATTTATTTCAAATGGATTATTTTCCTTTCGTGTTGAATACTGGCAAATGATGGAAGTCTATAAAACCAATCGGACGACCAGCGCGAATTCCGGGTATGTGGGACAGGCGGTTGGATAGGTTATAAAAGTAACACTAAGGTACAGAATGGTAATCCTTTGGCTCTTAATTCGTGCTTAGCAGCAGCACTAATTGACTCAATAGCCTCAATAGGTGCGAACAATGCGTTCCCCGTAAAGTCTCTCCGTAATCCGTTCGTTATATGGAAATTTTCTTCGTTCCACTGAAACTATTATAAATGTAATTACCCAGGGGAATTTAAAAAAATCCATAAATATCAAATTTCTCTATAAAGAAGTTCGTTAATGTCCGATCTGTATAAGTAAAAAAAATTTTTGGCGCCCTCCTGAACTGTCGCCCGTAAGCGATGCTTACCTCGCCTACCCACTTGCGGTGGCCCTGCTGGGAGGCTCCTTCCTGTTGATCGCGCTTCCCAATAACGAAGAGACCAATCAAACAACACAAACGAAACACTCTATTCACACAACCCACACTCCCACATCGACTGGCTTTGCAATGTTTTGCAGCATCACAGAATACTTAACGCGGATTTGTGGGAAACCGCAGAACAATAACACTATGTCCACTATATTTGTTCCTTGCAATTTTGAAACACCCTGAATAATAATTACTTTCACTTATTCTGCTATATTAACAACTTAGTAGCAATCCATCAACATTTTTCTTCCATTGTAGTTCCTCATGCATTTCTCTAACAGGAATGAAAATGCGCCTAAATACTGAGAAAAAAATATTGACCACTTAGAAATTCTTTCAGTAAGATAAAACGCTGAGCTGCATAATAATAGCGTTTGTTCAGAGAATTTTGTTTAGAGTGTTTTTTTATGTGTGGCGCTTAACTTTTGTGTAATTTTTTTTTTTTTTTTTTTTTTTATGAAAACCCCAAACACGAAAGGTATCAAAACCTATAGTACTTATTACCGTGCATGGGTTGAAGGAGAAGTATGGGGAGAAGGGGATGCCGGAAACTTTGCTCTAGAGACTAAACATGGGTTTCACCACTTCAAGCCTCCAATAAGCAAAGTGGTGGTATTTCACTGGTTGATGAAAGTCATCTACCACCTGAAAGTTAAGCGATGTTGGCATTTTGTTAAGTCTTCCCTGATTTTCTTAAATATTCAGAGAAAAACCTAACAAATCGAAGCAATTAAACAATTTTTAAAGTAATTAATTCACTACTGTCACTACAATTGTTCTATATTAAGTAATGTTCTGATTTATATAATTTCGAATGATAAACAAAGCTAGAACCCACTGTAGCGAAAATGATGCCGTGAACAACGAATTAATGAAAATTAGGAAGACCAAATATGTACTGTACAATGATAATATCATACCAGCACACTCAACCAAGATGCGCCTAACGGACACGCACACGAACAAAGAGCAGGTATGCCTCACGTATCTAGCTTGCTAATAACACTGCAAAGATATCCAGTAGGAATCTTCGCTTCATCTGAGTTGAGTTTAAACCAACACTTTATCTGACAGAAATACATCAAGTATAAAACTGAGTACAGATATAAAGATTGCTAAGCTTTCACTCTCTCCTTCTCTCTATCAATCTATCTATTCTTTGGTCATTCAATCCAATTTATCCTTTTAAATTTTGTAATATTCAAAAATATTTTTGGTACACTATCATTTGATCTCAACATATTGATCCACTTGGTTCTGTAACCTGTTCCCGATACCAGATGTTTGAGATATAAATTCGATAATACAAAAAAAGAGGAAGATGCAATTCACAAAAAAGCTAACTTCACGCTTCCTCAAACAGATGGTAGTACAGACATTGTCCTATAGGCTGACAGGTTGCAGATAACAAACAGTTTCATTAGTAGTATTAACGTACTGTGTCACGATTTCTCAGTGGAGCAACGAAAGAACATCACATTTGGCTTTAAACTGGGAAAATCTGAAACAGAAACGTATTAAATGTTAAAACCAGTATGTTTAAATGGTAACCGTTCAAAGACGGACGCGATGATGTTCGCGATGACCCAAGAAGTGGGCATGCGTCAACCTCTCGAAATGAAGACAGAGTTGCTAAAGTTCAGGAAATTGTGGCTAAAAATCATCATTTTACCCTCAGAATGATGGGATATTAGTTGGATATGAATAAGGAGACGATTCGTCAAATTGTGCATGAAGATTTAGGGAAAAGGAAGGTCTGCACAAAATTTGTGCAGAACAGCCTCAGGGATGAGCAGAAGCAATGAAGACTGTCATCATGCAAATACTTCGTCCAGACTTGTCAGGGTAATCGTAATTTCTTCGACTGTATTGTCACTGGAGATGATGGGTGGGTGTTTCAGTACGACCTAGAGACGAAGCGTCAGAGTATGCAGTGGACTTCTAAATCACACCAAAGCACGAAAAGTTTCGTTTCCAGAAATTCAGGATCATGCCAATGCTGATCATGTTTTTCGACAAACAGGATGTGATTTACAAGGAATATGTACCTGAAGGGGAGAGTCAATGCCCCGTTCTACGTACAGGTGCTTCGAACACTATTGGAGCGTATTTCCCGGATGGGGCTGCAATTTCTAGAGAAAGGCAGTTGGTTCTTGTGGCACAACAATGCCCCAGCTCATTCCGCACTTGTTGTAAACACATTTTTTGGCGGAACACATTTTAGGCGGAACACAATGTACAGATCAAGCATCCACCCTACTCTCCCAATCTAGCACCAACGGACTTCCTCTTCCCCAAGGTGAAAACGGCCCTCAAAGGAAAAATATTTTAGTATGCTGATGACATAAAGAAAACTTAACCGCCGAACTGAACATCATCTTTATACGCTTTCGCTGGCTCTTTTATTGTTGTTGGAGATTTTACGGCGCAATGGCAAACTCAAGGCCATTATGCACCAACTGACTCTTTTCAAAAAACTCTTAGAACGTTCTAATAAATGCATTCAATCAGGCGGTGATTACTTTGAATAAAAATAAAACCATTTTTGAGCTCCTTTGAGTTCATTTTTATTGCACCAATCTGGGAACTTTATTTCTACATCTCGCACATAGGAATATCTCTGTGAAAAATGAACATACAATATACGTACAGGCCATTAACTGAAAAACTGGTTAACTGTTTTAGTGTAAGTTTATTATCCTCCCTTCTCTTATCTAGAAAGATAAAGGATTCGAAGTTCCAGGTGTGTGTGTGTGTGTGTGTGTGAGAGAGAGAGAGAGAGAGAGAGAGAGAGAGAGAGAGAGAGAGAGAGAGAGAGAGAGAGAGAGAGAGAATGCGTGCCATTGGAACGCATTAGCAAAAACACGATTTCACTATGTCATCGATGCTATGTGCGATAAGTACAATTAGGAATCTCAACAGCGCCGACGTATAGCGTACTTTATGGTACAGACTCGGAATATATGAGGTTCTTAGTTTGGAGCTTATCGCTTCATTTCATCTTGTCAGAAGTGAATCGTGACTACGTACAAACACTTCCGTTATTGTGTCTGTTTTCGGTTATAGCAGTCATTCGCTCAGTCAGTTTTGTCTTCATGTCATGTGACTCATCGCAAATGCATTCTTTGCATTACTTGTGAAAATAACCACATCCACGTTATCGAGTTTAGAAAACAGAATGTAATCCTTGTTAGGTAGCCACATGTCATTCGTAATAAATACTATTAATTACGTCATCATTACATGAAACGTTTAAGAGAACATGCATTTTTCAGCTCTTTAGTTTGCATCCAAACCCATAGGAGTAAAATTATTAGTAAATTATAGAAAATTACAGTAAATTATCACCATTAGATGGTGATAATTTTATCAACATATCCGAACTCTGCGATTAATTATTCTGGATAATTTTTAAAAATTATTCAATTTGAATTTTCTACTTCATATTGAAATCCAAGTATTAGAATGAAGCTATCTTGTGAATACCTGTTATAACGTAAGTGGCAAAATTAATTTAAGAAATAAAACTCTCACTCAGAAGAGGAATTTTCAACTACATTTGAAAATTACAGATGACTTTCCCGATCCTTCTGCAAGAAAGAATTCTTCATTTATGGAAGACCTTAAGAACTTTCTCAGGGGTGGGATTTTTCGCTGGAACGCCGCTGAGTTTGTACGCATCGGTAATGACACATAGACGTTAGACGTGTTAAATGCTTTCTGTACGCATTATCCTAACCAACGTTCGATTGAGCAAAATTTTCCATTTTGAGTCCTGAAACTTCGAGTTTCTGATTATTCCATAAAAGAAAACATTCAGAGTGAACAAATGAAATTTTGAATGAAAAAAAAAAAAAAAAAAAAAATCGAATTACAAACTTACAGTTTAACATTTCTATCAGACAATTACAGCAATGCGCCTCAATGATAAATTTTCAAAGCCTTCAGAATAACTACGCATTAAATTGTATAACACAAAATATGATCGTAACTAGTCAATTAATAGGCTTGTCTGAATTAAACTATGATTTAATGATAGAATTAAAGAATATTATAATTAAATATAATAGTAATATTAATGATATTAAGACGTGTCCAAGAATAAAGGAAAATTTTAGGTAGAATAAGATCAACTAGACTAAAATGGGTGGCCACGTGATTTGACATGGTGGATTGCTTCTGGATGCAATGGAGGGAACTGTGGAGGGAAAACGCCCTAGGGCTAGACCAAAAAATACCTTCATCGGGACGTTGCTGGATGAAGCAGGACTCCAAAACTTAAAACAAACGGCACAGGAGAGAAAAAGATGGCGACAGCTCATCAGAGGAACTGACCAGCCACAAGCCTGAATTACTCATGATGATGATGATTAATACTGGTAAAAAAATTGGTAATATTATTTTATTTTCTAATATATCGAAGTTTTTATTTCTATTATTAGAAGTCTTTCTTATAGGAACTCGAATGAGTTAATTGAGATCAATAAGGCTAAATACGGCAATGGAATTAATTAGTACTGAAAATCATAAAATAATAAACACAGATAAAATAACCTCTGATTTTACACCAAAAGCATAATTAGATGACATTACTAAATTAAGTCATCTAGTAATGCTCAACAAATAACCTGGAATATATACGCCGGTATTGTAATTCCGGTTTTGAAAACTTTTTCATAAGTAGTCTAGTCAATTCCAATCTTAAATTCCAATAAAAATATAACAAAAGATATAATATTGTTCATATTTTGCGGAGAGGGGTATATCCATCATTATTAAAAATGTGTAAATACAGTAGTAGAAACAAGAGCATCTTTCAGTAATATCAAATATTAAAAAATAGCCAAAATGAATCTTAATATAAATTCAATTAATTTTTAGGTAAGAAGATATTTATTCAACCTCCTCTTTCCGAAGCACAGCAACTATCGTACACCAATTCCATACCATTTTGCATTTATGCCTGAAAAAGTTATTTTCAAAATTATCGAACGCTTTTAAAGCAATAATGTAACATCGAAACAACTAACTGTAAAATCATATTTTTTAAAACCGAGACTTGGCTTATCATTCAACTTCTGATAGCGAATGCCTTAACTTGAGTATTGCGTTCTCCATAGAGATGGCGCTGGAAAATCCACCCCGACAAATAGGGTGTTTCAAAATTGCACGGAGCAAATGTAGAAGCATATTCTACAGAAAAAAAAAAAAAAAATAATAATAATAAGAAAACACTTTCTATAAACATATATCTCAAAAGTATTTATTTCCGAAGTATTAAATATTAATTATAAATTACAAAACATAAAAAGAAACTGAAGTAAATATCTAAAAAGGAATATATCTAAAGCAGCTGCTTCAAAATGTACTCCATTTTGTTCATTTCAGCAATCATCAAGACGAATCTGCGATTACCGGGCATATGATATGCCTGGTAATCGCGGCTTCTTAATGGTTTCAGAAGCTTTCACCATGCCATTTCTCAGTTCGGCTTGCGTGGTAATAGGTATCGAATAAACCATAGATTTCGTATGATCCCACACAAAGCAATCTAAGGGTGTGAGGTCCGGTGATCGTGGTCACCACTGTCCGTCGAATATTGTACTCCATATTTAGAAAGTCATAAACATCACGAAAAAGGTGGACTGGTGCAGAGTTGTGCATGGATCGTATCCTCTGCCGATTTTCTAGCGGTAGGTCTTCCAATAGTTCCCACAAATTGTTAGGCAAAAATTGTATATAATCTACATTCAATAAAAGGTATGTTAATAATAAGTATTAACAATCGTATGTGGGTTATCCTCCGACTCAGGTATGAGGTTTTCGAGACTTCAAAATTACATTTCTTGTAAAATATAATTCATCCGCAACCAGAATATGGCTGAGAAATTGAGGATCACTTGTAGATTGAAAAATGAGCCACCGAACAAAAGTTTCTGCGTTTATCATGTGGAAACAATTCTTGCCCACGCGTACTGTAAAATGGATGCAATTGCTGTTCATGTAATGATCTCGAACACGCTTGCGAACAAAACATTTATGTGACCTGACAGCGTTTTAGTACTTTTCATACTCGAACAATATGAAGTATTTGCTCTTCAACGCTTGCAGTTCGTCGAAATCTTTCTATATTACTGTTTACTCTAGTAGAGTAAACGTATTAAAGGACCTTGGAGGTAAATATGCATTCTGATATGAAGTTCTCTGAGCAGTGTAGACAGGCAGCCAAGGCAACTGATGGACTTTTGTCCAATGATATACAGGAATTTTGCAGGGATAAGGAGGTGATTATCACATTGTATAAGGCAATGGTCAGGCCACACTTGAGTACTGCGTATAGGTCTGGAAGCCTCATTTTAGGTAAAATAGTATAGAGCTGCTGGAACGAGTACAAAGAAGAGCAACGAGAATGTTGAGGTAAACAAAGCGGTGCTCTTCCTAAGAAAGGTTTCAGTTCTGTAAATTGCAGCGTATGGAGACTAAGCACCTGCGAAGTGATTTGATTGAGGTGGTTAAGGCTTTGAAAGGCTTGAGCAAACTAAATGCTGAAGGGATTCTTCCTCTTGCTTATATTATGCACATGAGGGGGCTAAATTCAAATTGAGTACGATTACAGAATAGATGTGTGGAAATCTGCCTTCAGAGCCAATGAGTGGTTGATTGCTGGACAAGCTTCCATCCGTTGTTATGGAGGAGGACAGGCTGAATAAATTCAAGAAAGAATTAGACCAACTATTGGAAAGAATGGATAGCTGAAATGTGATTATTATTTATTTATTTTTTTTTTTTTTTTTTGGCTGATGCTATATAAGCTTCCTTCTTGAATCATTTGTCACTATTAACACTCGTAATGGTTTTAGCACATATGTTTCTCTCCACAGGAGCAAATGCTTTTCACTTGAGATGGAACATATTCGGCGTATCTGTGAACAGCAGCTAATTCTTATGATTCTTAGAATGAAGAAGAATCATTTAACTCGGCAAAAGTAAACAGATTTATATACTGTATTTACTTTTTCCAAGTGAAATGTCTCCTATAATATCAGTTTAAGAAATTCTGTATTGTTTACAATAAGGTAGTCGTGGTGGTATCTGAAACAAAAGTAACAAATAGGTTTGTTGAAATTCTTAGTGCATACTGTGCCACATTGCTTACTCACAAAAATAATTGGCATGATTCATGTAGTAGAATAAACACTATTCACATCGGTGTTGGTACATTTTTTTGTACTGTTTAAAGTCCGTTTTACATAATCATAGTTTTATGACAAAAATTTGAATATAAAAATGTTTTGCTTTTCTACACGTTTTGCAATTTATGACTGATGTTCAATATTTCGGAAATAAAGAATACAGACACGTTTATTAATACTTTTTTTCTTATTTTTAGCTATAGAATATGCTCCTACATTTGTTCATGCAATTTTGAACATGGAACTATATGGAACTAATAATTATTGTAGTAATCACGTTCTTGCCCAAAATAACGTTACATGATCCAACACGTAGCGAAAGAAATTCTAATTTAATTTTGTTGCAATTAGAACTGGTAATGGCATATGTACACTTAATTATTAAGATCCCCTGGCATTTTCTGCCGTGATGGGAATTTGTCACTTACCAATGTACAACCTATGTTTTATTTTTTGGTAGGACAAATAAAGATTATTATTATTATATTACAATCAACTACCTTATCCACTTAATCCTTTTCTCGATTGTGAAAATTTCATCAAACACTTAAAGGAATATTTCCTTTTTCCATTTAATTATATGTAACCAGATCAGTAAATTATTGTCAAGCACAATAAACATAAGTACCTACTTAATAGAACTGTTGAGCTTTTTTGAACTGTAATATGAAATTCATGAGATCTGTTCAAAACGTATTATTTGTACACTTTTTGACATCTCTCTTCTTTGAAAATTAAATAATTATTGGGTTATCAAGTGCTGCACTGAGCTACTTGATCTTCAGCCAATGAGGTGACAAAATCATCAAAATGGCTGTCTGGGTGGTGGAGAGGAGGGACAGAATTATACATCTCTTCGCAGAATTGATTAGCCGCATTGCTAATCTTCAATGTAACACCGAAGTAATAAGCAGCGATTGCTTTGCATTTTGAGAGATGAAATGCCTTATAAAAGACTTCTTTTGTTAGTATTCAGATTAATTTATGCGAAAGATTATTAGGAAGATTTTCTATAAACTTTCTTTTCCTAGTGACTACTGATTTAAAAAAAAAAAAAAAAAAAAAGTGCACACGATTACTGTTATTGAGTGTTATTGCATAAACCAGAGTTTATGCAAATTGAAACCAAAATTCTTGTTCACTATTTGGCTTGCACATAATTATATTTTCATATAATTTCACATAATTTTATATAATTTATATTACATTTTCCGAAAACTCGTCGGTATTTTCAAGATAACTAAATTAAAAAGAAAAAATATAATAAAAAGTGTACGGCATTCAGTTTCTTCATTTTATATGTTCTTATTTTCTTCAGACATTAAGAAACACCGCACTTTTATTTATTTTTATAATCATTCTTTTTTGTGCGGAAAAGGGGTTATTCTACAAAAAATAAAATAAAATAAATAATAATAATAATAAAACTAAGAAAAAAAAACCCTTTCTTTCTAGTAATCCTTCGCATGAAGCAATCTGAATACCGGCAAAAGTAAATCTCAGTGGTCGTCTGATCATAGTTTCTGAAAACATAATTTTTTTTTCAGCAATGCAACTAATCTAAGAGACAGAGAGAGAGCCAACAAGTGTGCGTGTGTGATGTATTAGAACTTAGCAGTGCTCATGGGACAGCAAACCCCGCTGCTTGTCACGAAAACTGTAATCATTGTTGTCTAAACTTCATTTACTTGCTCTCCTAACACGTAAGATGAGAACCTTTTTTGAAAGTGTAACATACTTACCCCACCAGCACCGTCCACTACATCAAACGTAACCGCTGATTCAATCTCTTCCCGTGTTCCCGGAGTTGTTTTCGCCTTATCGGTGTCTCTTTCAGCAATCTGGGAGTCAACGCCCCGAGGAGGTACTGAGTGTAGAAAATACTCAACGCTTTGCTTCTTTTCTTCTATCTGTGCCGATGAAAGGTGAGATAAAGTAGGGGAAACAAACGGCTGCGTGTTAAGAATGCTGACGGTTTTACGTGATGCCGTAATTATGTTCCTTTCCACCTTTGGGAACGCTGACACCTTGTCGCTGATCGTTATTTCTGTCACCAGCGCACAGCCGTAATCCATCATACGGCTCTCGACGATGGAGTTGAAGGAGGTCGGCGAAACTTGCTGATCATCTACGGCGACCACCCCCTGTGCTGTCAGATCGTTCGTTTCTTCCAGACACTGGGCGATGCACATCGCTACAGCAGCAGTACCTGTCACTGCTGCAGTCTCGAGCAGAAAAGGATTAATTTGGCTATTTGGGTCACTGTTGTCTCTTGAAACTTCAGAAAAATCTGCTATGTCCATGCTAGTATTTTGTACACCACACGCGAGCTCTTCTATTCTTGTTGGATTCAAGGAAGAAAGGCAATCGCACTGAAGGGAAATATCGTCAAATTTACTAAAATGAGGGTTAATTAGTTCGTCATCGAATCGGATTAAGTCGCAGTTTTCGCTGACCGCCTGCTTAAATTCAATGTTCACCGTGTGTTCGTCCACCAAGGAGTACATACTATTCCAGGAAGTGTTCGATGTCCTTTGTATTTGTAGACTGTCTCCTTTATTGTTTCTTAGTGGAATGACCTCTTGAACGCCAATGTCTAATAATTCATAGCTCCAGGAATATCTGCTTCCACTAGACATATGAGAAACCTCCGGCTCGTTTCTTCTTTCTGGCTCGTTTCCTTCCATTTCCTGAAAAAATTAGATATGATATTTGGAGACATATTTTGACTAAATTGAAGCACATCGTCTTCAATTTAGAGCTGTGCCTCATAATAAGTAAAGAAATAAGTTTTAACTTAGGGTAGTTAAAATTCGATATTTCTGATTACCTCTTACTATTTCTAATAACAGTTTAAACATAAGAACAAACGCGCTTAGTTTGAAATAAAATTTTAACTGAGAGAAACTTTGAACGAAAGATGAAATAACAATTTTTCTTTTGTTTATTATTATTAACATATATAACAAGGTGACCCAACTATTAACACATTATGTTAATATAAACTATACGTTTATATTAACATAATTTCAAAACAAAGGAATCTATTTCCCAAAATAATCAAATATCTTTGAGTATAATATGTATTTTATATCAGGAAAACAGGGAGTTAGTTCAAAAGTAAAACCACACCAAACTATCATATAGGGTCACTCAGTAATTTCTTTCATATACCCATGTGTAGCCATCTGTAAATTGTGCGTGTTCTCTAGTCGATTTGCCTGTTTTGCTGTGCGAAAAATCCCAGTTTCTGGGGTGGAAAAACCTTGCTGTCTACGCCTGAGACCGACTAACTCAGCCACAAGAGTGAGTTCATAAGTAAAGGAGAAATGAAGGTTTAACGAGTGGTGTTTTGGTTGAGAACAGATACTGTAGTAAGTAAAAATTGAAAATAACTAGAAATCGCCATGCAAATGAAACTGAATCCAGTAAGTGATCGTCGATACATCTTATTTAGGTAAAGGAAGAAATCACTAATACATTACGCGTAGTAAATAGTATTAATAAAGGCAATTGATGCAGGAAATCATACTTTTAAGCACCAGCCTTAAAAAAAGTAACCTGATTTCATTCATATAGCTGTCCAACTCTTATAAATTTACATAAACTTCTAGTTCTACAAGGTTAGGTGGAAATTTATCCCACTAGTTCGAATATTTTTTTTTTTTTTATATCACGTCTTCAACTATCGTTTCTTAATTAAGGTACAGTACATGTTCTCTACTTTGCACCATCTGCGAAAGAAACAAGTTAGTTAATGTACGCAGTGCATTACGTTACAGACGCGTTAGCAAATAGTAATAATTCATGATTTATAACAAAAAGCAACTATTTCATGCACGAAACAAAAATATTTCGTTTCTGCGCATCCACCATATTGCCCATTCATTCCTCCAATCAGAGCACGGCAACAAACATAATATCAAGTGCAACAGATACAACATACGGTTGGTCAGGAGCGAGAGTGCAATGGCACACGCTCTTTGAGTAGATAGCGGTTCACGTCCTTGACTGCTAAATACGGTCGTTCTGCAACCCGCATTGGACCAGCGTGACAGAGTATGGCCCATTCCCTCAACATGGCTTGCTGAGGAGGCCTCCATCTGAAGAGTACTGATAATGGCAGATTTGATTTTTATTATTATGATAATAATAACTTTCGGATTTCTATTAGTCAGATTTTAATGAATTTGGGATGGCTAGACAAATCTTTCTAAAAGAGCTAAATATAAAATTTTATGAAAATCCATGCACTACTAGTCCAGTTATTACATGCCGATGGGGGGGGGGGCAGACGGAAGGACTGGAAGACAAAAGACACTTTAAGTGTGTGTATATACTAACGCGCTTAAGCAGGTACCCATGTTATTTATCATGTCCCATCGTAATTCATCGTACCTATAATCTTCGGTAAGTTTATGAATTGCCACTTCGTTCACCGAAAGTGATGGTATAGTATACTGTTTCGAGTTTTAAAGGTACTGGTTCCTTGTTTCCGAAAACAAAATGGCCAAGTGCTTTCAGTCAACGCAGAACGTTACTGCGACATGATCTGGGAGTGCCGATCGCTGCTTGAAGAAGCTGGCATAGATGAGGAGTGGTATTATCATAATGAAGCAATATATACGGCAAGAGTGGACACGAATCTTTTACAAAATCTTTCCAGTTCGGCTCATATCTTGCTTTGGATAGTCGAAACTAATAATTCCGACCATGATTCGGTATAGAACTGAATATAATTGAACTGAATTCAGTATAGAACCGAATATACTAAATTGAGTATAAAAGTGGATATAACTAAATTTAGTACAGAATTGAATATAACTGAATTCAATATAGAATTGAATATAACTGAATTCATAATATAAATGTGCTGAACATAAGTGATGATTCAGAACAGAATTAAATCAAGGTGGGAATAATTCCAGTCCTTGAAAAAAAAAAAAAAATTCAAATTTGTGTTATAAAGGCATCTGAGAGAATGGCAAAATAAAATAAAATGAATCATGGCTCCGAATGGCAGAAACCGTTTCGATTCGTCATATGCATCAATAATGTCATGTATATCATCATCAGCCATTTTCAATCCACTGCAGGATGAAGGCCTCTCCAGCATCCTTCCAGTTCCTTCTGTTTTGTGCAATGGCCATCTAATTACTACCCACAAAGTCTTGAATTTCATTTGTCCACCTTCGTTGTTGTCTTCCAGGTTTTCTTTTAGCTCCTCTTGAGTACCATTCTGTTATTTTCTTAGTCCATCTGTCATCATGTCTTCCAGCTATGTGTCCTGCCCAAGTCCATGTCATGTACACTTAATTATTGAAAATAAGATATTTTATTAAAGAGCATTCCATTTCGTAAATTTTCCATTTCGAGCCCTGAAATAAATAAAAAAATAAATCCAAAATCTATTACAGCCATTCCATCTATAGTGGAATGGCTGTAATCCAAAAAGTATCATTCACAACGATACGATCTGTTACTCGGTCTGTTACTTAAATGTGTGAAGATGAGAAAAAAAAATGCTAAAGCTGAAATTAAAAAAAAAAAAAAAAAAAGCATAATTCAATATATACTCAGTTTCGTGTTGTTTTTTTTCCCGAGAAATGTTTTATTTGCAATAACACGCAATGCACACGTTGTAGCTTATGAATTGAATTCAGTATAGAAATTATATTCATTTCTATACTGAATTCAATTATTGAACTGAATTATAAATATAATTGAACTGAATCAGTACAGAAATGAATATAATTGAATTGAATCAGTATAGAAATTGAACTGAATTCAGGATAGAATTCACCGAATATACTAAATTGGGTATAAAAGTGAATATAACCGAATTTAATATAGAATTGAATATAATATGCGACACCAATTACTAAAAAAAATTATTTTTCTCACAAAAATTTTTCGTCCAGTACGCAATAAAATAAATATGTTTTACTGACAGGTAAATCGTTTGCAATTTAAGAGGAAACTTATTCTGAACATAGTTTGGGTTAAATGAGATGCAGTTAAACGTACTCTGTATAGATAAGTGCCTGATAAGCAAAGAGTAAATCAGGAAGACGAAAGGGAGAACGTTCTTTTAGATACACAGTACATGCACAGCAATACACGTATTTTCTACTTCGTGCTATTGAAAAGATGCATAATAATATTGTAAATCACTTAATTCAACGATTTAAAAGGATGGCAAGTCACAAATGAAAAGACTTATCATAAGTTAATGGAGTTCTGTCAAATATCTCACAGACAAGTAGATCACCTAGTGTGTGATAAGATCGGTAATTATGGGTAACAGTAACAGGATGAGGCACTTTCTCAGTAAATAATTACCGAAGTATAAACAATTTTCTATACATGCAGAACGCTTTCCTTCCGTTAAGCCATTCGTTCGTCACGGCAGACGTTACTTAATGAGCTCTATGTCTGGCGTCAGCTAAAACGCTGAAACAATTAAGATGGCGAAGTCGCGTAACAAACTTGAATTCAGAAGTGTCATCATCTGCCTAATTCTTCACAAGATTACCAAAATGACATTTAATCATTACAAAGTAAGGAACAGTGCGAGTTAGGGATCATCAGGTCATCACTTCATTTTAAGTTTTCTGTAAGACGTTATTTTCATTTCTTCTAGATACTTGGAAGTAAAGAAGAAAAGGAGTTTGGAGGAATGGAAGAAAAGGAAAAGAAATGGAGACTGCTTTCTACAAATGTTTTGTAGAAAATATTGATTTTCGCAATTTTTATACGTTTATCATTCCCTTACATTAATGGAATTAATTTTATAATTAGGAGGACTTGGCCTGAAGTCAAAGAAATCCGCAGTGAAACTGAAGTTGACCAAAGTGCTGTATTATGAAAACTTGTAGACATAGAGAAAATTACTTCCTCAAAGGATGTGGAAAAAGCATTAATGGAACATTAACCTTATGTTTCCTTTTATGTTCCGGCGCGGCCACCCAGGGTCAGAAGGATTTAAAGCTTCACTGTAACTGTTTTATGGCAGTCGATATACCCACGTCAAGTTAACAATGGGCATTGCATTTTTTATGAGACGCATCAATTCGATCGAGCAGCATGCCTATAAAGCCGTACACTACTCAAGGATTACAGCCAGTTTTGAGACAGTGGCCAATTTAGCATACGCGGGATATTTGGCCACTTAATGCCGCAGAATTCATTCAGGAGCCATCGAAATTGCTATATCTAAGGCACTCTAAATGTATTAAGATGTTCGTTAAATAAAACTGAAAAATAGATTTTATTATTATTATTATTAATGTTTCTACGTTTTTCAGTAAATACAGCCGGCATCCTATAATTAAAATTTATGGGTATGTAAATTGCTTCTTCTATTGTAGCTGGAATGATGGCACTGCCGATACATTTTCGAAGACAGTATCGTTTCCCCTCCATACATGGAATATAATATAGTATTACTAACCATTACTAAACTCCGAATTAAGGCTATTATTATTGTTGCTCTTATATAATATTTCTCCCTGATTAGGGGGTTCCACCACGTGACGAATACTGGCACCAAGTACACAGGGTGGTGGTTACGTCTGGTGTTACTTTTGTTCGAGGAACTCTCTGACTGACTGTCCTACGGGTGTTCAGGATTCCGACTTTTTGGAGTTCCTTGTAGGTATTCTCTGGGAGACCTACTGCTGCTAGTCTATTATGTAGAGTCTTTAGTAGCATACCAGTAGTTGATACGATGATCGGGATGGTTGCATATGCCACATCTCTCTAATCACCTTTCTTAGGTTCGTGCACTTCCTGATCTTTTCCTCATGGGTTTTTTTGAGGTGCCAGCGTTGGGTACTGCTATGTCAATCAGATAGGTAGCCTTTTCCTTCTTGTCCATAAGGGTTATGTCCGATCTGTTGTGCGGGATTGTCTTGTCCGTTGTTATGGCGCGCTTTATTATTGCATATTGTGGGTTGGGGTCTATAGTACGGCCTGGGGATTGTACTTGTAATGGTGCACTTTGTTTGATCAAATGGTGATTAAACAAAACAAGCCTCTGATGTATTATCCTGGCTACCTGGCGGTGTCTACGAGTATAATCAGTCTGGGTTATCACTTTGCATCCCGCTGTGATGTGTTGGATCGTTTCTGAGGCCAGATGGCATCGTCGACGTGTCATTTAACATTCTGGGCTCCTTGGCGATGTATTTTCTATAGTTTCTGGTGTTGATTACCTGGTCTTGGATGGCGAGCATGAATCCTTCAGTCTCAGGGAAGAGCGTCCCGCTCGTGAGCCACGCATGGCAAGCAATTTTATCTGTGTTCTTGATGGAGGTGATTTTAGTGTCTTCCATGGAGTCTCCTCTTTGCCCATCTTTCTCCTCTTTGTACCGTCTTGGTGGGAGGGGACTTCTCGTTTACGTTGAGTGAGTTATGTCGCTTGTCTGTCTTCCGCACGGCCTAGTAGGGTGCTGCCGTGTTTTTCTGGAAGTAATCCTTCAGATTAGCTATCGCTGTCTTCTGTGGCTCGATGAGGTCTATCAGGCCCTTTATTTTCGAGCTATTTTAAGTCTCTCCACGGCTGACTTCAGGTGATCATGGCGGCTCTTGGTCATCATTATCCTTCTCTTTCTCATGATATCCTTCAGCTCGGTATTATTCCAATCTATGATCCCGAAGGAGTGCGTTAGCACTGGGACTAAATTAGTGTTTATGGCTTTAACTGTGTTCCCTCCGTTCAGCTTTGCTTTGAGTAGGCTTCTGAGTCTCTCATGGTATTTTCGGTCAGGCCAGCCTTGATTGCCTTGTGCTACTGAACTACTGAGCCTGCGTCATCCCCAATATTCAGCATGGTTTTGTAAAGGGAAAATCATGTTTAACAAATCTGGTTCGCTATTTCGAAAGGGTCACTCACGAGCTGGATTTAGGGAATAATTTCGACATTGTTTATTTAGATTTTAGCAAAGCTTTTGACTCAGTCCCACATGAGCGGTTGCTTTATAAGCTGGAACAGGTTGGAATCACTGGGAAAATCCTTAGATGGATAGAAGGATGGCTTCAGGGCAGGAGGCAGAGGGTTGTGATAAATGGCTATTCCTCAGATTGGGTTGATGTAAGAAGTGGGGTTCCCCAAGGATCAGTATTAGGACCACTGTTGTTTTTAATTTTCATAAACGACATTGATGAAGGGAATAAAGGGCGTGATGTCTAAATTTGCAGATGATGTTAAAATTGGTAGAGTAGTTAATGATCACTGTCAAGCTGGGCTTCTTCAGAGAGACCTAGAGACTTCAGGAATGGTCAGAAAAATGGCAGCTGTGCTTTAATCCAACAAAGTGTAAGGTATTACACCTGGGAAACAGTAATCCCAAAAAAACTTATTCACTTGGTGGAGTTCAACTAAACCCAGTACTGGAGGAAAGGGACTTGGGTGTTACGATACGGTCAGACATGAAATTCTCTGAGCATTGTAAACAGGTTGCAAGGAAGGCCCATGGTGTCCTATCGATGATCTATCGAACTTTTGCAAGTAGAGATAGGGACGTGATAATCCCATTATATAAGGCTTATGTTAGACCACACTTGGAATACTGTGTTCAAGTATGGAGACCGCACCTAAAGAAAGACATCGAGCTTCTTGAAAGGGAGCAAAGAAGGGTAACTCGCTTGGTGAGATCGGCAAAAGGGCGTCCTTATGAAGAAAGACTTCGAATATGTGGGTTGCAGAGTTTGGAAAATAGACACCTAGAGGAGATTTGATTGAGGTGTTTAAGGCTCTGAGAGGCATCAGTAAAATGAATGAGGACAAAATTTTCAAGATTATAAATGATGCTAGAACTAGGGGACATAAATTCAAGTTACGGGGGGAAATGTTTAGATTGGACTGCAGGAAGTTTTATTTTAGCCAGCGAGTTATAAATTAATGGAATAAGTTGCCTTCATGGGTGGTAGAGGCCGACAGTTTGGGGAAATTCAAAGGTCATCTGGATAGTACTTTCGGGTAAGGGAAGCGCATAGGATGATAGGTTTAATTTCCTTTTTTTTTATTAGTTATTTATTTATTATTTATTTATTTATTTATTTTTTTTGGCTGGTGCAGCATAAGCCGTAGGCTTTCTTGCACCATGCGGCCGTTACTAATACTAATACTAATATTTGTAGGTCCCTCTCTCCTGTCATGACTTCGATCTCTTTACTACTCCGCAGCTAGTAGTTTCGGCCGACTAATTTCCCCTGATGCAATCCGTGGGTCTTGCATTTGTCTAGAGTCTACACCAAATTCCATCCTGACATCACTGCTGAATTCTTCCGTGATCAGGAGTAGTTGCTAGAGTTGCTTCTCGGTTGAAGCGTAGAGAGAGAGAAAATGTTTATTGCAACAACATTTGATTGTAACTGGTTAAAAGGTTAAATAGTGCTGTACTTTCCCTTCACGGCCAAAAGTCCAGGGGTTTACAGAATAAGAGACATTAAATAACATAAGACATTAAAGAACAAAACAAAATGACATTAAGTGATATTGATAAATGATATTGATTAAGTGATAAATGATATTGAGCTTCATATCATCGATATACACCAGGTGGGAGAGGGTATACAGGTTTTTCCTTCCTTCTTTTAGGTTATGTCCATACGCGCTGTTGTTGAGCATGGTGCATAGCAAGTTGGGTAATAGACAAAACCACAGTGGACTCAGGGCATCTCCCTGAAATATTCCTCCGCTGATCGGGAACAGTCTGGTTGTGATCTTCTCGATCTTGATTGTGGTGTTCCATTTCGCCACGGTTGCTTCTAGGAAGTTTGTCACTGTCAGATTGACTTTGTAGATCTTCAGTGTCTGTATTAGCCAGCTATGAGGCACGGACGAAGACCTTGCGATAATCGATGTAGGCCGTGTACTCTTTTAAGCTTGCTCGATAACTGTGGATTCAACAGTTAATTGCTCCTTGCATCCTTTTCTCATCTGCTTGCATTCTTTAACTGGTTGAGATCCAATAACAATTAGTAACAGTGGCAACAGGACAATCATTAATAAGTGAACTGTTCTGCTGTGCTTCCTGAAGTCAGGTGGAGACAGCCCAAATTTTAATATCATCAGCAAAAAATAAGTGCGATTAAGGCAAAGAAGAGAAGGGCAGAAAGAGTACCACCCTGTAGAATTCCAGCAGATACTTTTTTAATTAGAAATGAATAATTAAATTGTGAAAGACGGGTTCTAAGGAGGAAGGATTCCTGTATGAAAAATAGCAAATAACCTTGTGTACCAGAAAATTTTTCCAATAGGTAGAGAAGCACTGTTGGGCGAGCAGTGTCAAATGCATTAATTAATAACAAGGTGAATCATGCCAAAGTTGACCTTTGCGGTTTATTGCTTCACACGCAAGAAAAGTAATTTCCAAACGATAGTAGGCTCTTCTACTGAAACTGACAGAACTGATCTGCAAAATATCTATTTCTTTACCTTCAAAGATGTTGAAAAATACTAGAATATATTTTGCAATATCGATTCGTTCCAATTTGGTTCAAATACTTGTAACAGTTGTAATCCAATGATTCAATAGCGTCTAGCGTCATAGGTGACAAATTGGTTCTCTAAATGCCTTTAAATTACATAAGTTAATATTTAACTTATGATGCAATTGCACTAGTACGTCAGTTAATATTTAACTTAAAGCTTCCGATAACCCAGATGGGCAACTTGCTATCTATGAATTCTGTTGGGAGCTGGCATACTTCGACTGCAATAAGGAAACACTTTTCGGTCACAAGAATTCACGAAAGAAAGACAGCTGACCACCAAACGCAATTTACGAAATTATTCACAGTCATACTGCTTCTCTTATGTATTAAATATTGAAGAAGTAACACTTCATTGGATCGTATCAGAATTCAAATCACCTTGATAATGATAATGATACAATACAATGGTTTATACAATGTATAAACTTGCAATAGCGCATTTTTTTACCGTACATATAAAATAGCTTACATTAAAAGTTTGCCACTATAAACTTGTTTTGACATTCATGACGTATTCTGTCTATACTGGATGGCAGTACAGACAATATGCTTTAGGGGTTTGGGTGCACAGAGTAGGAACTGTGATGGTTCAAAAGTACCTAACCCAGGCACAAAGGTTCGCATTATTGGGAGTTGCCAGGGCATGTCGGACGGTTTCCTCTGAGGCTTTGCAGGTGGTTGCAGGAAGGATGCAGCTTACTTTGAGGTACTGTTGAAAGGATTATTGTATTTTACCAAAAACAATATACGTAAAGTTGTTCTTGACATAAGATCGTGTCTAAACGAGGAACAGGTATATACCAGAAATGATATACGTATAGAAAAAATAAGAATAATGAGAGAGATACATAACCAATGGCAGGATTTGTGGGTTAATGCAAATAAAGGAAGACAAACCTTTTTGTTTTTCTCCAATATGGATATTGTAGATGCAAGAAAAAAGCCTTGGTTACAGTTTGGGCTAAAGGCAACTTTTTTAATAACAGGTCATGGACTAAAGTTTAGACTCTTTCAGCTGAGTCTTCAAGAATCGGGCAATGCACGTGTGAAAGTGAAGAAACTTCCAAACATATTATGTTGGAATGTACTCTCTATACCGATATAAGATCAAGGCTTGAAAGATCGGTGGGTTGCTTGGATGAAGCAGAGCTCGGTATCCTGTTTGCTAATAGAGTAAAAAAAAAAGTCAAGTGCAGCCATTATCAACCCACTGCAGGATGGAAGCCTCCTCAACAATTCATGCTGAGGGAAATGGACCATAATCTGCCACGCTGGTCCAGTGCGGGTTGGCAGATCGACCGTATTCAGCAGTCAGGGGCTTGAACCCCGGTCTACTCAAAGAGCGTGTGCTACTGCACTCCCGCTCCTGCCCACTCGGCTACGGAGGCAATAGAGTACAATTTTCTTATTTTAATGAATTTATAAAAGATGTTTTTAGAAGAAGGAAAGTTTTGATAGATAGTAGAAGCTCGCCTCCACGAGGCAGGGGTGGAAACTGCGTTGATTAGAGCTGGCAGTTAACAAAAGTTAATAAAATGTTTGTCCTCCTCAGAGCAGGCTAAGTGGCTTTAGAGTTTTTGTTGTTAATTGTATTTTGAGTTTTAAATTTTAAATATAACTAATTTACTCTAGATTCAGAAACCATAGAAATTGAGACCCTAGCCATGGATGTGCTGCGGCACAGGTAGTTGTAGGATCTGGTATTTCAAAGGGAATGTACTGGATGGCAGTGGAGGACGGTGTTTTGGGCTCATATTTCTAGAATCTATCACGCAAGTTAGGAGCTGAAAGCACGAAATTTATGTTCTTTGAAAATAAATCTTCAATTATATTACTTTTTTTAATAAAATTTAAGTTCTTTTATTATTTTTTTATTGCTTTCTGTATTGAGAGAGGGTATCACCGATGGTCTCTAACATATGCATTGCATTGGAAATGAGAACCTGAGGAATAAAGCGCTCTCTAATTTTTGGCTAACTGAACAATACATCAAACTACCTCTGTCAGTTGCTTACCATGACTGTATTCTTCAACGAAATTAAGAAATAATTCACAGAATTTTTAATTTTTTAATTTTCGATTTTAACATAAGTTTACTATTTTATTCCGAAAATAAAAAGACGAAGAAAAACAGTGTTTTCGCAAAAACAAGGAGAAACCTTATGGTACCAAATCCAGTACAAGGTGAGGCTCCAGAATAAGCTTTTGCTTTCATATAATTTGTAAAATAAATTATTTTATGAATTATATACGTATACTTACTTGCAGTTTATTTTATGCATTTACCAGAAAAAAAAGAGGTTTATCAATTACTGTTCATAATGCAAACAAAAGTACTTGACATTGGAACATTCGCTTGCAATGCATTTTAATATTAAATAATTTATTAAAAACAACTGTTAATGTTTAGTATAGTGGATGTATAAACAATGAATAGAGATAACAGGTTCAGCTTTTCATGCGAATAGTGAACATAATCGATTTTTTTTACATCGTTTCCAAAAAAGTATTCCCGCTTAGGACGCTGAAAATATTAAAATATACCTGCCTTGGGACATGCCTGTTTTGTATATAATAATTAAATTTGATAGTCATGTTCCATTCTTCCATATCTACGTACGTAACATGGGTTTGTAACTTTTCTTTTTATAACATATTATTTTTCTATGTTTCGGCTGTCTTTTTCTATTAATTCCCTCTGCTGCATCCAAAGTCGTTGCACTTCACTTTTGTACTAGTAAAAGAAACAAAGCTTAACCAATCTGATTTCCGAGTATCGGGTCTGGTAAAAGCAAGCCCTTTGGCTATTTCGACCTATGTAGACCATTACCCTCTTCGCGATAGCACACTCTTTCCTCCAACTGTATACCCCCCCCCCCCCTCAGTGGAATGTTTAAACGAACAATGGGAACATTCCCCAATACACCCATAACCTACTGTTACTAGAGCTTAGGGCGCTGAAAATATTAATTGTTTTTACTAATGTTAATATTTTCTCACGTGAAAAAATCATACATTCGCCCACAATAAGACGAAAGATTGCTTAAGAACAATGTTACCGACATTGTGGGGTGAAGATTTAGATGTGGTCTTTCAAATTACGACATAAAAAGGAAGTCGATACCAAATGAGGTTTATAGTATTGCTATAATGATGGTCTAGTCAAAAAGAAAATTGCAAATAGAATGAGGCGAGTACTTTATCGGGCACTCTATCGGATTTCGCAGCAGCCTACTTGCAATTAACCTGTGAAAAATTTAATTGGTATGACAAAACAGAAGAAGCATAATAGATAGCCTTTTTAACACACACACACAGAGGAGTGGAGTGCGGCTGCTGTTGTCTTTGTAGTAGGGTTTTAGGATTATCAGCGACTAAGGCCATATTACTCCGTGTATACTCTTGTAAATTGCGTGTGTTCTGTGGTCGATTTTCTGTTTTCTGGACGAAAAACCCGAGTTTCCAGGAGAAGAAACTGTGCTACCTCGCCTGAGACCAACTAACTTAGCAGCGTTGTGAAAAATGTCCACAAAAATTCCTCATATCATCGACGGGACTCGAACTCAGGTCTTTTCCACCTGGTGTGGGGAGGATGGCAATTCTACCAATTGTGCCACCCACGAGGGCGAATGTGGCTGCGTCTTATAACAACGTATTATTTGTTGTGCGAATACATTTACACCAGCTTTCTGTATAAATATAAACTAGACCGGACTAGACCTGAAGGCAAGCCCTATTCGCTAAATCTAAATGTCTTAAAAAATACAATACAATTAAAGACATACATATAATCTCCAAAATTTTCATGATTTATGAAAAAGCGATGTACTATGAAATAAAAACATTAAATGTTGCAAACATTGTATTTTACTGTACTTGCGTGGAGTAGCAGATCCTCAAAATCTGCCGTGTTGTCGTATAATGGCAGTGAATACTCTGACTAAAGCTTCTTCGGGGTCTACGGAGCTCTCGTGTACTCTCACTGAGTTCAGATGGCCCTTTGATGAGAGTGAGCAAAACCCTGGCACTCTGACACTGCTTTATGATAAAAATGCTTTAATGGAATGAAAATACCACGAGCCTCAATTACGTCATCCAGTTCCTTACAGATGAAAAACGTGGTTCAGTGGACACTGCTATTTCCAAAGTCCGTTACATTGAGGTCGCTTAAAGCGAGAGTTTATTCTACTTACTTCAACGTTTTCTTACTTTCATACTGGGCAACTTCTGCCTGCGTTGAATTACAAATAAACGGATAATATTAAAGACGGATTGAATTTTTTATTATACTGAATGCTCAAATAATACAAGGGAGTACGTGAAATGTTCCATCAGAGCGTTTTTTTATTTTAAAATTAAATACGCATCTTTAAGGGGAATATTTAGACGGTTCCCGTAAGCAACCAATTAAATTTGTAAAAAGTACAATTATTTCTTTCATTATTATTGATTTTGGCTAAGGGAACCCAATGATAAAAGTTCTTCTGGGATCACTATGATTCTTGCTACGTTACTGCATACACACGAGATTATAAATATGGTTCTTGCTACAGATCTCAGTCCAACTGAACACATAAGCGCATGTAGGATGAGGTGGAACGAGCTCTTTGCAGTACAGATTCGCAACCATCCAATTTGCAACAACTGTGGAAAGAAATTAGTCAAGATGGACAAGCATCGCAGTGGCATGCTTTCGACATTAAGTTTAAACGTGACGTCCACGCTACGACGAATCCAGACTGTTCTGGAGGGTTAAAGGGGGGTTCTGCGCGTAGTAGGCAGATATATACCTAACGAAGTGGCCATCCAGTGTATATTAATCCATTGTTAATATCACGTATATGTATATTGCTACCTTATAATCTACAATATAGTTTTTTTCCAGACCATAAGACGCACTTTCCATTTTCCTTCTTGAAAAACTGTGCATCATACAGTTCGGAGGCATAATTAGATGCATGCAGTGAGAATAGTTAGGTGTTTTTTTTTTTTTTTTTAGATCAAACTGTATATTGTTCTTGACTAATAAATGCAAGTGCGAATTTGCGCATGTCTCACAAGAACTTGTCCTTCCCAAGAAAAGACCACTAAAACCCTGCTTCCTCCTAAAAACACAAAGCCTTTCGAGAAATGTAGAATTAACGATTGCCTTTCATGATACTGAAGATGATATCCGCTTTTAAGAAAGTAAAAATTCGGATCATAACATCGATAACGAAGAGTGTGATAGTAGCGAGTTTTTCGGTACCTTAATTCTGGCTATTTTACAGAATTATGTATATCATCACAGAGAACCATGACGAAGTTGAAGTAACATTTAGGAGCCGCCCTATATAAGACAACATAATTATGCAATAAAATAATTTTTACCGATATTCGCTTTTTACACCTGGGTGCGTCTTAAAGGTCGGAAAATACGGTAATCACTTTGGAGCTTAATAAATTTAACAACAGCGGCTATAGATGCTTTACTCGGTGCAAAAGGTAGTTTATAGCGGTAAGGATATGGAAGCAGATAACATAGTACAGACATACCCCCTTTAGAAGAAGAATTCTTGCCACCCGAAGAACTCGATTGTGAACCTCACAAATTCGTTCACCTTCAGACGTCGTTGAACTAACTGTATTCGGAAACCATTGCCTCAGAACATTGCTCGCAGAACTGAAACACTATATCATCCATTGATTCCGGTATCTTAAATAATCCGATAGTGCCTTATGGCAACGTTTTCCGGCTAATTAATAATAGCGCTTACCAACCAGTAGTCGGAATCACAATTGCACAACATATAAAATTTCGATATATATCTCCTAATCAATAAACTAAGTGAAGGTTCCTCTATCTTCATTCTAAATTAATGCTAACTTCATAAATTAATCAAGGAAAATTAGAAACATTACTTAGTTATACTGCTCTCTGTTTAGTATGAAAGAATATTACAAATTAAATGAAAATTTCATAGTATTATTTGATTACTACGGACACCTAAGCGTTAATTACAGTAACATCGTGCTTGAGCAGTACATCATCATGCGATTATTATTAATGTTGCATATACGCACAGGTAGAATTAAGACTTCTTAAACCTGTTCGAAGTCTCCTTTTATTTTTATACTGCTTTCTTTTATCAGTTTGTGAGGTATTTGTTTCAATACGCTGCTAAGTGTAAAGGTTGCTCTAAAAACTGTATCTAGGCTTAGTGATGTGGTTTAATTAGGACACAACAGCCTGCCTCCTGCCCAGATAACAGGGTTTGATGGTCGGGGTACAGTGAACTCGCGGGACGGTGGCCAGTTTCGGACTTATCACGAGACGTGACTGTGCATCCCACGACAGTCCTGTAATCTCTCTCTCTCTGCACTCTGGTAAGTTAATATGTCAGCTAATTAGGCTGCAATTTGGGTTCCCCAATATGCAGTTTCAAGGGCTTCGATTTCCGTATGTAGTGTACATCTAATGTTCGCTTCATGATGATCTAAGAAATAAACTAGTTCATATGAACGAGGATAGCGCCATCTTTGGAGAACAATTTCTACCGTCTACGTAAATGATACGCAACAGTTTAACTTCATGTGATCTAAGACATATCTGTGTTTAATTAAGCCGTTTTGGATTAATCTTCAATCATCCCTCCGAAATGAATACAGTACTTAAGATGGAGATGGAAGAGAGGGGCTTCTTTCAGTACAGTTATAATAAAACTTCTTTCAGTATTCTGAAAATAATTTCTATATCTGTACAAAACTTACCATGAAGTATTATTAAATATATCGAAATGACTGATCGCACAGCAGGTTATCACTAATCAAAGATCTTTCCTATAAACTTTCTTATGTAATGATTTCTATCAAAATAACAGGCTGGCATTCTGAATTTTGTAGTAAAGTTTATAACTATTTTTATTACAACAAAAAAAATATGAATCTAACATGTCCACCTTCTTTCCAGTGCAACAGATTATATATTTACTTATTTATACAGTCTGTATGCCTGTTTATTTTTAACAGCTACCAGAACTCCTAACATAATGAAAACGAAATATCCTCCCTAGAGTTGTCATACTACAACTTAAATGATAAATTATGTGACTGCAACAAAGGCTTTATGAGTGAAATAAAACAGCTATTCAAATAAGAGAAAAATAGAGATTCTTTAAAAAAGAGAACCTTCACATAGTAAAACCATGTTAGAAGAAGCTTTGCATATGGATATATTGTCGTCCAGCCGAAGTGGTAAAAAGATAACAGATATCAAGACTTATTATGGAGATCATTTTACTTTTGGAAAGGCAAACGCGCGCAAGATTGAGAGAGAGAGAGAGAGAACCAAATTGGTTGAATAAGACAATGCCAAGGATACCCTAAAGCCCATCCAAGTTATTAAAGACAATGTTACTCCAGCGACTGTTTTAAAAGTGATCAAAATACAGATGATATTTTGATAACTGAAAGGCTGCTGTAACTATTATCAATCAATAACATCAATGATTTCATTTGTCCTACTTTAATTGAAGTAAAATCTTAGTTTCTGTTTTGTCCCTGATAAAGTTTATAAAGGTCACAAGCACAGCACATATATGTATTTATATAAGTTAGCCCGTTAGCCCTGGGCATCTTGTTACCGTACTTTGTAAATAAGTTAGTCCTAAGTGGGCACTCCTTTACTATGTTGTCTCTTGATGTTATCTCTCATGCGGCGGCCTTCCTTGTCAAAGTCTACTAATAATAGACAATAAATCAAGAAGAATAAGTAATTCTGCTATCAGATTATCCCGTGGTCTACCGAAATCGCTACTTATGCTGAGTTAATCACCATTAAAAGTTGCGTTTACAAAAAGTCTTATTAACCCGTTGGCCATAAGCTCGTTTAATCTTCGGCAGCTATCTACTAATCTGAAAGTGTGCAATCACTAAGGCATTATCAAGGTCATGTGATCTAATTGCAATCGCAAAAAGAAGGCCGGTAGAGAACATTACTTTTCTAACATGAGAGGCTATATTTTAATGGCTTTAGAGTGGGCTTCAACGTTCGTGATCCCGTACATTATAAGTTTTATGAGCATTTCGTGATATTTATTGCCCCTTCTGGTTTTCTTCCTTCTTCGTCTTCCTTCAGCCTGTTTTATCGTAGATGCAGTCATCCAAATATATCTCGCAAGTGGTTCTAAGTCAGTAAATGTATACTGCCACTAACGGTCTGAAATAGTAGCTAAAATCTGTGATGGTTTCATCAACGTAAAAATCACTAATCATAATAGAACAAATGATGACTTATAGATTTAAATAAGCCTCTAATTCACACAACAGATAAACAAATGCTGTGAGTTGAAGGTATAGTGATTTAATTTTAATTAACTAAATGACAGGATGCTATTTGTAATTTGAACAGCGAGGTCAATCACTGTTAAACGCTTTTCACTAGGGGCAAGTGCGGACGTGGGCTTCAGTGGCTTAGTGTAGGTTCGAATCAGCGTCGAGCTTGTTTTTCGAAACCTACCACAAAGACAGGGCTGACATGTAGTAGAAACATTTATACCCATTATCATATGACTGGAGATATAAACATGATTTCACTGTTGATAAAAAGCTGTTTGAAAAGTAAGGCGTTTTATCCTAAAAACATCTGACTTTGGGAAGAAACCTTGCCTTTCTCACGCAACAGCGAAACGCCGCATGAATAAAGGCTCATATGTAACGTTTCTTTTCTTGTTAGAAGAAGCTAACAAAGTACACCTTTGTTAACATTCGTTGGCTAAATCTAAAACGGTTCCTATGCTAAAACATAAGCAAATGAAGTATGCGCAGTTGTTTCATTTCTGGACTAGAAGGGCTAGCCTACAGAAATTTATCAGCAACTAAGAACTATACGCTTCAACAGCCAGGTCCAAGGACCATATTTGTTTCTGATACAGTTCATCTATGAAGCTGTAACCACTGTCGTGATGATAGCTTCACGGATGGAAGGTGCTCGCCAATTTTACCAAACAGTTCTGACCTTGCAACTTCTGACTTCATCTTTTGGGATCTTTGAAAAAACAGGTGCCAGGGAACCGATTCGTGATGACGATGAAGATAAATGGTGCATTCGAACTTGGCAAAATGAAAATGTTCCTGAAATTTAAGACAGAGGTTGTTTGCACTCGTAAGACGGTATAAAATGTGCCGGAATATGATGTCCCACTTGACAACTTAGTCGACACGATACATCGCCGTCTGCCAATCGATTGGAGAGATCTGGGTTCGATTCTCGTTGACGACTTGAAGAATTTCTAAAGTCTTTTTCAATCCAAATCCCCTGAACCTCTCTCAGGTTTCTAGACTCCATTCAAAAGAGGGCAGTTAGGTTAATTAATGACCCATCTCTAACAAAGTCTCTCCACACTTTGTCTCATAGATGTTCTGTTTCTGCTGCATGCTTTTTCTATAGTTACTTCCATGGGCACTGTTCTTCTGAATTGGCTTCTATAATACCAGCTCGCTCTTCCAAACTAGGAAACGTACCGCAACCAGTCAGCATCCTTTTACTCTCCAACTTCAATTTATTCCTTCAAATTCCCTTTTCTGAAAGCTCCCTTCACACATATTTCCTTAAAATTACAATTTAAAGAAATTCGCGTTTAATATCAACAAGTACCTTCTTTCATCTTCTCAACCTTGACTCCACGCTTAGCACTAAATGCTATAGTTTCTAATACCTTTCGTGTTTGGTGTTTCGTGTTTTCATAAAAGAAAAAAAATGGGATTCTGGCAGAATATATTAAGTGAGGCTTGCCAGACTGTAATTGGAAATGCGCCTCTCATTGAGATTGGAACTCAGTCCATGTATATTTGTGATATGAACGAAAGAGTGTTTGAGAGGTTTATATCTTTTAGCCGAGAAGTCTGTTCTATTCGTTTGACTATTCATGACGTTCAGCAGTAAATAAAAGGTGGGAGCGGATATGTTGTTTAAAGTAATGAAATTTTTGCCATAATGTGGCCTCAACAATGCTTCCCTTCCCCCGCATACACACTACTCGGATTCCCTCCAGTCACCATCTGGCAGTGTAGAAGCACCGAAATTATGCCGCCAGGATGCCTCCTAGCGAGTTACCAACAGGTACAAACCGTTGGACTATCTGTGATGGAAGGTATCAGGGTTGCTGGAGCTTTGCTCTGGAAACTAAACATGGCTTTCACCATTTCAAGCCTCCAATAAGCAAAGTGGTGGTATTGCACCGGTTGATGAGCGTATTCTACTATCTAGTATTACCTGGCAACATAGAGGGGCGGCATTCCTTTCTGTGGACACCACATCTCGACCCTTGCTTACGTTGGTTCACACCAGGGTGGTCACCTTCGTTATATTAGGTGCACTATGGGCTTGCACGAGGGGGTTATACCCAGGACAAAGTGGACATAGCATGTTTGTCGGGCGGCGCCAAAGTTTCCCCACAAAACTGCACTTAACGGCATTGTGAAGAAAAAAAACTCTGCAAAGCCAGTTGAGTGTGCGTTGTGTTGGGTACTGTGTTGTTTCTGTTGTTCATCTGGCCTCTTAGTTACTGGGAGACGTGATCACCAAGGAAAGCACTCCCAGCATCCGTCCACGGCACGAGCAGCGGACCAGGACAGTAGGAAGGACATCTGGCGGAACTTCCCTTTCAGCAAAGCAAAGAAGGAGAAAGCCTAGGAAAAGAAATGGGGTAGAAGACAGTTGGAAGTAAAATGGAAGGAAAGGAGGAGGCATACAGGGGATGTCCCCAGGCGAGCAGGTATGCAAAACCACTTGAAGTTAGAGAGCCCTAAGAAGGGGTAATAGTTAAAAGTGGGGAAAACAGTAGGGCATTTAGACAGCTTAAAAGGGGGGGGAGAAATCGCCAAGTGACTCCACAATCCTAGTTAGCAAGGGCTAGATTAAAGGCACAGTAATCCCACGCTGGAAAAACCCAGCATCAGCAGTCTAGTTCGGGGTACAGTCCCAGCAAGTGAGTTTATTGATGAGTGGTGGCAGCAGCAGCCAGCAGCGATCTTCTCTTAAAAAGATTTGATCTGAAGTGAAGGAGGACAGTGAATGCCTCTTTACTTTCGATGAGGTTGTGGTACGGCTCAAGCGAAGTAAGATTGGAAGTAAGATTAGTAGACAGTAGAAGTTGGTTTCTGAGATCAAGATAAATATTACAGTTTTGCATGGGATGGATCCAATCCTCTGACTCGCCGCAAAAACACTTGCCATCATTGTCCAGTTCCAAATACTGTACTTGGCCCTAACTGAACCGTGGCCAGTTATAATGTAGGTGGTTTCCGAATTAGGGGTTAGCCAGGTCAGGCTGCAGAGAGTGAGGAAGCTTATCTCAGGAATGAAGTTCCGGGTGATCTACACTTTATTACTAAGTAGTCCACCGAGTTTGCCAAAGTTTGTGTACTTCACCCCATAGCCGCTTCTTTTTCTGTCTTTATTTCCTGATCGGGCATGGTAGTGAGCCCTGTAAATTCCACTGGCTGATGTTGAAGTAAGCTGTGTGTCAGTCCAAGAAAGGCGATATATATGTCCAGGGGTAACATACTCCACCCGAAGCCCTACAAGGCGATAGCTTGTAGGGCTGCGGTGGAGGTTGTACGGCAGGCCCTATTCATTCTAAAGAGAGAGAGTCTCAGGATCTGTCTAAGTTTCTTTGCAAATGTGACTCTATCTATCCATAAGAGACAACTGGGAGGAAAACAGCTTTATACATGAGCGGTAGAGCTCTCCCCTTGAAACCCCAATCTGTTTTAGGTTTCAAGGATAAACCATAAAAACTAAGAGTCCCACCATCGTGAAGGTGTAAGCAGATCTGGTTGTCGCAGAACAATCGGACTTTCCCTGAATATCGGCTCCATCAGCATTTTAGACTTCCATGTAGGATGCCATAGCTTGTCATATCTGAGAAAATGTCTGTGACAAGTCTCAAGGACCATGAAAAAACCTGAAGATATGCAAAACACCATTGACAAAAGTATGTTGTTGTTTTAATAGTAGGTTTTTATTATTATTATTATTATTATTATTATTATTAAATCCGTTTATTAAAGTAGTAAGTAGCTTTCACCCCTTATACACAGCCAACCGGCTAGAAGGGTTTACAAAAATGCAAGAATTGCAATTATTTACAATATAAGGGTGTACAAATATGCAAGAATTGCAATTATTTACAATATAAGAAGGGTGTACAAAAATGCAAGAATTGCAATTATTTACGATATAAGAAGGGTGTACAAAAAAGCAAGAATTACAATTATTTACAATATAAGAAGGGTGTACAAAAATGCACGATTACAGTTATTTACACAAGTGCGTATATTTACAATATTGTTTACAAAATTCAATTATTGACAAGATTATAGTTGAAGTAAGCTGTGCGCTTCAGAGACTCTCTTCACTGTGTACTGCTTGCTTTAGGAGTATTTCACAGAATCTATTGCCAATGAATTGAAAATGTTGACTGAGTTGTTTGGGAAGAAATTCTTCAGACAGCACAGGTTGTACAGTATAGAATGCAAAGGTAGGTAGGGGTTGTCATTACTGCGTCCAGTAGAGATAAGTCCTCGAAGACTGGGGGCGTCAATCACACCGGTAAGCATCTGAGAAAGAAGAAGAATATTCCTGGATGCAATGTGAACTCTCCAGGGAGTGATATTTAAGTTGGTATATAAAACAGCCCTGGAGATGGTGAATGCGTTGCCCATGACCCTGTTCATCCATCGCATAACCCAGTACTCGACTGCCAAGAATCTGTTTATGTACGACGTCGGGGCAGAAGACCAGATTGGTGATGCATATAGTGCGATAGGGTGTAGGCACCGCTGGACGTAACCTCCGACTATATCGACGTTCAGTAGCCCCATCAGCTCTTGTCAAATTGCCCACATCGCCAAGTCTTCGATTTCATTTTCGAGAAATGAATCTGAAAAGTGAGGCCCTTGTCCCAAGTCATGCCGAGGTCGGTGTGAGACTTCACTTTCCTTATCTGTAATCCGTTGTGATAGGCTGTGATGTCATTTTCGATTCTCTTTTTTGTAAAGGTAAGTTAAGTTGATTTTGATACGTTTAGTTCCAGACCTATTTGCAGTAGATAGGCTACAAGGCTGTCGATCAGGACGGAGACTCGCTGATTTGTCAGGTGAGTTTGTTCAGCTTCTTTAAATGTTATGTATAATTTGAGGTCGTCTACGTATAGTTGAATCATTATGGAATCATATGCAGACGCATTTTAGGAGCATAAACGACTAAAGCCATATTGCTCCATAACACTGACTGTAAATTGCGTGTATTCTGTGGTCGATTTCCTGTTTGCTGGACGAGAAACACGAGTTTCCTGGAGAGAAAACCATGCTACCCTCGCCTGAAACCGACTAACTCAGCCGCGCTGTGAAAAAGGCACATGAAAATTCCTCACGTCATCAACGAGACTCGAACGCAGGTTTCTTCCACCCGGTGTGGGAGAACGTGATTATACCAACTGTGCTACCCATAAGGGCATGCACCACCTACAGCAAACATCGTGAAAGAAAAATAATAATACATAAATAAATGTCACACTAGGGTCACCCGAAATATTAATTCAACTAAGTGTATTATGTTCGTGAATTGCGTGTATTCTCTGTCGACCTGCATGTTTTTCTGGATAGAAAACTCGAGTTTCTGCGGTGGGAAGAAACCTTGTTATCTACGCCTGAGACCGACTAACTCAGCCACGGAATGAAAAAAGCCCATAAAAAGTTCCTTGAGTCATTGACGGGATTCGAACTCGGGTCCTTTCCACCAAGTGTGGGAAAAACGGTGACAATGCCACTGTGCTACCTTTTTATAAAAGAAGAATAGGTCTACATGAAAAGATGCGCTACTAACATTATTTAGCCACCTTCACACGAGTGGTATTACCAAATTTTTAATCTCTAAAACGAAAATTAAATGCAGACACACTTCAAGAGTAAGAACCACATCATTACAAAATCATTATGGAATTTGAGAGAGACATTCCAAAATATTATTCCTTGAATTGTGATTTATTAATAATAGTAGCTACATGACACAGTTTGTCAGTTGAGACCTTCAGAAACCATTTCCACTAATCGAAAGAATTAATCTTTTAATAAGGTTCGAGTAAACGTATTATACATTGTACAGCTGCACATCAGTTACTATGGCAACGAATGCCTAATCCTTTTAGAAAGCTGGCAACTTTAAATTAAGAGGTAGAACAAAAGGCTTTAAATAAGCGCAATAAATCACGAGAACAACAAAGGTGGAATTGGTTATTAAGAACGTACCTTTTGATTATTTTTAAGGAGAAGGAATGGTCAATGACCTATTCGTGTGCACTAGTCGTTGTACAACACGCCTCCGCAATACCTGAAATATTCGTATTCATAAAACTTTTCAGTTCAGTTCGCGATCTTCCTGGAGCCTCTATATTAATATACTTTGTGAAAAGAATTTCAAACTATGCTATGCTGCATTTTTCCGCGAACCGTGATTTTGTTATAGAAAAAGATCTGGGGCTTTATGAATTAAAAATCCCACGGGTTTTTCGTTATGTTTTAATGTTATTTTTCAACTTTTTCGGGTAGAAAGATGACGATAAAATAATAATAAAGTGGGGGAAAAAATCCTAAAAGCATTGCCATAATAATATATCTACTGAACACCGAAAATCATAATTAAGAAATAACTACTGGTTATTTCTTAATTATGATTTTCCATTCTTAAAATATCAAGTTGGCACTAATGCAATATAGTACTGGTAATCAACCACTAATATGGCTGCATAACTAGCTTATCGTTGACCATTTCAAAAGAGATCGTGATGTAAATCGTAGACTATTCACAAGGCAAAAGAATAGTCTCAAGTACATGATAATTTGCAGTTCTTGTGGATCACCTTTCTAGGAGCACATTCTAAAAATCAGGGATATTCTTAAGTTAAATAATTTCTGGACAGGCAGTCAATTAAGTGGACTGTCCCTGACAGGCACATGGGCCCGATAACCCTTGCATACTCATTACTTTTGAAGGTTTTCATATTGGAAGAAAATACGTTTATCAGACGCTGATGTGTACCCACATATGTTTGCAGAGTAATAAAACATATACCGGGTAGTTATAAAATAAGTTTTATAACCACCCGGTATATGTGTCAAAACGGTTAGAGTTAGTGCTGTGAAAATTGGTGGGTATGTATGGGGAAGCGATATGTAGAAGAAAAAAATTAGTTCAAATTTCCGCCAACAGAGGGAAAACGGCGCTTCACATATGTAAAAGTTGTCATTTACTTAAAGACACGCTGCTTACGCAAATGACATCCTGTTAGATAAAAGCAGAAAAGCCAACGCCATAGTCAATAACCATTATGGCTCTTACAAAAAAGGACGTGCTCTTTTAGTAAAACTGTTCTACCAGAATAATAATAACACTAATGCAGCACTACGTGAATATCGGAAACTTAAAGGTTTGCGTTCAGGACCTTTGACGTCAGCGGGGCTTCGAAAACTAATAAAGAAATTTGAAACGACCGGGGAGTTAGGTGTAATTCCAGGCAGGGGACGACCACGAATCAGAACAGAGGTAGTTAATGAAGCGGCGACTGCAATAGTCAGAATGCGAAACACTACCAGTCAGTAGTGCCAGAGGTTTGACAAGAGATTTGAACCTTCCTTGGTACGTAAAGTGCTTCGAATAATTTTACGCTAGTTCCCGTACAAGATTCACCTACTGCAAGAGCTAAAGTCTTGTGATCAGCAACAACGAACAGACTTTGCTTTACGATTTCTGGCTCGTATGGAACTTGACGATACATGGATTCGAATGATCTTGTGGTGTGATGAGACACATTTCACTCTTCATGGGGCTGTAAATGCACAAAACAAAACTGCCGAATATGGGGAACTTCTCGTCCATCTGCTGTGCATGAAACACCACTACAAAGTCCATGCGTTACACTATGGTATGGATTCACAGGAGAGTTTATAATCGGACCATTTTTCTTTGAAGAGTCTACACCTCATGGCCCCGTAAGGTGTAACTAGTGCACGGTACTGTGATTTTCTAAGAGATCACATTATGCCCGCTCTGCAAGAAAGGCAATGCTTGGAGACCGTAGTGTTCATGCAAGATGGTGTCCCTCCTCACGTTGGTCGACAAGTGAAGGAACTGCTCCATTCAACATCCAGAAATGATCGCATCATTTCTAGAGACTTTCCGCAGTTCTGGCCAGCCCGATCAGCAGATCTCAATCCCTGTGATTTCTGGCTATGAGGAATATCTAAAAGACAGAGTTTACTGTGGTGGCATACAGACGCTTGTCGACTTGAAAACAAGCATTAAATAGCATGTGGCCAATATCCCCAGTGAGATGCTACGCGAAACTGTGTCGCACGCAGTCCTCCGTTTTCAGAATGTCATCTCAAGTGAAGGAAGGCACATAGAATAATATCTGTAGATTTATAAGTTCTGATATTAAAATCTAATCCTAAGTACTGTATTCCATCTCATGTTTACAGTGCCAATTTCTTTCCTGGTGGTGGAAATTTGAACTAATTTTTTTTCTTCTACAAATCGCTTCCCCATACCCTAAATGACAGGGAAACTTATTTTATGACCACCCAGTACCATGGTGCAGTTATGAGAACAATAAATTTGTATCGCCATTAAAATTATCACTAAATTACGTTTGACTAAACATATATAATGCAGGTGGATGGCGCAGCTTATTTTAAGCAGGATTAAAGTAGAACTATTTTAAGCCATGATTCGTGCCGATTTTGGCACATGAATGGGTGGCTCTTGCTGAAACCAGAGGGAAGCCCGCAATATGTGTGTTTCCTATGTGTGAAAGAGACTGGAACGTCCAGGAATCTGAGCAAAGAAGGCACATTCTAGGCTCTCTGAGATGAAGCTTTCCAGGGTGTGGGTGAATAAACAAAGGATTTCTACAACAAAGTAAACTATTGCGAGAGCTATACGGGTATCCAATTTGTTAGAGGGAACCCAAGTACACGTGGCTCCTTGTTTTCCTTTTAGGAGCTCACTTTCATTCTTCTTTCCATCTATCCGTAATCTGGTCTTCGACTATCCGAAAGCTGTTGTTGTTATTGGAGTTTTAGGAGCATCAGCAACTAAGGCCATGTTGCTCAGTGTATATTTTCTGTAAATTAATTTTGTGCGTTCTGAGGTCGATTTTCTGTTTTGCTGGACGAAAAACCCGAGTTCCGGGAGAAAAAACCTCGCTACCCTCGCCTGAGACCGACTAGCTCAGCGACGTTGTGGTAAAGACCCATAAAAATTTCTCCCGTCATCGACGGGATTCGAACTCAGGTCTTTTCAACTTGATGTGGGGAGGACCTCGATCCTACCAACTGTGCTACCCACGAGGGCTATCCGGAAGCCTTGCAGAACATAGAGTGTTACATCTCTGCATATATTGCTCTGAAACGATTCCATCCGGTTGATGGCACTTAACTGAGAATAAATAACAATATACTTCTCTACTTGCGAAGGGTTACTTATTCGAAGTGCTTAAGGTGTGTAATCATGCCGTTTTAAGAAAACCTTGT
This sequence comes from Mastigoproctus giganteus, assembly GCF_048544385.1. Lineage (NCBI taxonomy): Eukaryota > Metazoa > Arthropoda > Arachnida > Uropygi > Thelyphonidae > Mastigoproctus > Mastigoproctus giganteus. The sequence continues at coordinate 208,330,699 of NC_143576.1, read as the reverse complement.
CTTCTTTCATATGACAACATACAATCTTATGCTACTTCATTAACTGTACAATAGTTCTAAAGTATTCTTCGCTTCTACAAAAACAGGACCAAAACTTTTCACAGTGGATGGTAGCAATGGAAAAATAAACTCTAATATCCTTACAAACAGTAATTTTAGTGGTTCCCATATTCATGAAGTAGCACAATCCCTTTCCAAGCATGGGGAAGCTTTCGTTGCTCCTCCATCTTCAGATTCAATAATTTTCACAAATAATAAAAACCTATTCAATATTTTATTCTTCTATTTTATAAATACATATTTGCAGCTGAATGTTTTATATAAAAAAAACGACATGCTTCTAAATAAGGTGACGCAAAAGAAGCCCACACAAAAAATAAATAACAATAAAATATATTTTAGTTTCGCAGTTGTAAGAGTATTGTTCGCCAGAAAAAAAAAATTATACATTCATAATACTCATGCTATAAAGCATCTAATTTTGAAATTAAATTAATCCAAGATATTGTGGGGAAAGGAGAATACTTTCATAGTAACAATGGTGATCCAAACATTTTAACAGATTTCTTTCAGATTCCACCAATCCTTTACCGATCAATTGTGTAAGTATTCCAAACAACAGTCCATATTTTGTTTCTTTCTTCGGGTCTACTTAGCCATGGGCACAGATTTACCAACAACAGCTGGAAAGGAGGGCATGATAATAACTCAAAAAAAAAAAAAAAAAAAAAAAGAAAAAAAAGGGGTTAGTTATTTATTTTCCTGTTATCTTACTCCGTTCATCGGTACGTGCTAATGATTAAATAGTTAATCAACTTAATTAAGAGACCACCCGAGTATAATCAATAGTTTCTATTAGAGGACTCAAGACGTCTATAAATTCTTTCTGCTTAAGTTAACTAAGTAATACCAGTTGTTTTATAGTAGGTTATGAGTAGATAATTGAATCGATATGAGTCGATAATTGAACAAAAATATAACAAGCAACAGTTAGAAGGGTGGGGCTGTTTTATTGGCTGTCAAGTATTTCGGTAGCCAAAGCTTTAATTGCAATTATTGATAAAGGGATGTCGTTTCTTGGAATACAAAATTGATAACTACTCTTGGCAAAAACAGAGCACAAAATAAGATTATTTTTATCCCTAAATTACTGTTATACAAAACTTTAAAAGTTAGAGCGCAGCTACAACCAAGGCCCAACCGATTATAATTAATACAGTATGAAAATTCCACAGGCCGACAAACTATTAACGATAATTTAATCTTACAGGGCCAAGAGAGTGGTTCAAATGAAATCAGTAAAAATTAAACAAACAGTTCTTTATTCTAATAACTTGTGGTAAGGAATCTCATTACTGTTTCATCTTGTTATTCTTCTCTATTCTTCCCTTGCATTGCACGTCTCTTCGCAGAACTAACGCTTGGATAACGTCAGAGAAGAATTTCTTTGGTGGTGAAGCAATCATGCACTGAGCATTTCTGGATATCGTAGTTGGAATGGAAGTTCCTTCCCTCTAACACATCTGCATTTTGAAGTGCTACCACAGCCTCCTTATTTTCCTGGCTTGGCTTCAAGTGATTATCATCTTTTTGAACCACTAAAAGGGAAGTTGGGAGGAAAGGAACTTCCTCTCCGATGAAGAAGTCTAAAAAGCGGGGTAGGAGTGACTCAGCTAGCAAGCAAAGAATTCTTCACTGATGGCATCCAGGTGTTTTGCGATGATATGTACTGCAAGAAGAGGAGGATAAGACTGTTGAAAAATAATGAAAGTCCTTACCACAAAAATTAAAGAAAAATTCAGTTTCTTAAGGAAAAAATTAACAGAGTACTTACTATTAACCAACTGGGATTAAGAAAAAATAACAAACAGGAATGATACTGTGACTTTAGTGTTTTGCACCAACCTTGCGTAGAAGTAGAAATAAAAACACCAGGGAAACTAAACTTTTGATAACTGTATTTATAATAAGTCAAAATAACCCGCATCTACAATAAATTTAACTTTACAATAAACTCTACATGTAAAATATTAAAATCTGCTACATTACAATCAATAAAATGTATAAATATACAGATTAAAACGATAAAAACCGTAGCTTTCAAAGGCTCAGCCTTCTTCTTCAGCGGTAACTCTTGCTATGCAGTACAACTTTAAATATCAGCAGGCTAACGGTACTCCTCACGTGTTTCCATTCTCGTGTGCCTCGTTCTCTCGCGTTGTGGAACTGGAAGTGGCCCGAGTGGAAGCCACACGGAATCGTTCATCTCTTCTGAGGATAATGGTCTCAAAGATGGGATGAATCCGCGTACCTCTATCCCTATTTATGTTAATTGTAGAACAAATCCGCAAACTCTCGAGCCACTTACGGTCCCAAAACTTATGCGCCCGATCGGTGATGATAGCATCGTCCGGGGAGATCTGGTGTTGTTTCTCCCAAAAATGCTCGGCCACGGCGGACTTGCCATATTCCGCATTTCTTATTGCCTTAGTGTGTTCCCCCAGACGATCTTTAAGACGGCGTTTTGTTTCCCCTACATAACACTCCCCACAATCCGGGCATCTAATGCTATATACGACCCCACTAGTGTTCTCTTTTTTAATGGGGTCTTTAACCTGAGACACGATAGTGCGCAGCCTCCGTCCCGGAAGCTGCACACAACGCGTCTGGTACTTTCTTAGTATTCTAGCTATATGCTAGAATACTAAGAAAGTACCAGACGCGTTGTGTGGCTGCGCACTATCATGTCTCAGGTTAAAGACCCCATTAAAAAAGAGAACACTAGTGGGGTCGTATATAGCATTAGATGCCCGGATTGTGGGGAGTGTTATGTAGGGGAAACAAAACGCCGTCTTAAAGATCGTCTGGGGGAACACACTAAGGCAATAAGAAATGCGGAATATGGCAAGTCCGCCTTGGCCGAGCATTTTTGGGAGAAACAACACCAGATCTCCCCGGACGATGCTATCATCACCGATCGGGCGCATAAGTTTTGGGACCGTAAGTGGCTCGAGAGTTTGCGGATTTGTTCTACAATTAACATAAATAGGGATAGAGGTACGCGGATTCATCCCATCTTTGAGACCATTATCCTCAGAAGAGATGAACGATTCCGTGTGGCTTCCACTCGGGCCACTTCCAGTTCCACAACGCGAGAGAACGAGGCACACGAGAATGGAAACACGTGAGGAGTACCGTTAGCCTGCTGATATTTAAAGTTGTACTGCATAGCAAGAGTTACCGCTGAAGAAGAAGGCTGAGCCTTTGAAAGCTACGGTTTTTATCGTTTTAATCTGTATATTTATACATTTTATTGATTGTAATGTAGCAGATTTTAATATTTTACATGTAGAGTTTATTGTAAAGTTAAATTTATTGTAGATGCGGGTTATTTTGACTTATTATAAATACAGTTATCAAAAGTTTAGTTTCCCTGGTGTTTTTATTTCTACTTCTACGCAAGGTTGGTGCAAAACACTAAAGTCACAGTATGGATATACCCAACCTCAGAGGCCTGTTTGAAGAAACAGGAATGATACCTACCTAGCACTAATACGAGGTCTTATGACAGTAATTTGTGCTAGAAATTTGAGGAGGGAAGTGACTTGATTCTTCTACTTTCATTGGATGAGTTATGCAAACATGTAAATAGAGAGATTTCGACAGTATATTATTTAATAATGCAAAAGGAAAAAGTAAGAAACGATGCCCAAGAGACTCAATTAAAATGATAGTAAATAAGAAATTTGCAGAAACAAAAACATAAATTTAATTTGAATGCGCTCAAGTCTGTGGAAGAGATACATAACCGCAAGGAAAACAAAATCAGGAGACAATAATTGCTTGCAGAGGATACTGTTATTATTATCATTTATATAGCATATTAGATCTAAGGTCATATTTGTGCTATGTGTATTATATCGTACTAATGTGTATTCTCACGCCGGTTTTCAAGATGTGCAGGCTAAGCTAAACAACCCGAAATGTTTGGAGTAGGCAGTGAATGAATGATATCTGCTTGAAGGACGTGTTCGCATTGGTTTGGAACAGAGAAGCGGAATTACAGATGCCAATGCGTGCCTTTTCTGCCGATGGACAGTGCCCATGGAATTATTGGCAGAAAAGGCATGCAGCAGAAACTGAACGTCAATGACACAGAAAACGGAAAGACTTTGCATGAGATGGGTCATTAGAATTAACCTGACTGCCCTCTTCTGAATACAGTATTGAAGCTTGAGAGAGGTTTTGGAGGCACCACCCCAAATGTGGGAACAATATTCCAAAGTTTTGGGATTTGAAAAGAGCGAGTAGTTGTTTAGAAGAAAATTAATGTCGATAGCTTAAAAGAAAACCCTTTTTTTATGCAGAGGAAGAAATACAGTAGAAGCCACTTATTGTGATCACTTCCAGACACAGCTTAAATAACCGATAAATAAAACAATAACCGATGAAACAGGAATGCAGCTGTTCAGCGTTGTTTATTGATGCAGAGCAGAAATGCGTACATAAAAAGGTATATGTGGACAGAAAGACATTAAATTCAAACAATATAAAATAATTTTAATATGACCGTTTACTTCGAGAAAGCCATCAGTAAAAATACAACTGCCATAACGTTTCTGGAAATCCATACAACCCATTAAAAACGAATGAAGAAAATGTTAAAATCAAGTATTAGAAACGTGTTAATGCTCTATGTAAAACAATCAGATTAGCAGGAGTGCAGATAACAGTACTTTCTTTCGAAAGCCGATTTAGAGCAACGACATCGACATCCATACGAACTCTACAAAGCAACAGCAGTAACCAGACACAATGTGTTGGGAGTTTAAAAACAAATCGGGATATTACTTAATCGCTCCTATTGCACATGCATAAACCTCGATAACACAGAAAAAAAAAAAAAAAACCTTTAAGTACTAATTATAATGAACGTCGTTTCTATGCATTAGTATAAATCAGATCGGGGGTTCATAAAAGTGATAACATCTTCTTCTTCTTCTTTGTCCTCGCCTCCTTCCCACGTTCATATGGGGTCGGCATTCCCTTCCTTAATTCTCTTCCTCCATTCCTTTCTAACCAGGGCTTCCTCTCTCCTCCGTCCTCTCTCTTTCAAATCCTCTGCCACCTTGTCCTTCCATCTCAGCTTAGATCTCCCCCCTCTTCCTCTTCCCTATGACCTCCAGCTTTTCACACCTCTTCCCTACATACTCCTCACTTCTTCGTTCCACCTGACCAAGCCACCTCAACCTAGATTCCTGTATTTTTTTTACTCAGAGGCCCACCTTAACCGTACCTCTAATGTAGTCATTTCTTAACCTGTCCTTCCTCGTCACACCACACATCCATCTTAGCATTCTCATCTCCGCCACTTCCATCTTCTTCTCCTACTTTCCATCAATCACCTTTTGTTTTGGCATAGTTTTTACGACCGGATGCCCTTCCTGACGTCAACCCTCACCATTTATCCGGGCTAGGGATTTAAGCTGCCACTCTGCCAAGTCTTACGCAGCTATATAGAAGTGGTAGCTCTTATACAATGGTGATGTCGCAATTTAATAATTTTACGCAATTTATGCTGAATTTCTAATCCCACTGAACAAGCAAGTGGCACTGCTGTAGTTCTTTTATCTCATAAAAATGGCTGACTCGGTAGAATGACTGTGAC